>NC_088298.1:24687463-25057479 GCF_032854445.1 Liolophura sinensis
ACTGTACTGTATATATTACATGTAGTTGATTCAGATCCATTACGAATCACGCACACACATGCACATTGTACTGTATATATTACATGTAGTTGATTCAGATCCATTACGAATCACGCACACATGCACATTGTACTGTATATATTACATGTAGTTGATTCAGATCCATTACGAATCACGCACACACATGCACACTGTACTGTATATATTACATGTAGTTGATTCAGATCCATTACGAATCACGCACACACATGCACATTGTACTGTATATATTACATGTAGTTCATTCAGATCCATTACGAATCACGCACACACATGCACACTGTACTGTATATATTACATGTAGTTGATTCAGATCCATTACGAATCACGCACACACATGCACATTGTACTGTATATATTACATGTAGTTGATTGTCATTTTTCTTGAGCCCTATTTTGTTTGATTCATTAACCTTAAGTGCCATTTACATGTAAGATCTTTTTGCTTATTTAATTTTTCTTATCAGAAAAAGTTAAGGCCTTGCTTTAAATTGTAGTTTTATGTGGTCTATATGCTCAATGGAAGTCCCTTTTTTACGTATCAAGCTTCAGGTGAAATACGTACAGTGCCTTTATCGTCCTTCCATATAGCGTATACTTGTACATTACATTTACGTCACCTATAAGACATGCACACCAGCTTATTACATCCTTCAGAGTACATCTGTATCATGTAACCCACATGGAGCAATGCAGCACATTCGATGTCTATGAAAAATTAATTATTAATTCATAGCCAATCTTAATCCATTACCATCGCCATGGCAGACTAATCAAACGCCAGTCACCTGCTCTGCTTAGCTTGTTATACCCCTGAATTGTCGGGAGTACATTTAGTGCTATTGTATAGGGTATGGGGCCGAGTGGGACATACAAACATGAATTATGTGAACCTCAGTGGATTGGTATTGAGACGCATAAATCCATCAAAGAGACCCGAGATGAGGATTCCTCTGTTTTTATTGTCTGTGAGGCTATGATGACAATATAAAGTGGCTGACGGTGTGGGTGGGGATATACGTGTAGTGCCTACAGGAACCGAGGGTGTGTGTGGGGATATACGTGTAGTGACTAGGGGAACTGACAGTTTGTATCACAGGGAATACATGTGTCGTGCCTAGAAGAACTGATGGTGTGTGTGTGTGGGGATATACGTGTAGTGTCTAGGGGAACTGATGGTGTGTGTGGGGATATATGAGTAGTGTCTAGTAGAACTGACGGTGTGTGTGGGGATATACGTGTAGTGACTAGGGGAACTGACAGTGTGTATCACAGGGAATACATGTGTCATGCCTAGAAGAACTGACGGTGTGTGTGTGTGGGGATATGCGTTTAGTGTCTAGTGGAACTGACGGTATGTGTTGGGATATACGTGTGTAGTGACTAGGGGAACTGACAATGTGTGTCACAGGGAATACATGTGTCGTGACTAGAAGAACCGACGGTGTGTGTGTGTGGGGATATGCGTTTAGTGTCTAGTGGAACTGACGGTATGTGTTGGGATATACGTGTGTAGTGACTAGGGGAACTGACAATGTGTGTCACAGGGAATATATGTGTGGTGTCTAGAGGAAGTGACTGAGCGTATGGGATATATGTGTGGTGTCTAGAGGAACTGACTGAGCGTATGGGATATATGTGTGGTGTCTAGAGGAACTGACTGAGCGTATGGGATATACGTGTAGTGTCTAGTAGAACTGACAATATGTGTTGGGATATACGTGTAGTGTCTAGTGGAACTGATGATGTGTGTGGAAATATACGTGTAGTGTCTAGTGGAACTGACAATGTGTGTGGGGATATACGTGTAGTGTCTAGGGGAACTGACAATGTGTGTGGGGATATACATGTAGTGTCTAGGGGAACTGATTGTGTGTGTGTGGAAATATACGTGTAGTGTCTAGTGGAACTGACAATGTGTGTGGGGATATACGTGTAGTGTCTAGGGGAACTGACAATATGTGTTGGGATATACGTGTAGTGTCTAGTGGAACTGACGATGTGTGTTGGGATATACGTGTAGTGTCTAGTGGAACTGACAATGTGTGTGGGGATATACATGTAGTGTCTAGGGGAACTGATGGTGTGTGTGAGGATATATGTGTAGCGTCTAGTAGAACTGACGGTGTGTGTGGGGACATACATGTAGCGTCTAGGGGAACTGATGGTGTGTGTGTGGGGATATATGTGTAGCATCTAGTAGAACTGACGGTGTGTGTGGGGATATACGTGTAGTGTCTAGGGGAACTGACAATGTGTGTGGGGATATACGTGTAGTGTCTAGGGGAACTGATGGTGTGTGTGGGGCGGATATATGTGTAGCGTCTAGTGGAACTGACAATGTGTGTGGGGATATACGTGTAGTGTCTAGGGGAACTGATTGTGTGTGTGTGGGGATATATGTGTAGCGTCTAGTGGAACTGACAATGTGTGTGGGGACATACGTGTAGTGTCTAGGGGAACTGATGGTGTGTGTTGGGATATACGTGTAGCGTCTAGTGGAACTGACAGTGTTTGTTTAGTGGACAATTATTAAGCAGATTATTAACAGGACAGTATTGTCAACAATACATGTAGATACCTGTACAATGTACAACAATATACGCAATTTAGCGCAGGTAGTTGGCAGACCATCCCACACATGAGTGGGAGTGGGAGCCAGCAAGAGCTGGACTTGAACTCATTGGTAATACCGCATTGGTAAAAATCTTCTGAGTCATTGCGACACCTCAGCTACAAAGGCCTCCACGGGTACATGCACAGAAAGAAAAAGTTGAAATTGACCTATTCTAATTGGCTGAACCAAATATGATGCTCTAATTCTTAAAAATTTGGGACAGATATCAGTAGTGCTGAAAGCAGAACATTACATTTCTTTACCAGCTTTTTAGAGGAGTAAAGACATGAGTACGTTCATCCTTAGATGGTTTAACCATGAAAGAAAAAAAGATATTCAATATTCCTGCTAGAATTGCATATTTATTGGCTAAAATGAGCAGTCCAGGTGTCAAAAATTTTAGAAAAAATAGGGTATGAGGAGGCAGTTTCTATCTATGAAGGCCATCTATGTCAACCATGGTTCCTATTTTACTTCAATTAAGTACATGTATATCTGCCACGTAGCAGACTACTTTTCCTTGACATCCTTCTCAGAAAGATAATGAAGGCCCTGTAAATGTGGTACATAAAGTATATCTGTGGTAGATCAGGCTGTACATGTAAAGCAATGCATGTACATGGAACATGGAAATCGACTCAAAACATGTAAAACAAGATGCTTTGCACGACATGTTATTCAGCCAATTCACTACAGACGCGTAAACATCCATCCTGAGCGCACACAAGATGCGGACACCTTCGTTATTACCCTTTGTGAGGCCTCTGCAACAGTGTGAAGTGACTGACAGTGGAGATGAGTTTATATTTAACTGTTCACTGAAGACCACTTGTTTTCCATCAATATGGCATGCAAGTCAGAAAGTCACAATGCAAGTGGAAAATATTGTCAGTTATTTCTTGAACACTCAGCAGTTTTAATATTGACTGTGACAAAATCTGGAGAGCCTACCCTGCAGAAACTAAAAGCCACCAACTTTTGGCAACTTCTTGACAAACTTTCCCACTTGTCACACACATCTGGACTCTAGCCCACCAAACTGGAGGTAGACAAGCGCTCTAAGATGCACTTACACGTATAACTGCCAAGGCCTCAGGAAAAATGAGAGAAAGTTTCCCGCCCAAGGTCGGGGTTGAACTGCACCTGACAAGTGTACTGAGGGTGGGAATCGCATGTACTGAGGGTGGGAATCGCATGTACTTTAATAGCTGCTCAACCACCTCCCATCCTGACAGATGATTCGATTAACCTATACATATATATGGAGATAATATGCTGCGTTTTAATTTGGCCAAATCCCCAGACAAATGAATTGTTTGATGTTCAAGGTTTATACTGGGAGCCTGCCTTTTTACAGAATTCAATTAATATGGGCACCTGTCAACGGTATGAAAACCATTTCTTGTGTCTGACCACATACAAGTATACATGCATCAAGCTGGTCATTGTGGTACAAGTTTGTATAAACCTGGCAAGATACTGATATACAACAGACCACTCAGTCGATGGCCTCATAAAACATGTGTCAATTGATGTAGAAGCATGACCCCATGCTTGTGAAGGTCAATCATACTAACCCTGGATGGGCAGTACCTTCTGTGTGATACCAGGCATCAGGGGACATAAGCAATGAGAGTGAAGTGGCGGTGAGGCTGCCACCTTGACACCACCTGGACACCACCTTACAATACACTGCTAACAGGTACTCTATATCTCCCCACTACCCTACTACTGCTGCTGGTTGGGACAGTTGTGGGAGACAGCACTGTTGCCTCTGTTGGTGATTTTGTATGTATGAATGTATGTATCTTTATTTTTCAAACGACATGACAACCTTGTCTTGGTTTACATATACATGTATTGGTGTAGGGATGTATGTATACATGTATGTATATATATTTTTGTTTTTTATTCTGATGTACATTTTCTATATATTGTTTTCTCTGTGGAGGCCTTGGGGGAGAACAGTTTTCATTGTAAATTGGCTGCACTACCTTCGATAAATAAAGATATTATTATAATAAAGGTACGTGTATATTTATTTTACCTGATTGGTGTTTTATGCCGTACTCCAGAGTATTTCACTCATACGACAGTGGCCAGCATTGTGGTGGGAGCAAACCAGGCAGAGCCTGGTGGAAATCCACAACCATATGCAAGTTGCAGCCAGACCTTTCACATATGGCTGGAAAGGAAGCCAGCATGAGCTGGACTTCAACTTACAGGGACCGCACTGGTGAGAGACTGTAAGTGGCAGGAATAGTTTCAGGAATAAAACGCTACTTTTTGTGTTTACTATCAATTTACATTTTTAACTTTTACAGTGCACTGCATAAAGTTTTATTAAAACTCAAATAAAATTTAAATAATTATATAAGCACATCTAAATAATTTACACGATGACCAAGTTATGTCAGGCACAGTGGGGAGTCCTAGAGACACTAAAACAGCATTTAAAACTTTGGTCAAACCACAATTAAAATATAATTGCCTTTGCAATCAAACATGTTTACCCCCTCCGTTCCCTGCTTATACATGTACAGCAAGTCACAGGTAAATGTTTTGTATGTTGACCACAATGTGACCACAAATGCTAAACAAGTATCCCACTGGTCACACAGATAATGACCACATGTAGAAAACTTAATAATCTCGTTCATCAGGTCATCTCTATACATATCTACAAATATGTTGGTGCACAGTGAGAGTGTTGTGTAGGTGGGTGCACGGTGAGCTGGGGGTGTAGAGGTCGGGGGTGGGAGAGGTAAAGGTTTTAATTCTTACATGTACTGTAATTCTTCATCCTTTTCGCACATTTGCAAGCTGTTGATTCTAGCACTTTCTGAAGGCATTATTCTGTGCTGGCTGATAAAATTATACTTCCTATAAATACCTGAAACTGCCCAATCCAACTAACAAGAAACTTGTTAATGATAAGCCATCACCAAATCATGGAGAATTTGTCACGGTTTTGCAGTTAACCGGCTATAAATTAGTAGCAAAGACTGTGACATGAGGATCCATGCAGTCGGGCCAGCCGATTGTGAGGTGCAATGACGGTGAAACTAACAATCGAGCTAACCTTTCGTGTTTTAAAAAACTATCACCGACAAAAATAAATAAAGCTCAAATTACATTGAATGGAAACAGCGATTGGTAATGAAACACACAGAAATGCCAATTATAATTTTGTCTGGGTTCCCGATAATGGCTGGCTTCAAGGTGTGGCATGCTGTGGTGTATCACCTATGCACAGCAGCCTGTGGGCGAGATGTGAACTGAGCTGCAGGCCCGCCCTGTAGTCTCATCACCATTGTATTATTTCACCTGTACAACGGTGGCCAGCATTGTGGTGGTGGATAACTGAGCATAGCAGAGAGGGAAATCTGCAGGTTCTTTGGCAGCTATACCTTCCTATATAACTGGAGAGGAAGCCAGCATACATGTAAGCTGAACTTGAACTCACAGCAACCACATTGGTGAAAGTCTCCTGGGTCAGACCTTCCCATGTATAGCTGCAGAGGAAGCCAGCATACATGTAAGCTGAACTTGAACTCAGAGCAACCACATTGGTGAAAGTCTCCTGGGTCAGACCTTCCCATGTATACATGTAGCTGCAGAGGAAGCCAGCATACATGTAAGCTGAACTTGAACTTACAGCAACCACACTGGTGAAAGTCTCCTGGGTCAGACCTTCCCATGTATAGCTGCAGAGGAAGCCAGCATGAGCTGGACTTGAACTCCTAGCGGCCACATTGGTGAGAGGCTCACTGGTCATTGCATTGCGCCAGCATGCTAACCATGGAGGCCCCCTACATCTACATGTATTCCACAGTATCAACATACATCTGATTGCTGTTTTGGTCTGTTTTGTTTCTGTTTTTGTTTTTTGTTTTTTTGATTGTACAAGAATATTTCACTGACATGTACACGTTTTATACATGAGATCGGAATTATGAGAAGAGGAAACTGGAGGGAAATCTGTAAAAACCACTGCCCTTTGCCAGGTATCCACGGTACAGCTGAGGCTGACTAAACGGAATTCCAAAAGGTGGTTGTTACGGCTATGAGATGCCTGGACGTCAGCAGCCACCACCTGATTGGCAGTTCAGACGATATGTTGGCTGCCTATTCAATACAAGTGCGATTTAGTAAATATGAGCTTAATTAATGCCACAATTTACAGCGACAAGCATCACAAATGCTCCTAATTAGAAGTCAAAGAACATCATTTATCAATCCCGCTAACTACAAAACTGGGCATATAATAAAAGAAAGTTGATTGGAGCCATACTGCACTACAACAAGCCTTCATCCAAAATCCCATTTATGAACCCTTTTTATTTTATTATTTTTTTTTTCACATCGATTCCTCATTTATTCCAGAAAATACTCCGTTACCACGACAACGTAAGACGGCATGATTATGATCACCCAGTTTTAATTCCCCTGACAGCCAGACAATCGAGCCAATCTGCCGTCATTATCAGCGTATTAGTCTACAGTGCCGAGAAATAAATGCTATGAAAATTTACACAATGTAATCAATTGGCCAGAGAATACAGCCATTCTTACTGATCAAATCTTCTTTTCAAAACTCCTATTACAAAATACTAGTAGGATATCGTGTTATTATCGAGACTTTAAGTACAGGTAGCACTTCTGATTACACATATCAGAGTTATGAGGGAGACAACAATGATCTAGTTTACAGCCACATCCTGGGTTGATCGCCATCCCTAAGACACGAAATCAGAGCAACGTGTACATGTGCGAGTAGTGCTTAATACAAGTTGTGAAGTACATGCAACATGGTTTCACTGGTAACAGTTTCAGCCAGATTAATCCTGATATTCTGACACAGGTTACATTTAACCACCACATGGTTCTGGCTGGCCTAATATCAGTAATTACATGTACATGTATGTATAATCATCTGAGGGAACAGTTTCCTAACATCTGACAAATCACCACACATCTTGACATCCCGCCTTTATGAATATTAATCTTTTTTCAGTTTATCTCTGGTTAAATGTATAATTAGTGATTAAATATGGCTTAACCTACATGTGCATGTAAGTTAAACACCAAAATGCTCAATGCTGAAATTATAAAAAATACTCAATGCTGAAACCCACAAAAATGTTGAATGCCAAAATCATCAAAAATCCTTGATGCTAAAACCTTCAAAAATGTTCAATGCTGACATTCTCAAAAATCCTCAAAATGCTCAATGTTGAAATCCTCAAAAATAGTCAATGTTAAAATCCTCAAAAATACTCAATGCCGAAATCCTCGAAATTAAATGTTCAAATCCTCAAACTGTTTAATGCCAAAATCCTCAAAAAGTCCTTTCTAAAACATGTCTGAACTGAGCCAAAAAGGCTTGTGGGGGAATAGTTTGCAGACAACTTGTTGTGATGTCCTCTAGATTTTAAACTTGTTTCAACCGAACATTATTAAGCAAATTTTGAAAAATAGACCGAAGTCAGTCTAGCATCTTCTAGGTTTATGGGTGCATGGTGGAAATGCGATGCATGTGCCCGGAGTAAACCAATGACCTATGCCAAGATATTCACCAACTTTTCAAAGTTTGACCAGCACACCATATCGATGAAGGACAAATAGACTTCAACAAACCTACACTACAAAGACTGCACAGTGCTCCAAAACCACTGTTGACAGCATTATTTAACATTATCCCCATGGCATACTGTACAGGAATTTTCCATCCCTATCCAATGTTATCCGTCAATTCACTGACACCCTGACAAAATCTTTTAAGAAGCCTTGAGTTCTAAACTTCTGATATATAACTGTAATTGTGAAGATTGATCCGCACATGTACTTGCCTTTGGTCCAGACTCCGTGAATAACATGCACATGTCTCACCCGCAAACACTGTGCATCCACTCACAAAGTAATCCCAGCTAGAACCTACAGCACAAAGACTTCAGAAATATTGCACGCCAAATGACCTGAAGCATCAGACTATCTGTGAAAGAGATACTTGTAGGACATATGTGTCAAACATGTCTACAGCATCCGGCCAATAACAAAAAGTCAACAGTGGAGTTAGACGAATCAGACATTGCTCAGTTGTAGATGGATACATAAACGTTCCCCTCATACAGGTTTTATAGACAAAGGGATGCAAGCTGGCTATACGCACAGTACGCACAGAATACCGAGTCTTTGATTTTTGTCTCTTGATCTAATGCCAAGAATAATATCGATAAATTGCGAGACAGACGGCAGGGAGGTGCTTGAAGACGCTGTGGGGGAGCTGGTAGAGTGAAAACATACCGGACTGTTTGGGTTTGGTTTTGGAACAAACACACTGTACTGATATGTGATGGTCCGCCAATAACTGTCCACATGTATACGTATGTGTAAATTGTGAATATGCTAGAATCTCAAGCTAATCAACTGTTACGATATAGGTCAAGCTATATTTGCTATTGGTCTGTTTTCACAGAAAACTGCCATGGATTGAGACCCTACATTTACAAGATAATTACCCTGATTCCTCAACCTCTTCCCTGATCAAAGGGCAACTTCCCAATGGGATTTATGCACCCTTTTTAATGTCACATTAGAAAGAAAAATGGAATTGGTCAATGTCAGGGCTATATATATATATATATATATATATACACACACGGGGCCTCTGTGGCTCAGTCGGTTAGCGCGCTAGCGCAGCGTAATGACCCAGAAGCCTTTCACCAATGCGGTCGCTGTGAGTTCAAGTCCAGCTCATGCTGGCTTCCTCTCCGGCCGTAAGTGGGAAGGTCTGCCAGCAACCTGCTGATGGTCGTGGGTTTCCCCCGGGCTCTGCCTGGTTTCCTCCCACCATAATGCTGGCCGCCGTCGTATAAGTGAAATATTCTTGAGCACAGCGTAAAAACACCAATCAAATAATAAAATAAATAAATATATATATATATATATACACACATACATGATTCCGTGATATAAACAACAAGATGTTCGAAACTGCAGGCGAAACTGTAGAAAGTTGAAAAAGGATCTTTTGTTTTTTAAGCCTCACAACGGAACACACAAACAATCCTTGGGCATATAACTGTGTGTATTTGCATGCAAACTTTTATATATAGAAAATGTTGTATATAGCACAATGTACACTAGGGTAGAGTGATAGGCCAAAACCATCACATAACCAGAATTTAGAGGCAAAAACAAAACCCTGTATTGATTTCCTGGCAATCAAATTTGACACAAGATCAGCTGCCCTCCTTTCGGTCCGTGACAAACCGCCAGCTGAGAAACTAAATCTAGGCACAGGATGTCTCGGCAAACAGACAAAAGTCCTGTCTGTGCCAGTGCAGATAAGCTGCCACACTTTTGGAAACATCCTTCATTGATAGCTGCCGTAATTTCACCCTTCAGCCATAGACCCGGCAGAATCTAATAGAGCCCAAGTCAAGTCCGCTGGAACTCAATTACAAGGATTCAATAGACGATCCTTTGCCGTCAGAAACTGGCCAGAGGTTCCACCTTTCTTACGCTTCTCGACAGTGAAATGACGCACTGATTTAATCTTTCATGAAGTAAACAGCCAAAGTCAAGGCTCATACATGCATGGATTGCATCATGAAAATCTCCAACTTTAGACTCAAACAGCCTCCTTTAATAAAATTTAACATATATACAGCTCAGAGAAAGTTAGTACATGTACCAGTGTATCTGATTGCTAAAAAAAGATGTGATTTGAACGTAATTCCAGATCATCACAATGATTTAAAATGGCTGATTTTAGATTTCCTAAATAATGTAAAAAAGAAGATACCAAACAAAAAATAAAACAAAAAAAATTTTAAAAAAGCCTGAATCTGATTCCTATGGCTGAACTTAATCCTGCAAACAGACCCGCAGATCAAGTACCTATACCTGTACAATTCCTGTGGCTGAACCTTAATCCTGCAAACAGACCCGCAGATCCCAAGTACCTATACATGTACAATTCCTGTGGCTGAACCTTAATCATGCAAACAGACCTGCAGATCCAAGTACCTATACATGTACAATTCCTGTGGCTGAACCGTAATCCTGCAAACAGACCCGCAGATCCAAGTACCTATACATGTACAATTCCTATGGCTGAACCTTAATCCCGCAAACAGACCCGTAGATCCAAGTACCTATACACGTACAATTCCTTTGGCTGAACCTTAATCCTGCAAACAGACCCGCAGATCCAAGTACCTATACAATGTACAATTCTGTGGCTGAACCTTAATCCTGCAAACAGACCCGCAGATCCAAGTACCTATACATGTACAATTCCTGTGGGCTGAACCTTAATCCTGCAAAACAGACCTGCAGATCCAAGTACCTATACATGTACAATTCCTGTGCTGAACCTTAATCCTGCAAACAGACCCGCAGATCCAAGTACCTATACATGTACAATTCCTGTGGCTGAACCTTAATCCTGCAAACAGACCTGCAGATCCAAGTACCTATACATGTACAATTCTGTGGCTGAACCTAATCCTGCAAACAGACCCGCAGATCCAAGTACCTATACATGTACAATTCCCTGTGGCTGAACCTTAATCCCGCAAACAGACCCGCAGATCCAAGTACCTACATGTATACATGTACAATTCCTGTGGCTGAACCTTAATCCTGCAAACAGACCCGCAGATCCAGTACCTATACATGTACAATTCCTATGGCTGAACCTTAATCCTGCAAACAGACCTGCAGATCCAAGTACCTATACATGTAACAATTCCTGTGGCTGAAACCTTAATCCTGTAAACAGACCCGCAGATCCAAGTACCTATACACGTACAATTCCTGTGGCTGAACCTTATCCTGCAAACAAACCCGCAGATCCAAGTACCTATACATTACAATTCCTGTGGCTGAACCTTAATCCTGCAAACAGACCCGCAGATCCAAGTACCTATACATGTACAATTCCTATGGCTGAACCTTAATCCTGCAAACAGACCTGCAGATCCAAGTACCTATACAAGTACAATTCCTGTGGCTGAACTTAATCCTGTAAACAGACCCGCAGATCCAAGTACCTATACATGTACAATTCCTGTGCTGAACCTTAATCCTGCAAACAGACCCGCAGATCAAGTACCTATACATGTACAATTCCTATGGCTGAACCTTAATCCTGCAAACAGACCTGCAGATCCAAGTACCTATACATGTACAATTCCTGTGGCTGAACCTTAATCCTGTAAACAGACCCGCAGATCCAAGTACCTATACACGTACAATTCCTGTGGCTGAACCTTAATCCTGCAAACAAACCCGCAGATCCAAGTACCTATACAATGTACAATTCCTGTGGCTGAACCTTAATCCTGCAAACAGACCTGCAGATCCAAGTACCTATACATGTACAATTCCTGTGGCTGAACCTTAATCCTGCAAACAGACCCGCAGATCCAAGTACCTATACATGTACAATTCCTGTGGCTGAACCTTAATCCTGCAAAACAGACCCGCAGATCCAAGTACCTATACATGTACAATTCAGACTGCCTCCTCGGACATGTGACTGTGTTTCATACGATTACTTAATGCGTTACTATGTTTCCACAGCCCATGTGTTGACAACTGCAATTCTACCACACCTGTATATCTTCAATCCACTCTAGCAAAAAAAACATGGGACATGATCCATTCACTTTGCTTTAACGCCTGCTTTAAAGAATTATGCTGTGAGAGTTTGTAAGATTACTCCTGCATATTTCTGTAATTCTCAGAAAATCTGACAGATGAGGAATCGCATATCTGTGGAAACACAGCATTGTGTAATTTACCTGAAGTTTAGCATGTCTAAAGTGACATATTTTGCCTGATTCTGACTGATTTATCCACAATATAGGACCACTTCAGGGGGATTTGTGTGAAATGTTACCAGTACATGTAGGTGACAGCATCAAAGGTATCATTCAAGATCTTTGGTTGCATTTTTACAAACTAAACTTTGGGTAAAATACAGTGAATGTTGGTATCAAATGATGAACTGTAAATCTTCAACCTTTTCAACCGCTAAAAGCACTTTATTTCAGCGGAATATATCCATACAATTATTATAAAAATCACACCAAATATTGATTTTTTTGTGCCATTAAAGATGCAAGCATCATAAAACTGAGCTAAATTATTTCTCTATCTGTACACCCCAATACGCTAGTTCTCTTGAGCAGAATGTTTCAAAATATGGCTGCATAGGCGGTTGAAAGGTTGAAGTATTAGGGTACATGTGTAAGATATACATGTACAGGGCCCCATTAGACAGGTTCAGGAAAAGATGCCCCAAATTGCTACGGTATCTATAATTTATTACTTCCTTGCCACCCTTCAATGACAAGATTCTGCCATGGGGCATGATGACTGCTTTACAGATAAGCATCTAATTTGGGCTTGACCCACAATGAACCTGACAGAAGTAGTTGACATGTACATTGTAGATAAAATACCACATGACATGCCAACATTATCAGTGAATCAACATGAAGCTTGTGTCAACCAGAGGCAAGTACAAGTATCAGGACCAGAGACAAGCACAAGTATCACGAACCAGAGACAAGTACAACTATCATGAACCAGAGACAAGTACAAGTACCACGAACCAGAGACAAGTACAAGTATCGGGAACCAGAGACACGTACAAGTATCAGGAACCAGAGACAAGTACAAGTATCAGGAACCAGAGACAAGTACAAGTATCAGGAACCAGAGTCAAGTACAAGTATCAGGAACCAGAGTCAAGTACAAGTATCAGGAACCAGAGGACAAGTACAAGTACCACGAACCAGAGACAAGTACAAGTATCGGGAACCAGAGACACGTACAAGTATCAGGAATCAGAGACAAGTACAAGTATCAGGAACCAGAGACAAGTACAAGTATCAGGAACCAGAGTCAAGTACAAGTATCAGGAACCAGAGTCAAGTACAAGTATCAGGAACCAGAGTCAAGTACAAGTATCAGGAACCAGAGACTAGTACAAGTATCGGGAACCAGAGACTAGTACAAGTATCATGAACCAGAGACAAGCACAAGTATCAGGAACCAGAGACAAGCACAAGTATCAGGAAGACATACATGTATGTGTCATTTATAGTCAGATAATTTCATATACTCAATAAAGCTGCATTAATAATATTATACATGTAAAAGGGCTATATGGCTCTGATTGTCGTAAGACAAAGGCTGTTGTTGTTGCCAGCAATCATGTGTCAATGATCAGTGCAGGCATATTGATTGATTGCGTGTTAATTTTAAGTCAAATCAGAATGATGCTGTACTCAACAGTTTCAAAGAAAACCTGAATAAATATACCATACCCTAAATCCTCTGCAACCTTTTCACTCATAAAAGAGCAACTTACACAAATGCACCTATAAAGTTTGACTATGGAGACAACGCTACATAACTGGCTTCGCTGACCAACTTCATGAAGGGCTTGTAGAGTAAAAGTGTAATTTCATCATTCTAGAATAGATAGATCAACACACATGTAGTGTAATATCACCCGCAAATTGTCCTTTGATGTGAACACTGTATAAACATGTGAATTAAGGTATTAAAGTCTTGGAGTACAAACAATTAAGATCCATGTACACAATACCTTGGAGGTGTTTATGTTTCTTGTTTACCATCAAAGATCTAGAAATAAGCACATACAGATACATGAAGCAACAGCTGTTACAACTATCACGCTGTACTGAATCATGTGTTGGAAGTACACGTGTACACATAGATGTTATAGCGAGTGGTGAATCAGTCGTACCTGTAAGGTAAAATGCTGCCCTACAATCAAACACTGAGCCTAACGCAGGTATCAATTTTCAGAATGTAAACTTCATCTTGTATTACTAAATATAGTGCACAGGGACCGATTCCATCAAGCCATGTTTGCATCTAAGCATCCCCGAGGCCTGCATAGTCCCTGCTGGTGGACTAAGCATCCTCGAGTGCCTGTGCTTGCTGGTGGACAAGGCATCCCCGAGGTATGGTCCCTGCAGCTGGACTAAGCATCCCCGACGCCTGGTCCCTGCAGCTGGACTAAGCATCCCCGAGGCCTGCATGGTCCCCTGCTGGTGGATTAAACATTCCGAGGCCTGGTCCTTGCTGCTGGACTAAGCATCCCCGAGGCCTGGTCCCTGCAGCTGGACTAAGCATCCCCGACGCCTGGTCCCTGCAGCTGGACTAAGCATCCCGAGGCCTGCATGTTCCCATGCTAGTGAACTAAGCATGCCCAAGACCTGGTCCCTGCTAGTGGACTAAGCATCCCCGAGGCCTGGTCCCTGCTGCTGGACTAAGCATCCCCGAGGCCTGGTCCCTGCTGCTGGACTAAGCATCCTCGAGGCCTGCATGGTCCCTGCTGGTGGACTAAACATTCCCGAGGCATATATGGTCCCTTAAAACTGTATTAATGTTATTGTACCCATACATGTATATGTTAAATGTGATGACAACACAGCATTCTGAGCAATTCTACACCAGTATGTTTAATAAATTGCAATAAACACTACAAGCATTGCCTTGAGCTATTGTCGTCTTGGACAGAACACATGCCAAGAGTGAGGTCTGACCAGGTGAAAAGTTACCACATGCTACTCTCCACACTGAACAACATCCAGGTATACATGCACAGTGTCTAGTATACTAATGAATACCTCATGACCCAGTTCCAACAACAGCTGAATTCCTCACGCTGTTTGAGCAAGTGCTAACATATGTCATGACTCCAGTCAAACTGTGGGCTAAACAATGTCAGCTAGCTTTTAACAGCCATGGGTAGGTGGGTGGCTGCTGTATGTAACTGACAGCAGTTTGAATTTCAACTGTTTTTTAATAGATTAGTACCTGTACACTGTGCAGCAGAACCTTTGCAGTATTATTTTGACTTTTAACATGTTAAAGAGTGAAAAAATGTGAAAAAAATTTTACATAAAATTTATAATGTTAATATTCATCATTCATACATGGGGTTTTGTGGTAATAGGCACACCTTTGTAGAGTTTGAGCCTTGAAACTAACTGTAGAACTTCACAAAAGCACTTGTAATTCTTTCAGAAACAATATTTTCATCAAATCCTATTCACATCTTAATAATCTACAAATTTCCAGATATTCCAGAAAACTAGAAACACATTCATTATTCATTTACTTGATTGGTGTTTAATGCTGTACTCAAGAACATTTCACTTATATGACGATGGTCAGCATTATAGTGGAAGGAAACATTGCAAAGCCAGGGCGGTGGGGGAGGGGACCCACAACCATCCGCAGGTAGCTGGCAGTTCGGCAAGAGAGGAAGCCAGCATAAGCTAGACTTTAACTCACAGCGACCACATTGGTGAGAGGCTCCTGGGTCGCTGTGCCGCGCTGGCACGTTAACCACCTCAGTTACAGAAGCCACCACTGTTGACGTTGACCTATTCTAACTGGTTTTTATTTTATATCTGACACCAAAACTTGCACAAACTAAGATACAATTGAAAAACATAGTATTACAGATAAAAGCAACCCAGTATTTTTTGAAAAAGCTCACTGATCTGATAAAATCTATTAAACATGATCACATTCACACATACAGACAGACACACCCAAATGATAAGACCTCATATATGACGCTATCAGGAAGTGCCTTGACCTGGTTCCCTGTAGTCTAAATACATCCTCATTATTTTAAAACAAGGAAGAATTTGTATCATATACCTAGCAGTACTGATAATGAACTGGGCATGAACATTTCTTGTTTTGCCACCTGCTCTGTTCTTGTCATTAGTTAGTTGGTAACTGTATAAAAGTGCTGAGAACATCTGTTTAGCGCTGTCACAAATGCTTTTAGGTTGCATTTAATATGGTGCTTTCTAAGATTGGAAACGCCAAAAATTATTTAATATCACTTCTTTGAATGAGGGTTTGTCATAACACGCCCAGTCTGTTTCTAAAAATTTATTTATTATAAAATTTAGTTATTTTCAGGTCATGTTTATAAGCTTGTCATCTGTTCAAATGAAAAAGAGTACCGAGGATTTCAGTAGCAGTGATACATATTTTGACACTTTAACAATTCAAGAATAATTTTCACAGGTAAATAGGTCATAACTTTATATTTATAATACAGTCAGCCATAGACACTAGACATCAACTCAGGAACTAACACAAAACTCCTCAGAGCTGTAATATTTATTTGATTGTTATTTGACAGAATAAAAATGAGCTACTATTATTCCATGGAATTGTAGTTGTACGTCATGTAAGCTGGCATGGATTTATGTTCAGAAAATAAACAAACATCATTACCGAATTAAGTGGTGTGCAAAATCACAACCTAGGCCTTTCCGAGTGTTTTTTACCGACATTTATGTTGGCTATTATGCACTGACATAACGAAATACACGGCCGCTTAAGGGCGATACACCGTATGCCGTGCGGAAGGCTCAAGTTGTTTTGATGAAATTCAATGTTTCATTGTTTGACTGCACATAATAAGAAGTTCTTACTTTTACTTACCGGTGCTCGATTTCCGAAAATACTGGGCAACACAACACTAAAACAATGTACACGGTTAATACAATTTCCACTGGCTGACACACTATTTATACAAGTGTAAACGTGGTCGGTTGTGCCTACTCAACCGCCACATCCGTTTTTGACAGACCGGTGTTTTGACTTTCGATGATTCAAGAGAGAAAGATGAAAGCTACAAAACAAAAAGGTTGGAGCTGAAAAATGCCGTCAAAACTTACCACACGATGAGAATATCACCAGATCCGCTCAATTATGGCACAACCGGCTGATGTTACTTCAAATAATCCCCGAAACTTCGTCTGACAGGCAAGACAATCACTTGTAGAACTTTCTACGAGCAGCCATCTTTGACGTGCGGAAAGCGCGGATGAAAGCGAGGCTTTCGGAGAGACACGCACTGGATCTATTTTTAGAACGACTTATCACCACCCAACATACCTCTGCCGAGCTCAAAATAAAACACGCAACCTAAAAGCCGGACGGAAGAAAGAAACGTTCTTTGTATTTATTTATACAAATGTAACTAACATGTTTTATTTTTTTGGCTCTTTCGTCTTAAATATATGTTTGATCCTCTACACGCCGCCCAGTTCAGCAGATTGCTACCAGTAATTAATGGTCCTATAATTAAAAAATATTTATAAAAATAGACCTCTGCTGTCGGGGAAACCTTTTAAACATATACATATTAATTAATGTGTGGAAAAGAAACAAATTGATATGTTTAACCAAGGACATATTTAAATCTGTCGATCATATTGTCGAGACTATTACAGAGCCCTATAAGCCGACATTAATTCTCATCGTTTTTATATTTGCAAGTATATCAAAGAAAAAAAATAGTAAAACTATTTTGTCACTCATATCATTATACTAAAATAGCTTAATCATTTTTTGCTTTCCATTGCATAAAAACAAGTTCGTCTTTTTTCTTTTTTTTTTATCATAAAGAACCAAACTATTTATTTATCTATTTTTATTTTCATTATTATGGGTTTTTTTTGTCATGATGCTATTGAACAATAGTGGAAATTAAAATAGTTGGCTTTTATGTATTCGAAGTAGACATTTTTTTTTCTTTGACACAAAGATTTTTAACAGATGGAAATATCCACTATGGTAGTTGGTCTTTTTGTTACTTTAAATAGATACAAAAACAAAATCACATTTTGTGCTATATATATATATATATATATATATATATATATATATATATATATATATATATATATATATATATATATATATATATAATGTGATTTTGTTCCATAAATGCCTGATGTAACGTCCCGTACATTCCTAAAATAACAGAGAATCATGTGTTCATTCCCATTATGAACGATTACATATTCTAAATAACAGTTAAATCTTATTTATTTGATTATTTCATTGGTGTTTTACGCCGCACTCAAGACTATTTCACTTATACGACGGCTGCCAGCATTATGGTTGGAGAAAACTGGGCAGAGCCCAAGAGAACCCCACGACCATCCGCAGGTTGCTAAAAGACCTTCCCACTTATGCCTACGGCCGGAGAATAAAATATTCGACCGTTTTGTTTTTTAGTAGAAATATATCGAGGTGCGTGGTGAAAAGTTGCATGTGTGTCGCATGCACGTCGGTTCGCGTGAAGTCCACCAGATACTTGCCAACAATCAGAATCTGCATGGGTGTTTTGATGCGCACTGCAGTTTTCTCGACCCTAAAATTGCCGTATACTAGAGTGAACAAGTTAGGAGAACGAAGCGTTAAGTATCAATGGCGTAAATTTATATATTTTGAAAGCTGCGTTTTGTGTCCTTCACAAATAGGCCTATATCACTCAAGACATTAATGTGTTAAATTAACAGCGTCTGAATGATGCTAGAATGTATTCTCTTATTATAACACAATATTTTGTCATATTCAACATAATATCCTGGTAGTCTAATAGAATCGTTATGTTGAATTAATAGAATGTGTGTGTTACATTGAACAGAACAATCTGCTGCTATAACAGAATGCATTCTATGATCACTCAGACAACAGACTTTGTGTTAAATTTAACAGATTTTTGTTGAGAGTATAGTATCAAATATAATCAGTATGGACAGCAAAGATATACATCATGCCATTACCAATAACAATAATTGGGCAACACAAATTGATAAGACATCTGTATGATTAAGACATGGCCAGTACACCATTTACCATGCAGTAGAATTGCCCTAGTCCTAGGATAGGTAGGCCTCTCCTACCTTTCAATTAGGCTAGGTCTATTAAGTTTTTGCACACAAGTGCGAGTCAATGCTGTCCGATTTATAATATTGCTGTTTTCTTTCTTTCTTTTCTTTTTCATAAAACCCCTCCCCACACTCCCCACACTCCCACACCCCCCACACCCCCCACCTATATGACTATGGAAATGTGAAATATAGAAATCGCACAAATTATCAGACGAGTGACCATTGAGGTCGCGTGTTCCAATCCAGCCCTCGCTACTTTGGCTATGACTTTGATAGAAGATTTGTCAGGTTTGATAGCATTAAACACCAATGAAACATTTAAATGAGGAAGCCTGTTAGCAAGGTGTGATAGCATCAGTACCATCTGGGTGAAAGGACAGGGGTGCTGGTGTTCTTGCTAGTGCGCCGAATTGCGGAAATTTACTCTGTGCGTACTCTGGTGTCCTGCACAGAGGCATAAAAGCTGACTTCTATTGTATACATGGAATATTCTTCAGTTTGGTGTTAAATTCCAGTAAAATAAATACATATGTATGTCAATATACACTCAAAAATATAATGTGTTAGTTTTGACAGAAGCCATAAGTGTATAGAGTGTATTCTGTAATAATAACATAATATTGTGTCATATTCGATATAATAAGCTGTTAGCCTCACACAATCTTTATTTATTTATATATTTGATTGGTGTTTTACGACGTACTCAAGAATATTTCACTTATACGACGGCGGTCAACATTATTGTGGGAGGAAACCGAGCAGAACCCGGAGGAAATCCATGACCATCTACAGCTTGCTGAGGAATCACACAATTTTTAAGTTGAATTAATAGAATAGGTGTGTTATATTTAACGGAATAATCTTCTGGTATAACAGAATACATTCTCGCATCACTCAAACAACAGACATTATGTTAAATTCAATAGATTCTTTTTTGGGGGAGTACTTTCATGTTACATCCTTAGCGCTCTTTTAAAACAGCCCTGCCAGTGTCTTTTCAACCAATAACATGTTTTTTTTTAGCCCTGGACATGGCACTGATGGGCATTTCTCTGGCCCTTGAACACGGTTTTACAACAACAATAACCACTGAAGTATTATGTCCTTGAGAGTTATCTCCCTTGCTTAGACATGCTCACGCCAGGTTGTTCTATACACCCGAATCTGTGGATATCAAAGCGCTTGCCAAAATGTCTATAGCAATCTTAAAGATGTATAAATATAAATTCACCATTGCTATATATTATTTGGATAATAAAGATTCTATAGATGGAGGTTTTTGATCATATGGGAACTCTAAGAGGCGATTTCCCTTGGGTAAAAGTTCGAATCTCAGTGTTGATGGTAGTTATGACAGTTGTTGCATTTTTCCTATCCCTATTTTACAGAATGATTTACACAACAAGTCAAATCAACCAGTGTGCACATATTAAAACTAAATTAGTATACAACAAATTACAACAAAGTCTTCCACCCCCTGGACATTTAGTGTGACAAGCGTCTTTATTACACTAGCAGTTGCCACACAGAACAGTAAGCTTTGTCAACAGTTCAGGGCTTTACTTTTGTCATATTTTACCAGAGTCTGTAAATGGATTCCCACACATTCGCTTTGCGGGGAGTCCATACAGTATCTGGTACACTGACCAGCAAGAGGTTGCTCCAAGGGTTTGCTATATATAATAGTAATAAGCAGATTTTGCTGACTCAGCGCATGTATGTTTACTACATGTATTTTAATGATCTAAAACAATGTGTGTATTATTTTAGTAACACTACATGACCTTGAATGTCACCCTGTTACGGGAATCCAAGCAAATTCAGCAAAACGTTTTTTGTTTTGGGGGGGGGGGGGGGATAACGGAGTCATGACGAAGTTCTATTCCCAAATTCCCGTCCAAAGTAAACTTGTCCGCCGTCTCGTTTCCCGAGAAGTCCACGTGTCCTCACCAGTTTACATATGACATTTAAAATCTCAATTCGGTTCAATATACACGGTAAATCAGATGAAGTTTGCCGTATAACGAAATGTTTGAAACAAAAAAAACAAAACAAAACAGAGTATCATCTGTGTGTTCAGCATATTTCAGCAATTTTTACACTAAAAGAGCCTATGTGTATAGTGCTGCATCACTGATAAGCTCTTCTGATAGATACCAAACACGTCCTTCCGATCCGATCACAGTATACTTTTATAGGCCTCCCGACACTGGATCATCCAGGGCCGGAACTTTATCCCCTTTGTGTCGGGTGAACTGGTAACTTGCATCGTAGTAGCCATGTACTGAAAGAGGTCAATCCGTTTTGGACACGAGTCGCCATGCGCGGAAAAATGTGAACGAATTATAATAAAATGCGTCTATAAGTGCAAACTTCATGAGTATTGCATCAACGAGAAATAAATAAACAAATAATTAAAGTAAATAAATAAATAAATAAACAAATAAATAAATAAATCATTTCCTGTGGTTTCCCCTGAGCTCAGTTTGTTTTCATTTGCTCATATGTATTTATTTATTTGATTGGTGTTTTACTCCGTACTCAAGAATATTTCACTTATACGACGGCGGCCAGCATTATGGTGGGAGGAAACCGAGTAGAACCCGGAGAAAACCCATGACCATCCGCAATTGCTGGCAGACTATTTGCTCATGCCCGACACCCGTGTATCATATCAATGAGGTATAGGGAAACACATTTAAAAGTGAAAGGTTGTTGTGTTCACAGTTCATTTTATTGACACTAAATAAGATGTATGCCTGCATACAAGCAAAGATTTTACGCATGCTTAAGTTGAATAATTTAAAGAATAAAGAAGTGTACTGATCTCAAATTCTCTGTCTCATATAGATGGCTATAAAATACCACTGCACTCCAAAAAATAATCTGTTGATTTTAACAGGAAGTCATTGGCGTGAATGATGCTAGAAAATATTCTGTCATATTTAACGTAATATCATTTTAGTCTAGAATCTTTTTGATGAATTAATAGAATATGTGTGTTATATTTAACAGAATAACCTACAGCAATATAGTAGAATACATTCTGATATGACTCAGAAAACAGTCTTTGTGTTAAAATTAACAGATTATATTTTTGAGAATGGAAAAGCAGTATAGACTGCTCTAGTCCGCCATTATTATAACTATCAATAAAACGATACCAATTAATAAACTTATGCCAGTATAAAAAAAAACAGTGTATATATCATTGAGTGAAACATTATATACCAATCAACGCGACAAAATGTGTGTCAATCAATCAATCATTGAAACAATGTTGATGTCCATCAGAAAATTAATCAATGTACTGGTGTATCGAAATTCACTCAACCCAACGCATCAAACAATGTGTATCAACCTGACCCCTAAATATGTATATACAGTACATCCAACTAACGTGGGCACTGATGGAAGACAAGTGGTGTTCAACGAACACTGAACTGTGCCGGCCACCACACGAACGTCGTCCACCCATTAACTGCCACCCTCATCCCATATGACACGCAGTGAGCGCAGAGAATATACAAATTCCCGTCCAGGTTTGAACTCGTTCTTTGTGTGACTTAGCGATTGGATCAAAGGAGGAAAATACCTTGACCACTACAACACTGCCCACAATCAATAATTTTGTGATAGTCTAGAGAAAAAAATCTTTCCCGGGTGAAGCTAGAATGTTTTTGTTATTGCAGATTATTCTGTTAAATAAAGCCCATATATTCTTTCACTTCAACGTAAATTGTGTATCATTGTATAACAGAAAATGACACAGCATTGTATCATAATAACAGAATGCGTTCTAGCATCACTCTGTATGCTTTTCCAGTGTATGTACAGCAGGTTACTTTCAGGCGATATACAAAAACAAACAGTGTCAACCAGTTCTGAAGCGTAGGTGAGCTTTTCACCGTTACAGGTGACGTGAGAAATTAACGGCTCTTGTACGTCATAGTGAGGTAAAACTCAAACTTACGTAGATTCCAACGATAACTTCATTCGTACACATATGTATGGTCGACGTTTAGCTGAAGATTTTAATACTCATGTCTAGCATAACATTGGTATAAATGACGTTGTTACAGACAGAATCTACAGTACTTCCTGTCTATCACCCGAACTTACAAATGCCACTCAAACACGTTTCCGTTATGACACGGGATGTTTTCATTATTGCCCATTTGTTTATTGCCCACTTAATGATATCCTACATCTTGTTGGTAAAGCTTGAGGATATAGCACTCATATTGACAGCATGTATATGTGCACTCCCAAAAAGAATCTCTTAATTGTAACAGAAATTCTGTTGTCTGAATGATGCTAAAATGTGTTCTGTTATAATTACATAATATACACTGTGTCATATTCATTGTATTTATTTGATTGGTGTTTTACGCCATACTCAGGAATATTTCACTTATACGACGGCGGCCATCGTTATAGTGGGAGAAAATTGGGCAGAGATGGCAGACCTTCCCTCGTACGACCGGAGAGGAAGCCAGCATGAGCTGGACTTAAATTCACATAAATATATATATATATATATATATATATATATATATAATATATATATATATATATATATATATATATATATATCGGTATTGTGTAAGGCATCATATCGGTCCTCACATCTATAAGAAGCTCCAGTAATTACCTGCATATAACATTTAAATTGTTGCCATGGCTTTACCGGCGGAGGTTTTTGATTAAAAACCGAAGGATGATATCATATTCAGCTTCCGCCAGATGGAGGCTACATTGATCATTATGTACGTATAAATATAGATCTGTTTTCATCCGCAGTAAGACGGTTGTAACCCGGCCTCAGCAGTTTATACCTTAACACTGGAATAAATGACGACTTGTGGATCTTGTTCTGTGCTCAGTACATATGCTGATATCGGTACAAATTAGACATTCTGATGTATGGGCGCAGCCCATTTCTCAACTACACTGTTACGGACAACGAACAAAATCTAACAAAAACCGAAAAGTTAAGACTGGAGATTTAAGGTCCAAGCTGTAAAGTTTGCTATTCAATCCTGTGGCGTCGCCTCTTGTGTGTCATTTTATATCAATCAATCGATGAATACTCCAATCAATCAGTTCATTCAATAAATCAACTAGCGTACCGATCAAGTCGCCAAACAATCAATGGTCAATGGTCAAGCAATCGACAAAACAACCAATCAATCTTCAAGTGTACCCAGCCCATGCAGTGACAATAAGTTTAAAAGTTCTCTTCCTCTCAAGCTATTATAGTGAGCGTCTAGTCGGGAAGTGAGGTACGTGTCCATGTGAAGTGATTCTGGCATAGACAAAGAATGCTTCAGCGATAGCTTAATGATGGCTTCTCACCGTATCCACTAAACCACAACGCTGATTAGAACTCTAAACTCACGGGAGACGAAGACTAGTTTTATGGTTGTGAAATGCACGGTATAGCCTCCTTTCACTGCGCTGACAGCGAGCTGGTGACCAGCCACAGCATGTGAAAATTTCCTCTGGTTTGTATTGTTTGCAAGATGTCGGTTTTTCCCTGACGTTGAGCGTCAAAGACTTTCTTGGTTCGCATATGTAGTGACATGCACAAAAATTATAGTGGATTACATACTCCATACAGCGCATGGGTCGCTCTGTACTTTCGCTTTACATCACTGCCACGATTAGTATATTTTGCACAGAAATCTTACGCCGAGGTCACTGGGGTCACGGTGATGAGGCAGGAAGTGATGTCAGAAAACACAAAAGTTCGTTTCTATCTTTGTCTCTAACAATACTTCATCCACATGCATTCTCTTTATCTAGAGTATGTACAACGTTCTGATCAAAACCTAAAACAATTTTATGGATGAATGCTGATTAAAATAGTTTCGTGAAAGGACACACGTGATGAGGTTAAGTCTAAGGATGCCTATGTGCGTCTCACAGGTTCCAAAGGTAAAGTTTGTCTATATTGGTGCCAGTGATGCAAAGCGAAGGATAGAGAGGACGCATGCGCCGTAAGGAGTATGACGGGATCACTCTGAACACGTCGCGCGTGCTGGTGATTGGGAAACAAAGATCTTACCACTCGGCATTATCGACATTTAATAAGAATCAAACCAATAAACAAATCAACATAGTTCATATGAATCGATCCATAAATCTATCACTCTGATTAGGAAAACTAGTCTCAGATTTTAAAGATCTCAGCTGATTTGTGAAACTAGTTACAGATTTGGAAGGTTCCAGGTCAGGTAATTGGAAAACTAATATTGGATTCGGAAGATCTCTTTTGTTTTGAAAAACTAGTCCCGAAGTTAAAGGATCTTTGTTCGTTTGGGAAATTGGTTTTAGATTTGGGAGATCATCTGGTTTGAGAAACTAGTCTCAGATTTTGTACCAGGGAACGTGTAAATTGCTACTATTTATGCATTTGTACGAACATCCAGAATAAAAACCTGATTGAGGCAAACTGACAAGGGGCCGTATTTTACCTGTTACGTGAGACCATTTGCAGGCTATTCACACTGTCGTCTCTGCTCTGGTCTTACACTCTATGCTGTAGCTCTTTATTGTTCGGAAAATTGGTTTTAGATTTGGAAGAACACCTTTTGAAGGCTAGACTAAGATTTGGAAGATATTTTTAATCCTTGGCCTATATTTCAAGGTACCGGTAAATTTTTTTTTGGAATAAATTATCTTTACATGTTTAAAATATTTAATGTTTTTCCGAACTGTAACTGTAATGATTGTTTCAGCTGGTTTTATAGATGTCCGTGTTTTTTCGTTTTTGATTTTGAATGTTATTCACATGTGAAGAGCCATAGCTCTTTCCTGCATGGTTTTAACATGTTTTCGTCACGATATGACCGAAATACTGTGTTAGATCCTAATCATGGGTTCGTTCATTCTGTACCGCAGCAAAAAAAAAAAACAAAACAAAAAAAAAACAAACAAAAAAAAAATGCCTCCAAACATGGTTACACGAGTATTCGATTTATGAGGTGCTCAGATCGTTTCTTAATCCGTTAGAAATTTATTATTTATGTCTTTTGATATAATTGATTCATGTTAAGCGGTCCTGCTGTCAAACTGAGAAAAAAATATCAGTCTCTATATCGTCACTTTTGTTTTTTTCCCAATTCTCTCATCCAGTTAAACGCAAAACATACCTTAAAAAAAACTGACATCGGATTTTGCAATTTACGAGGTCGTGGTGTCGATAACAAATACATGTAGGTTGATTGCCGATACCATCACGATCAGCGCACCGCGTGCTCCGCCGTCATGGTGGCTAATGCCGCAGGGATATTATCTGGGGACCGTGTTTAAGGTGGTATTAAGGTATATGTGACGGTCAGCCGGAGTGGATATCACTCGGCACATTCTCCCTCTGCCGCCGTGTGTGAAAGTACAGACCTGTTACCCTGTCGGCGCTGCTGGTGGTTAGTGAGCTCTGGCATAAAACCCGATGTGGCTCGGCCGCGGTTCCGCAAACTGCGGACGATGCTTTACGGGGTCTGGTCGCTAATGGATAAAGCTATCGTGGAAAAATTAACCGTCAGCCGTGGTTGCGGGTACTTGCAGCTGGGAATTAGAAGCCGTAGTGAAGAGCTTGGATTGGCACATTGTATCGTATACAGCGGTCCCAGAGAGACAGAGAGAAATTAAGGGAAACGTGGAAGTTTGCGCACGGCTTTCAGTAACATCTGTTCTTACAGCGCTGTGTTTATTGTGTTGTTGAAGAATCGCGTGTCAAATCCGGTAGAGATTTGGGTTACGAATGTGGAATACAACTACATCATCTTATACTATGGCATGTTAATCTGCATATGACGATGGCGCTCAGACTTGGATATTTTGTGCAAGACTGCTCTGATGGGATGGTAAGTAAACATGTACTATACGCCTGTATTATTCTACGGATGAATGGCTTATTTTCAGCTGTTGACTTTATATGGTTACAAATTGCCCGCCAAAACGACGCCTAGCGTATATAAATATAAAGACTTTTTTTACCTAAAAGACTTATACCATGTTGTAGGAAGAAGCAAATATATATACTATTTGTACAACATGCCTGCGATTTTCGGACAAGTATAAAAAATGTATTTGCTCGTAATTTATCTTATAAAACGGACTAGCAAAATAAAGAATTTTAATTCATAATTGTCCGTATATATTTTAGTAATCCGATTTGATGTTCATTTGGTAAAGGTTTGAAGTGTTTACTCCTATGGACGTGTATGAATGCTTTAGGGCTTTACTCTAACTGTGTATGCAATTGCTTAAATAGCACCCCCATTGGCTTGAGTAGAATTGGGTAATTTGTTAGGCGCCAGTGGTCTAGAATTGCTCATTATACTGTGTTGCGGGTCAGTTGTCAATATCAACCAGCCGAGTTATTCGTCTGACTGTTTTTCAATTATACGATTGCAGTCAGCTTTATCTGTGGAGAAATCCTGGAGTGCTAAACCATGGACCTTTGGCAAGTTACTGAGGGACTTGCAGAGGGACATGTATTATATGCACACCGTATTTTTTGGTGGAAGGAGACAATTGGTCTTCAACAAACATTACATAAACGGCCGCTCGAACGTCGTCGACCGATTATTGTGTAAAAAATGCCCCACTAGCAGGGAGAGCTTAGGAATCTCCATCCCACCCCGTCACCACCATCCCCCACCCCGCCACCATGCCTGTTAGTTCAATAACCTGTTGAATTTGTCTGTACACATTAGAATGATGAATACACCTGATAAATCCGATGTTGTCAAGCAGTGGAAAGCTATGCGTGTACACTCTTCCTCATATACAATTTGTATTTTTTTGGGCAAATGTCACAGCCTTGTAATTTAAAAACACGATACTCAGGTTATTGGATACCACTTTAAAACGAAGCCCTGCAGAGATGTTTTCTCTTATAAATACATTTAACGAAAATGAGTGGCGATTTTTTTGTCAAGGGCTTGCCAAGGAAAGCCGTGATCTTACTGGGACGCACAATAAAAAACATCGTAATGTACCTGATGACATGTTTTAACACGTATAACTGCCATTCTATAGCAACATTCTCATCTCCACCCTGGCATCTGCCTTGTTGACAAATATCTTTCCACCTGCTTTGATACTAGACCATCTTTCTTCGAGAGTTCGAATCTCACTACCGTCCTGTTTATGTAATTTTGCAGGAAATGAGTTATCTTCTTACCCTTATTAGCTAAGTGCAGTATTTCCGTTTGCTCTCCTCTCACTGTTAACAGCCGTTCATCAAAGTGTCAGAAACTCTGCCTGTGATCTACGACAGATTGTCATGTCAAAAAAGCTGTACGCCAACGCGCTGGCGATAGAAAGGATGTTACACTCAAGCCTAGAGGGTTTGAGTTTGGGCTTCTCCACCATATAATCAGCACTGATTGGTTTTTTTTTTGTCATCACTTCCACCATTAGCAAATTTTGTACACAAATCAAGACCGAGGTGACGGTGATGAAGCAGAAACTGATGTCAGGAAACACAAAAATCTTTGTCTGGCTTTATCTGAAGTATACACAACATGATTTTCACCAACACCTGAAATGATTTATTGCTAAATGCACTTTAAATAGTTCCGCGCGAGGCCACCAGTGGTGGTGCTAGACCTAAACAAGCCCCGCGTACGTGCTTGGCAGAGGCATCAGCGGTCAGACTTGTCTAGTGGTGGCAGTGATGTAAAGCGTGATGAGAGCGACACATGCGCTCTAAGTAGGTCTATGCACTGTTATATATATATATATATATATATATATATATATATATATATATATATATATATGCGCCCGAGTTCAATTGAGCTGGGTTTCATTTGTAACTTGTGGCCGTTTCGCTTGTGTATCCGTTTGCGGAGCCTATCGTGTGTGTCGCTTCAAATAATTTTGACAACATAGGCCTGTAGGGAAAGTTGTCATGGTAAGCATGTCGAATCAGACCTACAGCTTTAACATAGACAAGCCTAGCTCTTCCGTCCATAAAGAGAGACGGAGGCTCATGACAGCGGATTTAGGCAAAGGAATGGTATTCTAGTGACGCTTTACTTTGCATATTCCGCCAAGGGGATTTCGTTAGTTGTGATATATTTGAAATTATGTCGAACACGATGTTTAATTGCAAACAAAACCACGAATTTGACTTGTGTCATGCAAATCAATTTCCCACCACATGGGAACACTACGGAGGGGACACCAGACATGACATCATCTTCTGTCATAGCCTTAGCATTACCTCTTAATGGCCAAGCCATACAGTTTTGAGAATAATGGACACGAAAGAAACCACTTGCCATATTCTGTTTTTTGTTTTAACTTGTATACGTGTGATCAGATGAGCTATTTCAATCTGTCGTTGTAAACCGGTGCCTCAGACAAACTATGAAAGAGGTGAACCAAACTATAAGAAGCAGACGAGACAAAATACGAGACAGAGGAGACAAGGTATCGGTCACCTATAGGTGAAACAAAGTATAATGCAGATGCGACAAGTTATCTGTCAACCAAAATGGGAAAAAGTATGATCCAGATGAGACAAGGTATCAGTCACCAATATAGGAGACAAACTCTGATACAGAGGAGACAAGTTGCCAGTCACCTATATTGGAGACAAAGTATGGTACAGATGAGACAATTATCAGTCACCTGTATGTGAGACAAAGTATGATACAGATGAGACAAGGTATCTGTCACCAATATGTGAGACAATGTATAATACAGATTAGACAGGGTATTTGTCACCTATATGTGATACAAAACATGATACTGATGAGACAAAGTACCAGTCACATATATGTGAGACAAAATGTGATGCAGATGAGACAAGATGTCAGTCACCTATGTGTGAGACAAAATATTATGCAGAGGAGACAAGTCGCCAGTCACCTATATGTGAGACAAAGTATGCTGCAGATGAGACAGATATCAGTCACGTATAGGTGAGACAAAGTATGATGCAGAAGAGACAAGGTATCAGTCACCTATATGTGAGACAAAGTATGATACAGATGAGACAAAGTATATGACGTTGGCGAGATAACTCTTGAGGCAGGTGACATTAACTACGTGATCCTCAGGTGACAAAACATCATAAGACAGTTCAGACAAACTACGAGACACTCGGGTCAGAAAACAACATAAAGCAGTTGAGACAAACTACGAGACACTTAGGTGACAAAACAACATAAAACAGTTGAGACAAACAACGAGACATTCCGGAGACAAAGCAACATAACACAGTTGAGACAAACTACGAGACACTCAGGTGAGAAAAACAACATAAGACAGTTCAGATAAACTACGAGACACCCAGGTGAGAAAACAACATAGGATAGTTCAGACAAACTACGAGACACTCAGGTGAGAAAACAACGTAACACAGTTGAGATAAAATATCTGAGACCATCAAGCAAGGCCAACTGCCTTGAGATATGTATATACAAACTTTCCATGAGACAGCGCAATGAGACAATATTAAACCTTGTGTGACTAAGGTGTCAGGGTGTTAAAGGGAATATGTAGTCCAACGTTCTGGTATGTTACAGATTTACGAACGCTTGTTAATCTGTTCTATTAATTTTTTTAAAATAACAAATAACTGCTTAGTTATATTAGTTAAATTATTTTAACGCGACTTTGTCGAATTCATATCCTAGACGTGATTTTTATTTGAGTGTGTGTTTCCCTCAGGCTCTGCCCGTTTTCCTTCCACCATAATGCTGACCGCAGTCGTATAATTGCAACATTCTTGAGAACGGCGTAAAACTAATGAAATAAATACGTAATAACCAGGCGCCCTCGCTGTAGCATCCCATTTATCCAGTACTCTCGACTGTCAGTGAGACAGTTATTAACACAGAGCTGGTCGATGTCAGAGCCTGTCGTAGGTTTCATTTTACAATAACACGTTATTTTGAGGTACACTTAGAATATTGGGTGGCATCAAGTTCCTCGCAGTAAGATTAAATCTGGAAATAGAGCTTGTCTCAGATCACAGCACGTGGCACTTTTCGTGTAAATTTAATGAAAAACATGTGGAATGAGATTTTACACTTGAAGTAAAGAAACTGTTTTATAGCAAGTGGATACCATGCCCGAATATTACCAACTTGCCACAAACAGTTCCGGAAAAGTTCTATTACGTATGCATGGCGCCAGTTACGGTGGCTACTGTGTTATTGGATGGTCAGCTAGCGTGCTGAGATTGTCTGCTGGTGTTTTCTTTCAAGGATACTCAACATCACGCGTGTTTAAATATTCATGAGTATTTGTCCCTATTTTTATGTCATGCTACTTGCACAAATTGGTGACCGTGTTTTGGGTGCATTATCTTCCCAAATGTCCACCATCTAGATTGGCTCGATTATCCAGACGCTGGCCATTGTTGACCGGAAACACTCTTGTAAAGCATGACAAGTGCACCATGGGAAACAATCAAGTTCAAAGATAGCTGGTTTGCACATTCTAATGCATCTTAAATACTGAAATCTATTTCGTTTCCCAGATGCGAAGTCCTAATTCCTAATAGAGTGAGTGCTTGGGGTTTAACGGCGTACTCAACATTTTCTCAGTCATATGACGACGAAGGAATCCTTAGGGTGCACGTACGTGTAATGTGCCTCCTTGTTGCAGGACGGATTTCCACCGCTCTTTTATTTAGTGCTGCTTCACTGAGACGACTTACCGAAGGCCCGAAGGACCCGCCCGAGCCATTATAGGCCTACTGATACGGGTCAACCAGCCGTTGCACTATCCCCTTCAACTTCCTCTTTTAAAGTCTTAGGTGTGACAAGGATTGATCCTGGATCTACCGGTCCCGAAGCGGACGCTCTACCAACTGTGCTATCCGGGCCGGTAATAATTCCTAATAGAGTATGTAAGTGTATCTACATACGTATTAGTCTGCACTCACAAAATTGATCCGTTAATTGTAACAGAAAGGCTATTCTCTGAGTGATGCTAGAATGTATGCTGCTATTGCAACAGATTATACTGTTAAATGTAACACACTTATTATATAACCTTAACATAAAAATTCTATAAGACGAGCAGGATATTATGACACAGTATTGAGTTCTAATAGCAAAATACATTCTAGCATCACTCACACAACAGACTCTCTTTTAAAATTAAGATTAATTTCTTGAGTGTAGGCAATTCTTTGCCACATTATAATCCAGAGTCCAGACTAAACGCCCCATAATAGGATCAACCCCCGCCCCACGCCCCACACCCCACTCCTGCCTTCTGTGAGACATGGACTGTAACTTTCCCCGTAGCCATGTGCCTTCCGTGAGACATGGACTGTAATTTTAATCGTGGCCATGTGCCTTCCGTGAGACATGGGCTGTAACTTTAACCGTAGCCATGTGCCTTCCGTGAGACATGGGCTGTAACTTTAACCGTAGCCATGTGCCTTCCGTGAGACATGGGCTGTAACTTTAACCGTAACCATGTGCCTTCCGTGAGACATGGACTGTAACTTTAACCGTAACCATGTGCCTTCCGTGAGACATGGACTGTAACTTTAACCGTAGCCATGTGCCTTGCGTGAGACATGGACTGTAACTTTAACCGTAGCCATGTGCCTTCCGTGAGACATGGACTGTAACTTTAACCGTAGCCATGTGCCTTGCGTGAGACATGGACTGTAACTTTAACCGTAGCCATGTGCCTTGCGTGAGACATGGACTGTAACTTTAACCGTAGCCATGTGCCTTCCGTGAGACATGGACTGTAACTTTAATCGTAGCCATGTGCCTTCCGTGAGACATGGACTGTAACTTTAACCGTAGCCATGTGCCTTCCGTGAGACATGGACTGTAACTTTAACCGTAGCCATGTGCCTTCCGTGAGATATGGACCGTAACTTTAATCGTAGCCATGTGCCTTCCGTGAGACATGGACTGTAACTTTAACCATAGCCATGTGCCTTCCGTGAGACATGGACTGTAACTTTAATCGTAGCCATGTGCCTTCCGTGAGACATGGACTGTAACTTTAACCGTAGCCATGTGTCTTCCGTGAGATATGGAGTATAACTTTAACTATAACCATAACTATGGTTTTAAATGTCTAAATGTTTCCTCTTGAAAGGATTCCCCCTGAGCGTTATGTCCTATATCGCGGTCCGGCAGTTGATTGGCCAGTTCCGGGCCACAAAGACAATCGCTCTCCAGTGAAATCGACGCTCTAACTTTTTCTTATTTATTTTTCCATTTGGTGTTTACACCATGCTCAAGAATTTTCACTTATGGTGGTCGTCAGATTAACGCATAATTTTTGCGTAGATTTCACTCATTGTGAAACCTGCTAAAAACTGTAGTCTTGATGAATCTGTGGTATGGATAAGTTGACGAACTTGAAATCGCAGCAAAAACGTTCGGAAAATCTCATGAAAATGATCAACAGACCAGCAAAGTCCTGGCGATACCCTGATTTGACGTTGAAACTAGGCACAGTGGTCACAATTGGTCACAAATGGCCAGACAATGGCCTGATATGGGACGTCTGTGATTTCTGCAAGTCCTCAGCGCTTTCTGTCTCACTTAGTCATGAACCACACACTTCCAGCTAATGAGCTTTCAGCGGTTTGCTAGCCCTATATGTTACAAACCCTTCAGGGACATACTGTAGAGATGGATCTTTATATATCGAAAAGAGGGTTGGTGATCCTGAAAACAATGTCGTTAACAATATGTACTTCGGGGGCCTCCGTGGCCAAGCGCTTATAGCATGCCAGCGCGGCGCGATGACTCATGAGTCTCTCACCATGCGGTCACTGTGAGTTGATATCCAGCTCATACAAGTAGTTTTCGATGAATATTAGACGACTAATGGCCACACGAGCTCTGGTGACCGCTTGTTGTACGAAGACCTTAGGCACAGTGAGGGCATGAGGTATCTACCAAGTGAAGTGATGTAGCGCTGTAAACATGTCGGCATTCATGCGCATGCGACCACCAGCAAATTTTGTACAGAATTTGACCACGGTGATATTGCAGGAAGTGTTGTACAAAATAAGGTAATCGTGTTGCATCAATTGACAGAACATTTAATGCAGATTGCAAATATGGTCTTCACAGGAATTTCAAATTTTACACAGTGAGTTATCCTTGCTTTGACTGCAATATAAACCGAAGGGTCCAGCACATGGCGTGTACATATCTCTGGTGTGTAATTTGACGGTTTCAGTCAACGTCAATAGTTATTATGATAAAAGCTAGTGTGTCAAAGATTTATCGTCAAGCGTCTTCACTGGAAGTTTCTTAAGTTTTACAACGAGTACAGCTGTTTAGTATCATAATTGTGTCTTTGTGTCTTACTTCGCTTAACCCCGGGGCTAGAGGCTGTATATCCATCGTGTTGAATATGACTTCCACGTTAGATATATGAACAGGCACAGTCAAAGCGGAACATATATTTTGAGTATCTTATAACTCATAACTTTTATACTAGCATGGTACATGCATGGATTTGAATACTGATTTCACTAACTCGCCTAGATCATACCTTGTGTCTTTCCAGCATCGCTGAAAGCTGTTGACTGCTTCTCTTTGCATGAGTCTGTCCTATTTTCGCTCTTTATATGCTTTCCTAGTTCTTTAGTACGTTTTGTTAAACGTCGTTTTGGGAATCGTCCTTGCGATTATTGACCTGGAACGCCCATCTTGGTTGACGGCTGGTATACGAATATCTGTTTTGACGCATAGATACAACTGACAACTCTAATTAAAATACGTTTACTTTTGCATAACACTTCATGGAACTTCAGTGCGAAATTTCGCTTCTCAACGTGAAGATGATGCAAAATGATAGGACTGACACCTGAACAGGTGCCTGATTTCATGCAGATCTCGTGATAATGGCGTTATTTCGTCTTACATGAATTTCACACGTAAATAAAGCCACCTGATACGGCTTGGTGAGTTGTGCTAATGCATATGTTAATGCATTGACGTGATGCCTGATGGAATAAAATGGCTTTCGCGACACTTTTTGATATTACAGGGTGTCAAGACCTAGACATCTTCTGCGATTCAACGAAGACATTTTGTACGTAAGTCAAAATGTAAAACTCCATTAAGGTGTGTAATTTAATTATAACACCGGATAGTCCAGTCGTGATAGATTTATATTATATCCCCGGATGTTCCAGTTGTGATACGTTTATGTTATAAACTGTGATCTTCCAGTTGTGATACATTTATATTATAACCTCGGATGTTCCAGTTGTGATACATTTATATTATATCCCCGGAAGTTCCAGTTGTGATACATTTATGTTATAACCCCGGATGTTCCAGTTGTGGTACGTTTATATTATAACCTCGGATGTTCCAGTTGTGATACATTTATGTTATAACCTGTGATCTTCCAGTTGTGATACACTTATATTATAACCCCGGATGTTCCAGTTGTGGTACGTTTATATTATAACCTCGGATGTTCCAGCTGTGATACATTTATGTTATAACCTGTGATCTTCCAGTTGTGATACACTTATATTATAACCCTGGATGTTTCAGCTGTGGTACGTTTATATTATAACCCCGGATGTTCCAGTTGTGATACATGTTCCATTTGTGATACATTTACATTATAACCTCGGATGTTGCAATTGTGATCGTTTATATTATAACCCAGGATGTTCCAGTTGTGACACATTTATATTATAACCCCGGATGTTCCAGTTGTGATACATTTATGTGATAACCCCGGATCTTCCAGTTGTGATACATTTATGTTATAACCCCGGATCTTCCAGTTGTGATACATTTATTTCATCGTTACGCATATTGGTTATTCAAAATATTAATATTACCTTTTCACTAAAGTCAAAACATGTACTTATTGAAACGCAGTCGGCGAAATCTATATCTCGCACTCTGTACTAGAGGTTATTTTATGTTCTCTCTCATGAACTTAGCGTGCCTTGTGGTGAAACGTGCTGATATTTATATATTAATTATAGCGTTTGTTTGGGGTTTTTTTCTTTTTTGAAGTTCGATGTGCCCCAAATGCCCCACCGTAATTGAGCAACATGCACTTAGATTTACAAAACGCTAAACTATGTCATGTACTGGTACTCAGACAACTGCATATGAAATGACTCAACGGGCGGACACTTCATGGACAAATTGCTTTGTTCGACGAAATGAAGCTTAATGAATATAAATGAGTAAAAATTACTCCCAAAGGACTATGCTTTGTACCACAGTTCAAACAACGTGGAAAACACTGATGGATGGACTTTCACAGCATGCTGTCGATTGGTTGTTCTGGAACAGCTTGCTTTGCTGGACATTTCAGTTGATTTCCCCACATACGGTCATATTGAAGTCTCCAGTGAAGTAATATTTATTTATTTATTTATTTATTTATTTATTAGCCGTGAAAATGGTGCGAATGAAAAAAGATTAACTGAGGTAAATTGACAAAGAGGCTGTGTTTCACCGGTTACGTGCCAATTTTCACATTGTCGTCGCTGCTCTGAGTTTACTCTGTATGTCTTTAATTATTTTACAACTATCTAGCCAACAAGATCTGTGGAAAGATTTGCTCTCAGCCATTTCCCTCAGGTTCAAACGGGGTCAAACGTTATACGACCAATCAGGTTCGCCCTTTCAATACACGGCCGATTATGAGAGGAACTGAGATCTCTTCCTAAAACACAGACGCAAGAAGTAGATTGGAGGAAAAGTGGCAGGACAGCGTAGGAGTATTTCGTTAGATCTGTCGACATGATACAATTAAAAATTGTTTTGACGCCTAAATTCATTCCCTTATCCTCAACATCTGTTGACTGCTTCGCCTTATATGATTCCTTTCGATTAAGTCACTTTACTTTCTTTGTTATTTGTTGAGTTATGCTGATCATTGTTATGGAAATGGGCCTTTTTATTAAACTAGAGCGTCCATTATGGGTAATATTGGTATATTATAATGTTTTTCTCGACTCCTAAATTCATTTCGTTGTCTTTGAAAACTGTTGCTTCGCTTTGCATGACGCTGTAACGGTTTCTAACTTTACTTTCTCAGTTCTTTGACGATTGTATAGAGCGTTGCTATTAAATTGGTCTTGCCATCATTGACTTAGAACGTTCTGTTGACTGATTCTTTTTACATCGTTCCTCCCTATGTCACATTAGTTTGATAGTTACTTGATGGTTGGTGTTCAACGTTGTTTTGGAAATTATTCTGGCGATAACTGACCCAGAACTTTCTGTTGACTGATTTTTTTGACTGCATCGTTCTGTTCTAATTTCTCAATTTTATTTCTTAGTACTTTGGTGGTTTGTGTACAAGGTTGTTCTGGAAATTGGCCTTGCGATTATTGATCTGGAACATCCATTATGGTTGAGGGCTGGTTTATGAATGTCTGTTCCGTTGACTGCTGCGCTTTACTTTCTCACTTTTTTGGCTGTTTTCCTTGTTTTTAAATTTGGTCTCGTGAGTATTGATTCCTGATTACTGGTTACTAGAACGTCCATCATGAGTGACGATTGCTGTACTTATATCTCTGATTTCGACCCAGGTTATTGTCGTATTTACTTAAGGGATGTTTAACGACCAACTTCAGAATTTTTTATTTCGTTGAGGGGCAGGGAGAGGAGGGGTTTCATGTTCAGTCGTAGATGGAACATGAATGCCGATTGTTAACGGCCACCCTGTGCTAAGTACGAACCAAACCTCGTGACGCATGTTTTAGTAAAAGCATCGTTTAGAGATGCGTGTAACGGGGATTTTAGAGTGCTTTGTGCGTTTGGCTGAGACCTGTATATAAAGCATTGTTTTATCAGTTTGCTGCCGTCTGTCTGTGTGTACTGTTCATGAATTAAATATAACCTCCTGCCCTATATGTGAATCTAAGTGGAACACTTATCCCGACCCCATTATACACACCGATCACTCTCCTTCGTACTTGTTCCACGAACATTCCATAGCTACGCGTCAACAAATCACATTCTCCTGATGTGCGCACGATGTGCGTGATCTTACAAGTGGTTCACATCCGTTGTGGCTAGATTCACTGATAATGAAGACAATCGTTCAGGTAGCGTGTTTGGAATTAACAACTGCCCGAGGATGCAATTGACTGTTTGATTGTTGTTTAAAGGTATACTCAATTTTTTTTCATTTATGCGATTGTTGTCAGTTTCATGAGAGGCGGAAGCATCCATCGACGTATGACAAGTTACTGCCGAACTTTTCCATATGTGACCTGTAGAGAGTTTTCTCACCGTAGTGGTGTGATGGAAAGCAAGTGGTTTCCAACGAAGGTTGGACTAAGCAAACAGCCACACGAGTTATTGTAACCAAGGCGACGAGAGGAGTGCCGGAATCTTCAAATGCACACCATGTCAAAAAAATTTCCCCCAAAAAGGAAAAAAGAGACTCAAATTTCTCTGTGTGTATGTTAACGACTACAGCTAATTTGAACAAGCACTGCCGTCGTCGTCTTTTTGACAGCGGGCAATTGGAACTTGTCACTACCAATTATTTGTGCTGGGAAGAATAACGTTAACTTAAAAATCTTTTCAGAACGTCTTAATTAAAATCTAGGAACATGTGTCACTGGGTGAGTTGTAAATTGTCGGCCGGCATCCGTCTGATGTTCAGTTATAGTAATTGTACGGTCTTTGAATTCCCTGTGAATACAGCTGTGCGATTCTATTACTGTGTGAGAGCGCCTGCTCTAAATCATTGCCGGAGGTCATTTTTACAAAACTTGTTTTCACAATGTCAAAATCTGAAATGCGATCTAAGATTTATTTATTTATTTGATTGGTGTTTTACGCCGTACTCAAGAATATTTCACTTATACGACGGCGGCCAGCAATATGGTGGGGAGGAAACCGGGCAGAGCCCAGGGGAAACCCACGACCCTTATTCTAAGATGATATAAGTTAATATATGGAATACCTAACCTTTCCAGCCTAAAGAAAGTCGGATCTTTTCATGTCTGGTTTTGTGATGATGTTATGTGAGCAAACTAGTTATGTAGTACTAATGCATTGCAAAAGAATAATGAACATTTCAGATTTGACGCCAATCATCATTCATTCCGAGAGAAAAGTAAGCCTGCCCAATGAGGGGTAGATACTGCTTCGGTTGCGTATTGGTTAGGATGTTCGTCTTGAAGTGGTGAAATCGTAAATCCAACCCAGGTCGGGTCATACCCAAGACTTTACAAATGGTACAAGGCGCTGCCTCGCTTGTCGCTCAGATTAGAGCAAGGAAAGAGAACTGGTTGACTCGGTGTCTGTATAATGTGACTGTGTGGAGTGTCATGTCTTTTGCTTGCGGCATGATACCTCAGTGGAAGCAGTACCTTGGCTGCATGGACTCGCTCTGCCACAAGAAGACACAGTGTATGTAAACACACCTAATGAGTCGTATATATATATATATATATATATATATATATATATATATATATATATATATATATATATATATATACACACACATACATACACACGGCGTAGATTCTGTGTGAATTTGTTGTTTATCGGGATAACAATCGAGATTATCTTTTAAAACAATTATAGGCTTATATGCTTGAACCGGAGCTGCTCTTTAAACCATGGCGTCACTACCAGGAGCATTTATCGAACTACTCGTTCGGGCCTTGGTGAAAATAAACCCTCATGCGGCCAAAACCCTCATGTGGCCAAAACCCTCATGCGTCCAAAAGCCATTTGCGCAGTCTGACGTTCGCTTAAGGCCACTTATTTCACACCAGTATGATGAGCATATCTGTACGTCACATCGTGTTGGAAAGATCGTAAATGTAACTGCCAAAGATTCTTGGTTTATCCAGGTTTCATTTGCTCCAGTAATCGTACATCTGAAATATTCCTGAGAATGGCGTTTAACAACAATCAAATCAATGTATACATGATCAGTCAATTAATATCAGCCCGTAGATTCCCACGTACCATCGTGGGAAGCGCGGTATCCACTGGAATCACTAAGGTTGCCATGAGAGCATACATATTTCATGTCAAGCTGTTGTCAGCAGTATAACTGTTCATTTCTCGCCTGAGACTTGATGATTAACACATGCGCATTGTGTGAAATTGCACACGACCGGAAGCCTAATTACCCTGTGTGCATTTGTAACAGCGTAAGTGGACGTTATGAAAGAAGGGTTGAAGTTTAACGGCACGTTGACAGCATTTTAATATCTCTACGTCCAGGTAACTGTATGCCGTTATAGTTATGCATGTGTTTTAGAGATTGTGAAGATGTGTTCTTTGAGAATTTGACTTTGAATTTGTAATTTGGATATTTCGTTTACTTGCGCTCATTACTTGACTAATGGACAAGTGGCTTCTTTGTTGTTAAAACCGGTATTTACTGGGTGGGGTGGTTGTTGGGGATGGTGGCTGGGTGGGGTGGTTGGGTGGATATGGTGTGTAGGTCTTGGTGTTTTTAAGGATGCTTAACTTTTATTGTTAACATTTTAGTGAAAAGAAGTAGAAGTAGCCCTGCTTCATAGTCAAATATTTCTCATTCTTAGATTTTTTTATATATTTGTATATATATATTTATATTTCTTTTCTCTTGCAGATCGGTTGTTGACGAAAGCGGCTTTTAGAGCGAATATAGGCTTTCAAAATGGTTGGTGTAATGATAGCGGTTGCGCTAACTTTGACGGGCTCAAGTTTGATGGTTGCCGGGGTGACATACAATTTCGCTGACGCATGCGTAGCTGGGCCGCCGTGCGAGTGCTACAAAAAGACGGAATACACCAAAGACGAACCGGACGGATTCGAGGTGAGCGTCTTGGACTGCAGTGACAAGCGAATCAGCGCCGTGCCGTTTTTTCGACAGCTGGAGAATGTGACTGTTGACAGGGTTTTTCTCCAGAATAATCGAATCGCCGTGGTGCCGAAAGACGCTTTCTTTGGCTTATCGGCCTCACTGATTGATCTGTCCGGTAACAAAATAGACACAATCGAAGAGAACGCTTTCCGCGGACTAGAGACCAGATTAACTACGTTACGATTGGGGTCTAACCGGCTCAGCACGTGGCCCATCAGCGCCGTATCTTCTCTGGAAAGCTTGCAGACTCTAGACTTGCTCAGCAATGAGGAGATATACCAGCTCCCGTGGAACTCGTTTCGAGGGTTGACCTCCCTGAGAAAACTCGATTTGGGAAATTGTGCGGAAGGGTTTCAGATCCACGACGAGGCTTTTGAACCGATTCAGGAAACGCTAAAGCAGTTAATGCTTCACCATTGTGCTCTGACGGAAGTCCCTAAAGCGCTGAGTGTTCTCGGGAACGTCGAAATTCTTCGTCTACCCCGTAATCGGTTCAGCTCCCTCACATCGGAGAGTTTCCAAGGATTACACAGCCTAAAAACGCTGGACTTGACGGGCAACGCCAACCTCTCGTCCTCGGAGAGTTTCCCGCCAGACAGTTTTGCCGAAGTCGGGGAGACATTGGAACTGCTTGATTTGACGGGTATTGGGCTGACGCGAATCCCTACAATTTTCACGCCTTTAGAAAAATTGAAATCATTGTATTTGTCCAGAAATCAGATTAGTTCCATCGAGCGAGGAACATTTTCCGTCCTAACTTCATTAGAGAAGCTTTATATTGATAATAATCCACTGGACTACTCCCAAGGAATGTTTGACGGTTTGAAAGAATCTTTGACTTTCATCAAGGTCGCTTCGCAAAATATAAGCAGATTGCCTAACCCGGAACTGACGTCATTACGGGGACTGCGCACTGTGGACGCTTCCCATAATGCGTTTGGGGAACTTCCGGGTGACTTTGCCGAAGGCATTCCGGCCACAGATTATCACCTTAGCAACAGTGACATCACAAAAATCTCCCCAACTGCCTTTTCGGGGAAATCGTCTCAGGTGAGTCTGACATTACAGGGAAATTCTTTAGAAACTCTGGACTTTGTCCAGGACCCGTGTTACTACTGGAGAATCGACGTAACCGACAATCCGATCTTGTGCGACTGCCATACTTACAGGCTTTCCAAATACCCTCACTTGCTAGTGAAAGGGACATGTGCCAAACCTGATTTTGTGGAAGGCCTCGCCATTGGTAGTACGGAGTTCGATAACACAATGTACTGGAGATGTGTAGATCACTTCTTTGAGGACACGAAACTCTGCTCCAAATGGTGGCTTAGCGCTGGCAGCTGGGTGCGGCAATCTCCTGCCACCATCACGTTATCATTATTGACCGTTCTAAGCTTCCTTAGATAGTCACGTCTTGTAGTCGTCAGTGTAGATAGAAAAATCAATCATAAATTGTCCCATCCATAGGACACTCATCCATTTCGTGTGGAGCGTGCGTTTGTTTGTTTGTTTTTTGTCGGGTTTTTTTTTTGTGTTCATTTCAGTAGAAGCTACAGATATCAAAGTGACAGCTCTTGCTATCTATAGAAATGCATTGCCTCGTGGCGTGTGATTTTGCAGCCATTTTGTTGAGTTGAGGAGGTACAGAATCTCAATTTTCCTGTAAAGTCCCTGGCTTGTGGGATTTGTATGAAGGATGCAAGGACTTGACAAGAGATATTTGGAGAGCGCATTTTTTTTTTTACAAATGTGTTTTGTCCAATATTAAGAAATAGAAAGTAAAAGTAAAAACAAATCGAGCAAGGAACACAGACTTGAATATATGACAGCTGATTTGTGCAATGAGTGTCGACAACTTCATCTAGAAATTGCTGTTACGTGAAATCAACTTTACTCTGTGCGACGTAGGCCAGAGTCTTCTTCTATGAGATTGTGTAGGTCCTGTAGAATTTACTAGTAGCAATGTGTGAGATATTAAATGCCCATGACCGGGGTTTCTTCAATACGAGACAAATTATATGTAGCTTTTCTTCAACTAAACTTAAACAAAGTTGGCGCATGAAGCATGGTGACAATATCCGAGATGAACAGGCACGTGTTAGTGGTTGCCATCGCCTAACGAACTTCTGTTGCTTATTTTATGATTACTGATCACTGAGCAACTTGACTGAAAACGACCACGCTTTAAATTAACTTTCCCGCTTGAACTATAACAGATTTATCATATGAAATATATCATATCCCGGAATTGTACATTTCGTATTTTTATCAATTACTATTTTTTGCTATGTACCCGAGTCATGTGAATGGAACCATCATTTCTGTACATCGGTACCGCGTTTTCTCAAATTGTCTGTTTTCCCATGTTGTAAAACACTTAAGACGAAACGTCAAACTAAGATGAAATGCTCACAAACGAGGGAAATAACAATTGAAGGATTAGTTTAAGCTTCGATGTTTAGGCTATCCTTTGGTCAAACTAATAGAAATGCCTACGGACATTTTAACTCAGTGTCAACTTTAGAAGATGTTTAAGGATTATAGATCCTAAGGTGTGCTTTACCTTGCTTTCGCTTTTAGCATTTGTTTTATCCTGAAGTGTTAATACTGTGTTTCACCTAAAGTTTGGTATTTAAGATGTAAAATACACTTTCAGCAAGACGTAAAGACTTAACATGATACTTTTAATGCAGACACTTAAGCTTTTCTGGTAAGAAACTGATCAAACTCTGCTCAAAAATCTTAAGTGGTCGTGTAAGGTGGATGAACCGTTCAGAATCAACCAAAAGGTGTGACTTTACCGTGCGAAACTTTAGCTGAAATATGGTATACCCTAAAGGACACGTTGTACATAGATATGTATATAATAAATATCATTTCTGATATCGAATTAAAGATTGTCTGAGAGATTAACTTTACAGTTGTGGAACGATCTCCAGATAAATGTATTTTGCTGCCTCACTGAAATACCATCTTTGGTACTGACTGGTAAATTTATTTGTCGCAGTTAACGCTCTTTCGACGATATTTCGGTCGTACCGCTACGGTGTCTATTTGTACAGCAGTACGATCAAAGTGTCGATGCATTTCATGTATTTTATGGTGCTGCTTCGCTAACGAATGAACTAAATGTCCCACGTGTGACACACATGTTTTCACCTTCAGATCTAGTTTAAAGTGTGTGCTATGTTTGTGAAAAGTTTGCCATCTCCAAGAAACGTCATGTAAGACCACGCAAGCTACACTAAGAGCCGTGAAAATATTAGTGAGGAAATTTTGAATATTGGCTGCCCGCGTCTGGAATTGAAGGAAGGCCCCCTGTGTCCTAGCGATTTAAAGCCCTGGGCCCGAAATCACGAAGCGATCTTCCGTTATTTTACCTCAAGTTTGTGGAACAATAACTTACCCAGAATTTACGTTCTCAAGAAAAACTTAGACCTTTTTGCATCAAAAATAACAATTTTAAAATGATTTGAAATTTTGCCTCAAGTCTAAGATCATTTCATAATCTCGGGGCCTGCACCTTAATCTCTCCGCAACGGCCTGCCCTCTTAAGTAGAATAGGAGAAAAATTGTAAACATATATGTGACATTTTAATCTTCGTGGAGCTGGTTATGACCGAGTGGTTAGGGACATCTGTGACACAAGTGTTGGAGGCTCAAACTTGGCCGTGGACAGGGAATTATCCCCCCCCCCCCCCGCTCCCTCCACCACCACCCCTCTCACTGTACAATAAGTGATCAACGACGCCTATGTGGCCGTTTGTCCTCTCTAACATTCCTTAAAGACCTCTCGTTTTCCACAAATAGATAATATATGTATATCTGTACGCCACAAAAGTTCAAAGTTCAATCCAGTTTCCTCCGCCCAAAAAACTAACGGACATGGTGTCAATGAACAAGTGCTTGTCTATGGCGTTAAGCAAAAATCAATAAAGAAAGAAATATATAATATAGCATGGCTGGAAGATTCTGGTATGCCAATCAAATAAATATATAAGATTCAATGAAATAATCTTCAAAACAAATTACGTCGCACGCTACTCATTCTTTCAGATTGGGAAAGACTCATACAAAGATCTGAACCCAACGACCTTCCATTGAATTCTTACATTGACGGCTGAATGATAGGTCGTCCAGGAATTTAATTCTCAGAGAGCGAGAACAGTAATTGATGGATGATAGCAGGACGGCATCTTGCAGTCTAAGTAATTGCATAGTTTATGGCGTCTTTTGTATTGCACACTCTGAGAGACAGCTAATTCATCAAGTTGGAATAAATCTGAAAGAAAAAAACTTGTATCATTTCGCACCATGGACGTGTTGTAAGCTTTGCAAATAGTCCGTTTTCGACTTTTACAGCCGTCCGGGGTTTTTTGCGCTTTTGGCGTTCTGCACCCTCTTAAGTCTACTGCGTCAAAATGCACATCCATATAATTTTGTCTACCGGCAAAACATGAAATGTTCAATTTGTGTGACAGAAATACACAAAATGTTTAATTTGTGTGACAGCAATACACAAAATGTTTAATTTGTGTAACACATCCAGAATGACATGGTATGAGTGATAGATAACTGATACACGTGTCGTTGTGGATGTGTAAATTTGTACACAGTCGTTTTAATAGATTTTTCAGAGAACGCATTATTGCTGGAGCATTTATTGCCAACTCAGAACAAAAATATCCAGCATAAACTTTCGATTGTCTTTTTAATTTTCTGTCCTACAATGTTCATTTAATGATATATTTGATTCATCTTTAACGCCGTGCTCAAGAAGTTTATTTTCTTTCCTTGTATGTCGGGAAGTTTTGTGGGTGGAGGCCTCATGATTTGTCATGACTCGTCCATTTTGGTTGACGGCAGGTAACGAGTGTGTTTCGACACATAGATTTATAACTTGCGAACGCCTGGATTCTGCTGGTGAGCTTGACAGACTAGATGTGGTTTGCTTACCACCATCGTATAAGTGACAAAATTTTGAGCACAGCATAAAACAGTCAAAAAAAGCCCAACGTTCTAGGCCGCGATATATATAACAGTATTCATCTTAAAAGCTCCGGGGAACCGCAATCAGTTGGATTGACAGAGAAACGTCTGAGTACCGACGCTGGCAAATCGCGAGTCGATTCAGCGTATCTAACCATTTGCAATTCCAAAAAGGATCGCGACCATACAGGCAGCCTTCCATCGTCTCACGGTCCGATGTGTTTACCCAGGCAACTCTTAATTCGATTCCAAATCGACAAGGAGGTATCAGCAAAGCCGGTTCCACGCACGGTGATCGCTTTATGAATAGAATGGCATCTTGCCTGCTTATTCAAGCAAACCGTTAATGCATGATGGCCACGCCGGTGCTAGCGCGATAAATTCCCAGCTTTTGGCACTTTGTATGATTGTCATATGGATTATAGCGCGTTTTGAGCTTGCTGCAGAACGGTACTGGAAGATATATAGCATTTTGGCGCTTTTCATTTGCTATCCCTATACCAATGGATTCTTACTAGCATCATTTATGGAAGATCCTTGTAGTGTTTTGAAACGTAGTAGGTACATGTGTAAATATGTACAGTATAGAATGGAAAACCAGAGTAGTGACGACAGGGTGATAGATGGCAAATGGTTACACGTAACCGGTGAAATACGGCTATAGCATGGCATGTTAAATCAGAGTAGTGACGACAGGGTGATAGTAGCAAATGATCACACGTAACCGGTGAAACACGGACTCTTGTCAATTTACCTCAGTCAGGGTTTTATTCTGACTGTTCAGGTAAATGCTTAAATAGAGAGGAGAGCAGTCACGTTATAAATAATTAGTTACTGATCTAGAAAGCAATACAGAGCCAAAATAGTAAGTTTATATGACGAACTATATCAACCAGAACCTGTCTCTAACGGCCACCTGTTTTCGGAGATCATTTAACCTCACGAAAACCGTGAAAGCCTTTAAGTATTCTTCTTTTCCATTCCTTTTTCATTTTAAGTGAATTCCTGCTCAGTGAATCTTCTTTGCCGATGAACGTTTTCTATTTAGATCTCTTGTGGGTTTTTCATTGTTTTGAAGACACATTTACCGCTTTAGAAGTTACCTACAGTTAACCTGTCATTTGTGGGCAAAATAATCTTATCATCACTGTTTTATCTGCTTGAAGTTTACCTGTAATAATGAAATTAAATGTGAACCCCCAACCTGTACTTAAGGCCTGAACTTCACCCACAGCCGTCGAATAATGGAGAGATTACCTTTTGTCCAGGTCTGTTTTATTACTCTGCAACTACCGATACCAGAGCGTACAGAATACGCCAAGCTGACATCAGAGCGTGCAGAATACGTCAAGCTGACACCAGAGCGTGCAGAATACGTCAAGCTGACACCAGAGCACACAGAATAAGCCAAGCAGACACCAGAGCGTGCAGAATACGTCAAGCTGACACCAGAGCGTGCAGAATACGTCAAGCTGTCACCACAGCGTGCAAAATACGTCAAGCTGACACCAGAGCGTGCAAAATACGTAAAGCTTGCACGTCTAAGTCTCAATGGATAATGCCTGATAATTCGTGATGGCCTTCCGGTTTCAGATCCAGGTTCATGCACGGCCTCATCTCAATTTGACTGCCATTTTTTGTTAATTACTTGTAAGGCGTTTGTGGTAGTAGGATTTTCTCGGTCCTTAACTATGTAACACATTCAAAGAATACATATATTTTAACACGGTAGCCAGCAAGAGAATTTCACACTGAAAGTTAAAAATGTGGCACCTGTGTAATAGATAATTAGATTAGACAAGGCCAGGCCCAAAGGTGGATTATAGGCTTGGAATTGAAGTCATTTAGTATAAGATTTAGTAGGTTAGATTACTTTTGATTCATATGAAAACAAACATTAAAAAGAAAAGGCATCGTTTATCACGCTGTAGACTGAGGTGGAAGTTAAAACTTAGTAGTACATCTATTTCCTAGGATATGCTCTCTTAGAGTAACCACTCAAATGCGAGATCGTTCAGACTGAATTTGAAAATGCGAAGTTTCTTACGTCGTACATTGTACAAGAACTTAGTGGGAATGTGATAGCCATGAAAACGGCTCAAGGAAGTTGAATGTGTCAAGGTCGTTATTTCAGAATGGTGTTTAGTTCGGTATCATACAGCCTTTTTTCATGACTCCGTGTTCATTAATTGCCTTACTTATTTATTTTGTTGGCGTTTTACGCCGTACTGAAGAATATTTCACCTATACGACGGCGGCCATCATTACGGGAAACGCAAGACCATTGGGTAGGTTGCTATCAGACCGTCTCAAGTACGACGGGATAGGTAGTCAGCATGAATTTTAATCCGTTGTAGGATTCACATTTTGTTATGCCTTTAATTTGGAAAAAAATTTATCTTTTGGGACGATGGAAAATTAAAAAAACATGAAAGTAATACAATGTTTACATACATCATGAGAAATCTCTTTTTGTTATCTCTTTTCTTCATTTCCTGTTTAGCGCAACACTCAAGATTTTTGACAAAATAAAATGGCGATCAGTTGTGTGGTTGAAGGAAAACGGAGTGCCCGATATAGAGGAGAACGGAGTGCCCGTTATAGAGGAAAACGGAGTGCCCGTTATAGAGGAGAACGGAGTGCCCGCTATAGAGGAAAACGGAGTGCCCGCTATAGAGGAAAACGGAGTGCCCGCTATAGAGGAGAAAGGAGTGCCCGTTATAAAGGAAAACGGAGTGCCCGTTATAGAGGAGAAAGGAGTGCCCGTTATAAAGGAAAACGGAGTGCCCGTTATAGAGGAGAATGGAGTGCCCGTTATAGAGGAGAATGGAGTGTCCGTTATAGAGGAGAACGGAGTGTCCGTTATAGAGGAAAACGGAGTGCCCGCTATAGAGCAGAAAGGAGTGCCCGTTATAGAGGAAAACGGAGAGCCCGCTATAGAGGAAAATGGAGTGCTCGCTATAGAAGAGAAAGTAGGGCCCGCTATACAGGAAAACGGTGCCCGCGATAGAGGAATACGGAGTGCCCGCTATAAACTGCGACCTTTCACAATTACTGATAAGCTCTTTCTTCTATTTTAACATTAGCTACACAAAACTACTGGAACCTTCTAGATGCGTTCAATTACCAACAGAAGTCAGGATGGGGAAGCTTTATTAGGCTTTAATTATTGGCATAACCTCTAAATGCTCTTGGTACCGGAAGTTTGTTTATAGAAGTAGCCGTGCACAGGCCCCCTGCGTTGCCAAAAATGTAACGATATACCTAACATTACCTCGATGTTAGAATCGATGTTCAAATACCGAGTGCGTTTATAGCTTTATTGCCTCCTTCTGGATCGAAATTCCAGCAAAATTGAGTTAGCGCCATATCCTTACAGATAAAGACAATCGAAGAAAACTACACCACATTTCGATCGATCGTTACGCGCTAAGTTCTAGTATTCTCTTATCCTTTGGCGATTGATAATATCAGCGTAATATCCCGTCAGTGTAATAGAATATTTATGTTGAATTGATAGAATATGTGTGTTTTACTGAACAGAAATATCTGCTGCAATATCAGAATACATTCAATACATTTCAGACAACTGATTTTCAGTTTAATTTAGTTGATTATTTTTTAGTGTAACTTAAAAACACTTGAAAGTAACACAATTTTTACCTATAGCATCTTTTATCTCTTTATAATAATGTTCTTGATGTTTAACGTCACACTCAACATTTTTCATTAATAAAACAGCGTTCAGTTTTGTGGTTGAAGGAAAACGGATTTCCCGCTATAAACTGAGGAGCTTTTACAATTACTGCCAAAATCTTTCTTCTATTTTAACACTAGTTACGCAAAGGTACTGGAACCCTTTTAGAAGCAAGGTATAAGCGCTTTACTAGTAAAGTTTCTTCTTACCATATACAAAACCTATTTTGCGGAAAGGGTGAACATAGCTGCCTGTATAAATAAAGTCGGACAGAGCGGTATACTGTTTTGTTCATTGTTGTAATCCGTCACTGTTTCGGTTTAGGTGTGCTCGTAAAGTTAGAAAGTAGTTTACACGCACTACATCTGTATCAGCAGAGAATGACGTATCTTTACAGGGTTAGGAACCGATGTGTTTAGGCCGTAAATGTTCCTCAGTAGACGCAGTGTGTATGTTTAACATAAACAAGGGGGGATTAGAACTTGTCGTTTATGCTCCAAACCACAGCTGTGATGGTGAGCAAGACAAAAAAGCCCTTTCAGGCATTCGACCCTTCATGCATTGGACGTGTTGGAAAGTGGGTTTTATTCCGTGATGAAATCAAGTAAGGTGCCCCAAAAAAGCCATCATACTGATACGAGTTAACCAGTTGCTGGTTAACCAGTACGATCTTCTTAATGCTGAATGCCAAGGGAGGGAGCTACAACTTCCTTTTTCAGGTCGTAGGTGTGACCCGACCCAGAACTGACCCTGGATCTACCGTCCCCGAAGCCGACGATCTACCAACTGAGTCATCGGGACGGGTGGGGACAATCGAGAAATGCTCTGTTCAAATCCGGGATTGAACTCTTGGCTTGAGAGTCGCACAACTTTGCACACAAAATAATATAACTAGAACCATATATACACAAAGTATACTATCATGTTATAGAAAATATTTCCATGTTATATATCGTTCACGTACCATCAGGTTATAGAAACTGGGGGATCCAAGTATATAATGATTTATCTTGGAGAATAACTGTTTTCCATATTAAAACAAAGCACTAAAATACTTAATCCGAAGCAAGTTTTAGAATGCATATATGTACAGAAACATTTATTTATTCATTTATTTATTTTATTTATTTTTTTTTTTAGAATTTTACGCCGTACTCAAGAATATTTCACTTATACGACGGCGGACAGCATTAGAATGGTGGCATGAAACTGGACAGAGCCCGGGGGAAACTCACGATCATCCGCAGGTTGTTGCAGGACCTTCCCACGTAATACCGGGAAGGGAGCCAGTATAGCTGGACCTGAACTCATAGCAATCGTATTGGTAAGGGGCCTCTAGGTTATTGTGCTGCACTACAACGCTAACCACCATACCCTTGTACAGAAACAGGCTTGACCGAAAAGTGAACGTGGAACAAAAACTACAGAACGCTTTGTAAACAGATTATAACGTAGCATTTTCGATGTGGTCCACGAACAGTTCCCACAGACTGCAAGTAGGTCAGATATCGGAATCATTCGGCAAGACTGCAAACGGGATGTGTGCCTCAAACAAACATGGCGCCGTTTCTAGGAAACGACAGCCGTTAGCGAAGGTCAAGGATCAGATACGGTTGAGGGTGAGATTGTTGAGAGACCTTCCTGATCGTCAGTCAGTACCTGGCAGACTGCGGGAAAGTTCTCCCGTTGGAATAGCCAAGTGTTTGCGCAACATCCAGTAACAGAGCTCAAACAAACCGAACCAACATTAACCATGGCAGAAGCGAAGCGTGGTTAATTGAACACACAAAGTGTACCGCGTATCAGGAATAGTTCGAGATGGCAAACCAAGCACTTGGAGTTATTTTCTATGTTGAGTAATTCAGGTCCATGTTGTGTAGTCATATTAGACTAATACATGGACTATATTTAGTGCTACTTCAGTCCTACAAGAAAGCAATCGAAAACAATGATACAATGATATGAAGATACCCTATGGAATAGAGCTAACAGAGAGCGTCGAGAGCGGTACATGTTCTGTAAGAATTATGGTATAGCCACAGCACTCCAATATGGCTGCCAGAAGTAGGTCGTGTAGCCCCTATGGAACAGAGCTAACAGAGAGCGTCGAGAGCGGTACATGTTCTGTAAGAATTATGGTATAGCCACAGCACTCCAATATGGCTGCCAGAAGTAGGTCGTGTAGCCCCTATGGAACAGAGCTAACAGAGAGCGTCGAGAGCGGTACATGTTCTGTAAGAATTATGGTATAGCCACAGCACTCCAATGTGGCTGCCAGAAGTAGGTCGTGTAGCCCCTATGGAACAGAGCTAGCAGAGAGCGTCGAGAGCGGTACATGTTCTGTAAGAATTATGGTATAGCCACAGCACTCCAATGTGGCTGCCAGAAGTAGGTCGTGTAGCCCCTATGGAACAGAGCTAGCAGAGAGCGTCGAGAGCGGTACATGTTCTGTAAGAATTATGGTATAGCCACAGCACTCCAATATGGCTGCCAGAAGTAGGTCGTGTAGCCCCTCATTCCGCTAAAATTGATTGGGTTGCCTTTTCTAGATTAATGGCTATTCTGGTCCAAGCCGCATAAACAATGGTCCTCTTGTAACACATTTTTATTTATTTATTTGATTGTACGACTGCAGTCAGCATTATAGTGGGAGGAAACCGAACAGATCCCGAGGGAAACTCACGACCATACGCAGGTTTAACATTATAGTGAGTGGAGACCAGGCAGAGCACGGGGAAACCCACGACTATCCGCAGGTTGCTGACAGATTTTCTCACGTACGACCAGAGAAAACCAGAATGAGCTAGACTTGAACTCGCAGCGATCGCATTGATGACAGGCTCCCGAGTCGCTGTGCTGCCCTAGGCTAGAAATATCTCACATATATGATCTACATGACTGCGGTTGGGGTCATGATTAGATGAGATCGGCAAGAGTCCAAGGGAAACCACCGTTCGTAAACCAGGTACCTGAAAAGGCGACCTTACGAGAGCGGCAATACACTACTACATTTAATCAAAGGCTGACGGTTTTGTGTTTGTGGAGAACAACTTCTACAGCCAGGCCAGCACGGCTTTGACAAGTTCCCTGGTCAAAGTTGCATACTGAGACAATCGGTTTGTTAGGAAGGGCAATATTAAGAAATGCTTTCATTAACTATCGTATATACCTTCTAATGAAAGACTACATGTATATAATCGAGGACAACTGTGATCTACAATATGAGGTAGTTAGAACAAAGACTTCGTCGCTGTTACTTGTGCTATGGATCAAAGGTCCCATTCCTATTAAAATGGGCAATATGTAATGTGTTTATGAAGCCAGTTGTCTAAATAACGGGTCATCCACGGGGCAATCTTTTATAGCAATTAACATTTGTGTTAGGATAATACCATAAGAGACTAAATGAGCAATCTTTCAACCAATTGTTGTGTAGTTCAAGAGGGAATTACTTGCCTCAATTGCTTGTGTTTGCCAACAATAAATTACAAACCAATTGGTTTGAATTGATGACAGACCTGACAAAGTGTTCCAGGACACCCTTTCCTTTCATAACGTAAATATGAGACTACATTTATTTGTTTATTTATTTAACTAATCGATGTTTCGCGCTGTATACTGAAGGAGATTTTGCTTATGTGTTTTTTGATGGGTAGAGTAAACCGGAGTGGGCTGGGTATCCACAAACCGGAGTGGGCTGGGTATCCACAAACCGGAGTGGGCTGGGTATCCACAAACCGGAGTGGGCTGGGCTGTGTATTGTTGTGCCATAACAAAAAATTCAGGTGTTAACTGCATGTGGATTCTTAACCACTCCTAACGTCTTACAGAAGAACTTGATGGTCACATGCATATACCGTACAAAGATGTATCCACATGGGATTTCTCTATTCTCTATACTACAATTCCTCACAAAGATCGTATTGAAAGAATATCGTCGTTAATTGTCTCGGTATTTACTAAAACAGGTCACCGTTACATTAGCGTCAGAAGCAATACGGCATTCTTTAGTTTTACTATTTATAAAGGTTACCACTCATGGGATGTTACATTATTTATTGAATTACATTTCATTAATAACATCTATGTGAAATTCGGGGATACCATTTACCAAATTACTTAAAAGTAATATCTTTAAAGCTCGATCCTTTTGATTTACCCAGCGGTAAATTGATGATCTACTGGCGTTAAATAACCCCCATATTGCTGAAGCGGTGCAGGAAATCTATTTGCCTTCACTGGATTTAAAGGAGACAACAGATAGTTCTGATGGTACATCTTATTTGGATCTTTATCTGCACAAAGACGAACAAGGTCTCCTTTCGTGCCGCCTTTACGACAAAAGTGATAATTTCAATTTTGATATTGTAAATTATCCTTTTTTGGATAGCAATATACCAAAGGGTCCTGCATATCAAAAAACTAGTTTGTAAAGGATACTCCATCAAAAGCCTTCATTCTAAGTTTCTCAAATTTTACAATGGGCAGGTATGGACAGAGCGTTCAGAATCTCTGGCGATCTGCATTGTGATCAACCACATAGACGGCGCTGTTATCCTTATGTACATATCTATCGGGTACATGGTATTTAACAACATAGATGGCGCTGGTTGCCGAGTGTAACCATCTATCTTGTAGACAGTTGCAATCAAAGCGCGACTGAGATACCTTGTTTAATTGTTATTCGGCCTGGAACTCATTCATGGACTACGAATTTGAACTTTGATATGGGATTCATGCCTGGGCTATGTATCCACAAACCGGAGTGGGCTGGGTATCCACCGATGCTCGGCAAGTCACTCACGAACTTTCCCATTTTTGACGCACAGGCATGCATGCAGTATATATAGATGTAAACATAAATATATCTGTTGGAAGACAAGTGGAATTGACGAACGTCAGACTGCGCAAACGTGACCCTAGGAGCGTCATCAACTATTGTACCCCAAAATATTGAAAACGCAGGAATAGAAATTCCATGACAAAGGTTCGGATTTGTACCCGCATATGTGTACCTCGGGTTGAGAGTCGTGTACGTTACCACTGAGTCATGTCCCGTGAACCATACACGCGATAAGGCGCATTCGAATATGTACGTATGTATGCTTGATGTTTTACGGCGTAGTCACAAGACGCCGAGGCGTGTTTCAAATGAATGAGACCGCCGCTGAAGTATCATACCGAAGACACCAGACATGACACCCCATCCAGTGACATTATACTGACACCAGGCCAACCAGTTCTGCTTCCTTGCTTTAACATCCCAGTGCTGAGCGCCAAGTGAGAGAGAAACAAATACCATTTGTTAAGTCTTTGGTATATAAAATCCCAGCTAGCGTTGATCCCAGGTTTCATTCGAGAAGATCAACATGTTGTAACAGACTATGTGGTAAAGAGGAAAATAAACTGGTGACAAATTTTTTCAGTGTATAGACAAGAAATCATCTGAATCACACAGCAGAATCGTATTTTGTATAGTTCCCCCCCCCCCCCCCCCCACGAATACCAAAAAAGCAACTTGTGGATGGTCATTGGTTTCCCCCGGGATCCGCCCCGTTTCCCACCACCATAATGCTGGTCGCCGTCTTATATAAGTGAACTATTCTTGAGTATGGCGTAAAACACCAATTAAAGAAATAAATAAATCTTGTAATACATGAGACAGCGTTACCATTTTGTCGCCCACAAGTCGTCATCGTGTAATACATGACACAACGTTACCAGTTTGCCCACAAGTCGTCACCGCGTAATACATGACACAACGTTACCAGTTTGCCCACAAGTCGTCACCGCGTAATACATGACACAACGTTATCAGTTTGCCCAAAGTCGTCATCGTGTAATATATGACACAACGTAACCAGTTTGCCCACAAGTCGTCATCGTGTAATATATGACACAACGTTTGCCTACAAGTAGTCATCATAAAAAGAGGAATGGACAACAGACTACATAGCCTTGGCTCTAATAACCTGAGGCGGTAAAGGTTCCCAAATAAGGAAAATAGAATGTAAAATGCTGCTATACAGGCGCTTTGTTTAAAAACTGGCAGGGACCCAAGATTCCATGATGGAGGTAAAGGGCTTCCACAGATGTAATTTTACAGCCCCCGTAACAACCGTTTATTTTGCTGATGACTGCAATCTGTTTCCGACAGACAAAGGGCCATTAAAGGGTAATGATGTGGCTTAATTACAGGCTGTAATTTCCTTGATGCTAATCGCGTGTTTGTACAGAACGATTGAAAGGCGCATCCGAAACACGTCACGCAGTTCAAGGAATGTGGTACGCAAGTGTACCATTAGCAGACTGCCCTGTTTTTGTGGAAGTCAAAGAATAAATTTTCCACAGCTTTATATTTAGAAGTAATGATAGAAACAATTCTTTTCAGTTCCACATTCGTCTGAGCCATGGGCCCCAAATTTGGCCAAAAAAAATCAGTAAACAAATCACAGTATATGTATGATGTATGATGACCACTCGCCTATTTTCCTGTCGTTGTTTTAGTTGACACATCAAATGGAATTTGAAAGGATGAAGTGTGTGACTTTCCAATTCAGTCCGGTAATTTGTTATGATTGTTACTAAATTGATTCAATCTATGCGTCGAAACAGACATCCGTATACCAGCCGTCAACCAAAAAGGACGTTCCAGGTCTTTAATCGCTAAGTAAATTCCCAAATTGACCCTGGATTTACTGCTCCCCAAGGCTGTATCCACTGAGCTATCGGGGTGAATAAGAACTAGGATGTTGTGTATGCTTACGCCAATACACTTATGGCACAGCGGCAATCTCCGCTGGGCTCCGAGAAAGAATGCCTGGGCGAAAGGTCAGCGATTAAAATGGCGCCAGTCGCAACGTGCTTTCAAAATGTCATTGAGATACACGAATGTCGTCGCGTTTGATGCACTAAGCAGGCTAGGAAAGCAATGTGCATACATACAGATAAATATGTGCTATGACATTTTCTAAGCCTGCATCATATCATTTATAGGGGTACTGATAGAGAGATAGAACATTTTTAGGTTATGACCCAATGGAAATACGTATACAGTATAAGAATTTTTAACCCACTATCGTGAGGGTCAGTCCAATGACCATTATTTTATGACACCAGACATGACACCCCACTCGGTCACATTACTGACACCGGACCAACTAGTCTTGTTTGGTGGCTCTAACCCCCCAGTGATGCGCACAACAATTCATATCAACGTCATATGTACACTGTATACACTGAACAGCTTCCATTAATGAGCAATGTCAGGACCTGGATTATGGTGGAAGGAAAGAGCCGGGAGGAAACCCACGACTATCCGTGGGTAAAGGGGCAGACCTTCCCATGTACAGCTGGAGAGGAAGTAGCCCTGTAGCTGGACTTGAACTAACAGTGGCCTCATTGGTTACTGGTTTCTGGATCATTGCGTCGAGTTGGCACGCTAAATACCTCGGCCATTGGTGAACTAATGGCATACTACATGTGGATTAGTGGTAATCTATGGCATACTACAAGTGGATTAGTGGTAATCTATGGCATATTACAAGTGGATGAGTGATGATCAGTGCCATACTATAAGTGGATTAGTGGTGATCTGTGATTTACTAAATGTGGATTAGTGATCAGTGACATAATACAAGTGGATTAGTGGTGATCATACTAGAAGCGGATTACTGGTGATCATACTACAAGTGGATTAGCGGTGATCCGTGGGATACTACAAGTGGATTAGTGGTGATCAGTGGCATATTACAAGTTGATTACTTGTGATCTGTGGCATACTACAAGTGGATTAGTGGTGATCAGTGGCATATTACAGGTGGATTAGTGGTGATCTATGGCATACTACATGTGGATTAGTGGTGATCCGTAGCATATTACAAGTGGATTAGTGGTGATGTGTGATTTACTAAATGTAGATTAGTGGTGATCAGTGGCATACTACTAGTGGATTAGTGGTGATCTGTGATTTACTAAATGTGGATTAGTGGTGATCTGTGGCATACTACAAGTGGATTAGTGGTGATCTGTGATTTACTAAATGTGGATTAGTGGTGATCTGTGGCATACTACTAGTGGATTAGTGGTGATCTGTGATTTACTAAATGTAGATTAGTGGTGATCAGTGGCATACTACTAGTGGATTAGTGGTGATCTGTGATTTACTAAATGTGGATTAGTGGTGATCTGTGGCATACTACAAGTGGATTAGTGGTGATCTGTGATTTACTAAATGTGGATTAGTGGTGATCTGTGGCATACTACAAGTGGATTAGTGGTGATCAGTGAAATACTACAAGTGGATTAGTGGTGATCTGTGGCATACTACTAGTGGATTAGTGGTGATCTGTGATTTACTAAATGTGGATTAGTGGTGATCTGTGGCATACTACAAGTTGATTAGTGGTGATCTGTGGCATAATACAAGTGGGTTAGTTGTCGACCGATGACATACTACAAGTGTGCTAGTGGTGGACAAGTGATATGCTACAGGTGTGCTATCGGTCGACTAGTGGTATGACAGATGTGTGCTAGTGTTTGACTTGTGCAATGATACAAGTGTGCTAGTGGTTGACTAGCGGTATGATACATGTGTGCTGGAGAAGGACTAGTGGCATGCTATAGCTGTACTAGTGGTGAACTAGTGGCAGATGTGCTGGTGGTGGAGTAGTATCATGCTACAGATGTGCTAGTGGTGGAGTAGTGAAATGCTACAGGTGTGCTGAAGTAGGACTAGTGGCATGCTATAGTTGTACTAGTGGTGGACAAGTGGCAGATGTGCTGGTGGTGGAGTAGTGTCATGCTACAGATGTGCTAGTGGTGGAGTAGTGAAATGCTACAGGTGTGCTAGTGGTGGAGTAGTGACATGCTACAGGCCTGTTAGTGGTGGAGTAGTGACATGACACAGGTGTTCTAGTGGTGGAGTAGTGTCATGCTACAGGTGTGCTACAGAGTAGTGCCATGTTACAGGTGTGCTAGTGGTGGAGTAGTGACATGCTATAGGCGTTCTAGTGGTGGAGTACTGTCATGCTACAGGTGTGCTAGTGGTGGAGTAGTAACATGCTACAGGCGTTCTAGTGGCGGAATAGTATCATGCTACAGGTGTTCTAGAGGTGGAGTAGTGGCGCCCTACAGGTGTGCTTGTTGTTGAGTAGTGTGGCTTCCTCTCCGGTCGTACATGGGAAGTTTTGTCAGCAACCTGCGAATGGTCGTGGGTTTTCCGGGGGCTGTTCTCGCTTTCCTCCCACCATAATGCTGTCCGCCATTATACAAGAGTAGTGCCATGTTACAGGTGTGCTAGTGGTGGAGTAGTGACATGCTATAGGCGTTCTAGTGGTGGAGTACTGTCATGCTACAGGTGTGCTAGTGGTGGAGTAGTAACATGCTACAGGCGTTCTAGTGGCGGAATAGTATCATGCTACAGGTGTTCTAGAGGTGGAGTAGTGGCGCCCTACAGGTGTGCTTGTTGTTGAGTAGTGTGGCTTCCTCTCCGGTCGTACATGGGAAGTTTTGTCAGCAACCTGCGAATGGTCGTGGGTTTTCCGGGGGCTGTTCTCGCTTTCCTCCCACCATAATGCTGTCCGCCATTATACAAGTGAGATATTCTTGAGTACGGCCTAAAACACCAATTAAATAAATAAATGAATAAATAAATAATTAAGATGCTGTCATCTATCATGACAAAAGGTGTGCTAGATGTGGACTTGGAGTAATTAGAGGTGTGCTGCTGGTGTGCTTGTGGTGGCTTTTGATTATGCTACAAATGTATTAGTGGCACGCAACAAATGTGTTAACGGCAGATCATTGGCCTACCATTGAAGACCTTTAGACTAGCTTCCAGTGGAGCAGAAGACAGACGTCTACTGCTCTGAGCCGAGCAGAAACAGCCAAAAGCAAATACCGGAAATGCCCATATAACATGCAGTTACCTCACAGTTACTATAAACCCGAGTAATCCACAGAAATCCAAGTGTGAGAGAGGAACGATTCTTGACTCTCAGATTACAAGGCTAGTCTTGATTAACACAATTAACTTGATTATAATCCCGTCGGTACATTTGCTGGTATAAATCTTCATACCGAACGAAGAAAGGTCCATCCGATTAACGCAAAATGAACTTGACCGCGCACTGGAGAATTCTTCTCGGGAAAGACGACAGCTGATTTCGACCTATGACCAAGAATATCTTCTAGCTGATATTATTGCTGGTATTATTTTTTTTTTTTTTTGATTTTTGTATGTTTACTTTTTGTGTCTATCGTAAGTGGTCGAGTTGGCTAGCGTGACAGCGCTGCGCATTGACCCAGGAGCCTCTCACTAATGCATGTTCATGCTGGCTTCATCTCTGGTGGCACGTGGAAAGGTTTGTCATGTGTTTTGTCGCCGTCGTCTAAGTGAAATATTCTTGAGTGAGGCGTAAATCTTCAGTACAATTTGACAGTACAATTCTGTTTGCTATCATCCGTATAAATAATAATTTTTGTCACATACTCAGTTATGGAAAACAGATAAATCAATATTTGTACTAATGAACTAATTTGTTGCGACATTTTCCTGATAAGCAATTGGCCGGAAATCGATCTTATATATACATCGCAACAAGGGTCGCCTGTGAGCTCCGGAATTGATCACAGGGACCGCTGCCATGAACTTGTCTGGCGGATCACTCTAATATAAATATGATGTGTTACTATACACTGATTGTAATCGATACACCTCGGCATGATACATGCAATTAGTTCCCTGTAGAATCCTTACAACGCTTTGTGAGAAGGTTGGGGAATAAAGGAAGTGTTGTGTATAGGAGAAAGTGTACAGAGTGAGTACAACGTGTGACTGATTTGTTTGCGTGGGAATCGGTAATTTGTTTGTTAATTAGTAGATCAGGTGTTTTCTAACTTGTTGCGTTCATTACTCTGATCTAATGACGATGGATTGGAATAAATTAGGAATTAGAGTAAATGACTGACCACTCGCGTTTAAACTTCGTAGGCCTACAGCGCATGTGCTGGTCTCTATATTCACTTCACATCACTGGCACCACTAGCATGTTTTTTGCAAAAGTCTCGAACAACGCCGAGATCACTGCATGGGGTCTCGGTGATCCGGCAGTGACTCTTTCTCAACCTTTGTTTCTAATAGCACTTTATACACATGGATTCTCTTTATTTCTTGTATCCACAACATGATTCTAACCAAAACCTGAAATAGTTCCGATCGAGGACACCAGTGGTGAGACTAAGCCTAAACACGTCTACGTGCGTCGCACAAGCGCCAAAGGTCAAGCTTGTCTAGTAGTGGCAGTGATGTAAAGCATGCCTAGAGAGTGGCACATCCGCTGTAAGAATTCATAACACACAGCATCAGAAGTCCACAATGCAACAGGTTCGAAAATGGCGTTTAAATGGTGAAAATGTCTCATAGTCGTCTTGGGCTTTTTAAAACCCCCTCCTCACCCCGACCACTCGGTCTTCCCCAACTCTCGTCCTTCCCCGCATGGCAATACTAAGCTAAAAATTTCGAGAACACGAGATTAGCTGTTCATCCCGAACAATTGAAAATTTCTTTGAAATACGCGGCCAGGATGCACATGCGTCTTTCATGATCCAGACAGATCTCATGCACTGGTGTTCAAACAGTAGCCTACAGTCAACTTGGAATAAAGTTCTTTTGCGGAAAAGAACCTAAATTATTTATTTCAGCGCCATTTTGAGGGATTTTCAGTAAAAAAAAAATTTGAGTGAAAACCTTGCCTAAAGATGATAACCAACAATACTCAACTTCCACAGATAGGCGACGTCACATTTTGATTGACTGCTAAACTGGTCCGATTGTTGATAGATGCATATTCCTTAAATGACCATAAATTTCGCCCATGACGAACTTGCCCATTTTTCCTGATTCTGAGTGTTCTAAAGAGTTTAGAAAGGTATTTTTGGGATATGAGATGATATTCCGCTGGAAAATTGTTTCAGCACCAAAAATAATATTTTGAGACATTTATTTGCCTCTAAAAATGCACCTTTGTGGACGAATTATTTTAGGTCATTCAGAATATTCATCAGCTGAAAATGAAGGAAGAGAGGAAATCTCGAAAGACTTGGCGTGAAAATGGATCACTTGTGTCTGATCTTTCGATCCAAAAGAAAACCGCAACAACGTTCTCCCCAATCCCGCCCCAAACACACCACGTTACGACTCAAACACACCACTTTACGACGCTGACTTTGCACCAACCCCAAACACACCACATTACGACGCTGACCTTGCACCAACCCCAAACACACCACGTTACGACGCTGACTTTGTACCAACCCCAAACACACCACGTTACGACGCTGACTTTGTACCAGCCCCAAACACACCACGTTACGACGCTGACTTTGTATTAGCCCCAAACACACCACATTACGACTCTGACTTTGTACCAACCCCAAACACACCACTGATACGACTCTGACTTTGTACCAGCTTCAAACACACCATATTACGACGCTGACCTTGTACCAGTCCCAAACACCGCGTTACGACGCTGTTTTTGTACCAATCCCAAACACACCACATGACGACGCTGACTTTGTTCCAGCTCCAAACACACCATTTTACGACGCTGACTTTGTACCAACCCCAAACACACCACGTTACGACGCTGACTGTACCTACCTCAAACACACCACGTTTCGACGTTGACTTTGTACCAGCCCCAAGCACACCACGTTACGACGCTGACTTTGTACCAGCCCCAAACGCACCACGTTACGACGCTGACTTTGTACCAACCCCAAACACACCACGTTACGACGCTGACTGTACCTACCTCAAACACACCACGTTTCGACGCTGACTTTGTACCAGCCCCAAGCACACCACGTTACGACGCTGACTTTGTACCAGCTTCAAACGCACCACGTTACGACGCTGACTTTGTACCAGCCCCAAACACACCACATTTCGACGCTGACTTTGTAGCAAGCTATAATGCATCAGCAAAAGAAATAGGGATAGACTTTTTTACCATTTCGATTAAAGCCTTTGTGAGTTCTTTAGATCTTTAACTCAGTGTAAAAAAATCAATATGACGTGAAATAGAAGTCGACTTTGATTTCCTAATAACACGCTGCAAATTTCAGCTGCTAATAGAGGGTATTTTTCCATTTCGCCACAACTCGGTGAACTTGCTTTCGACATCATTTCAATTTATTTATGTATTTTATTGGTATTTTACGCCGTACTCAACAATATTTCACTTATACGACGGCAGCCAGCATTATGGTGGGGGGAAAGCGGGCAGAGCCTGGGGGAAACCCACGACCATCCACAGGTTGCTGCCAGACTTAACCACATCTAAAGACATTAAACATTATATAAATAGTTACGTCACTAAGTCGATTAACCAACCCAATTGACTTGCTAGCTCCTCTATAGCATCTGAATTTGGTATTAGGCTGTTAATTAACTCGGATTCTAATTCCGCTTCGCCACAGTGTGGTTGAAATACTGCCCATGTGATGCTAAACTCTAATCATTCACTCAACATGTGTGGTATGGACATTTTCTACATGTTCATACCGAGTTTCCCAGCTGACCTACTGAACAAGCATCATTACAATGGGCAGAAATATTAAATGTGTAGACGTAAGCAAAGCGAAAGGTATATCGTTTCGCTTTGTTTCCTGGTAATAAAATGTTGCGTACAAAAATACTTGAATTACAAAATGTCTTTCTTTATTTATTTAATCGGTGTTTTACGCCGTACTCAAGAATATTTCACTTATACCACGGCGACCAGCATTATGGTGGGAGGAAAGCAAAATGTCTTTGTGTTCATAACGAGATTCATTTTTGCCTAGCGTGTATTGGGGACGAATAATTTCATTTCGCAACTTTATACCTAAACATTTGTCTTTCCATAAGTGATCCTTTCTTGTTCTAATTAAACAAATTAACAGGAATTTCTTTTAGGACAGGGTAATAAGCTGCGCATGACAGAATAGTTTCCAATTCTGTGTTTTTTCCTTTTCTCTTTTCTGTTCAAAATAGTGGCATAAATAATGAACTGAACAGACGCCCAAGTGATTCAGTTGAAAAGTGATCGTGGTCCTGTATGCACTGATCATCATACAGACCACCATCCATTGTTGATCTTATCTGGTGATGTTTTTGATCGATCAGACAAAAACCAGCTCGTCTACACGCCTTGCGGAGAAAATGCTGCCTTCTAAAATTCAGTTAAAGCCTAAAGGTCCTTGGAAAAAAACTGTCAAACAAAAAATCGATCTGTGAGAAAATCAGGAATGGTTGACTGACCCGTAAGAGACATCAATCGATGCAGTCTGAAAGAGGTGGGTTAAAGCTAGCAGAAAACCGAAAGGACTACACACAAATCCGCGCCATCTAGTGGCGTAATTTGACATGACAAACTTTCAGGCTGGACTTTTGCTTTTGGAGGCAAAGCCCACATGATTCCCTTGAGGCTTGACTACAAAATTAGATTTATTCTTTTAGCGATTTACTCTCTGTTGTCTGTCGAAGAAAATTGACTAGACTGAAATATCAGGTAGGTATAGATGTCATTTAGAAAGTGGATTAAGTAACAGTATTATCGTTAATAGGGATTACACTTTCTGAATTGCTGGCGATTTGGTGTCTGACTCTGAGGTCGTTGGTTCGAAACCCGCAGTGGTCTCAACCAAATTTCAGCACTAGAATCAGTGCTATATTCAGAAAGTGTAATCCCTATTAACAATAATACTGTTACTTAATCCACTTTCTAAATGACATCTATACTTACCTGATATATTCACCTAAGGGAGTGACGTCGTTTGTGATCATCGGAGGGGTAATGCATGTTTGCTGTAAAGTCTACCGGTCAACTACCTTCTATTTTTGTGGAAGGCCTGTTGGTCGAGTGGTCTAGACGGTTGACATGTATTGCTGGCGATTTGGTGCCTGACTCTGAGGTCGTTGTTTCGAAACCCGCAGTGGTCTCAGCTAAATTTCAGCACTAGAATCTGTGTTATATTCAGAAAGTGTAATCCCTATTAACGATAATACTGTTAGACTGAAATACACAAAATATAATTATAATATAATGATAGACATGCCATGTGAAACTTGCGCCCACTTTGCCACCTGCGACGAGACAGGTTCTCGTGGTGACTACCATCGATTAAAAGGATATTTTCTCTTGGGAAAGACAACCCATACACAAAGGAATTCATAATAACTATGTAGCCAGCAATGTATTCCCCAACCTACATTATACGGACGTCAAGTTTGCGTAACCTGTTAGTTGAAATATACCAGTCGTTCAAAGTCGTTATTTGCAAGACATGTTTCGTCCCCATGCACAACAGACCTTTAGGATAAATTCTGAGACATTCTTCATGCCAGGCAAACGTAATCGATATTTCTGGCAAGAGATGCATCAAATTTTACGGCTTGAGCGAACCCTGTGTGCAAATGTGTGTCAAGAAAGAAAACTGAAAAAGGAAAGGACAGAAAAACACTGTCTCTTAAACGCCCACGATCGCAGAAAACAGAAAGAGCTAACGGATAGAAGGTCTTCCGGAAATTCCTTTAAAAAACAATAACAATAGCGGTGAAACATCAGTTAAACGAAAAAATACTGTATGCTTGGTACATAGTTTCTCAAAACTTGTGAATCAGGTGTCAAAATGGTTACAAACAATGCCAGGAGGAGTGCTTCTTTGTTTTGGAGTTACTGGTCTCAGCGCAATACACACAATAATCGCAATTTCTGAGTTTTTGAGGATTTCTTTTATTAACCGTGTTTAACGCCATACTCAAGAATTTTCACTTAAACGATGGTGAGCAATATATACCACCGTTTTAGGGAAGAGGAAACCGGAGGTTTTGATGAAAGCTGGTTTTCAGCAACAATTACCCATAGTGCGTCTACTTACAATTCCGTCACTATGTCTGCTCGAATAAATCTCCATATCGAACGAAGTAATGGCTATCTCAAAGATAATGGCCATCTATACGGTAATGGCCATCTTACCGGAAATGGCCATCTAACCGGTAATGGCTATCTAACTGGTAATGGCCATCTAACCGGTTATGGCCATCTAACTGGTAATGGCTATCTAACCGGTTATGGTCATCTAACCGGTAATGGCTAGCTAACTGGTAATGGTCATCGAACCGGTAAAAGTAAACTGGACCTGATCGTACATAGGAGCATTCTTCTCATAAAGAAGAGAGCTACTTTCATGGACAGGAATACAAGTACCTCTCCAACTGCATTCAAATCATTGACAGTACAATTCTGTTCGTTGCTGATATATCACGAATATAGGCAATAACTTTCAGCACATACACGAAAACGAAAGAAAGATAAATTACAATTCTGTTCGCTGCTGATATATCACGAATATAGGCAATAACTTCCAGCACATACACGAAAACGAAAGAAAGATAAATTACAACTCTGTTCGTTGCTGATATATCACGAATATAGGCAATAACTTCCAGCACATACACGAAAACGAAAGTAAGATAAATTAGAATTCTGTTTGTTGCTGATATATCACGAATATAGGCAATAACTTTCAGCACATACACGAAAACGAAAGTAAGATATATTACAATTCTGTTCGTTGCTGATATATCACGAATATAGGCAATAACTTCCAGCACATACACGAAAACGAAAGTAAGATAAATTAGAATTCTGTTCGTTGCTGATATATCACGAATATAGGCAATGACTTCCAGCACATACACGAAAACGAAAGTAAGATAAATTAGAATTATATGCCATGTAACGGTCGCCTGTAAGCACCGAAATATCTTACAGGAGAGGCTGCCATGAACTGATCTGGTGGAACACTTTAGTCTAAATATGGTAGGTTACCATACTCTGATTACAATCGATATACCGCCGTATCATACGTGCAATTAGTCCTCCGTAGAAACCTTACAACGCTTTGTGAGAAGGTTGGGGGATAAAGGAAGTGTGGTGTATAGGAGAAAGTGTAATGATGGGTACAACGCATGACTGATATGCTAGCGTGGGAATCAGTTATTTGCTCCTTGATTAGAAGATCGGTTGTTTTCTGACATATTACATCTATTTCTGTATGATATAAGGACGATCGATTAGAATAAATTAATGATCGAAATAAATGATTTACCGATCTTGCGTTCGTCTTTTTATATGCACACAAGAACTCGGTCATGGGAGATCATGAAAAAATGTCGCCAAAATAGTGATAAATTCACCATCCCGTGTGCGAGATTTTAGCCGGCCATTTCCAATGTCGACATACTCATAGCGCTGCCTTATTCGATTGTCATGTCGTCAACTCCTCAGTTTACAGCTTAATGTTTACTGCTGGAACCATCCTCTTTTGATAATCAGAATATTAAAAGCACAGGCAAGTTCTGTGGGCAGGCTACCTCATGCTGGTATATCGTACTGGGGGAGCGCAAATGGTCGTCTATACCAGCTCCACGGAAGACTACCCCACGACCCACTCCACGATCCTTCTCCACCGCTTTCTGCCACCAAAGCCCCAAGAACACAAGAAACAGGAGATTCTAGTCAATCCCCTCTTACCCTTCCTTTAGCCCTAACACCCCAAACAACACAGCTCGCGTCACCAAGGTGATGCTATATCAAGATTTCTGGCAAGCTGAAAATGCCTCTTTTTTCTCGCACTCCATTTAAATTCTTACTAAAAGCGTCGGCTAAATATTACCGATAGACTTTCGATTAGATAGAATTTCGATGGAAGCCTTTGTTGGCAACATTCTTCAAAAGTTGAAAGAGAGAACAAGAAAAGAACAATATCATGGAAGAGTTTTTTGATTTCTTAATGTCATTCAACAAATGTCAACTGCTGAGAGAGAGTATTTTTGCATTTCGCCACAACACAGTGAAATTTCTTCCATGGACCACGCAAAAAATATATTAACAGTTGCGTCACAAAGAAGATTATCCAACCGAAAGTCACTTCCTCCTCTAGTGCCTAAATATAAATGATATTAACTGTGATTGTGGGTCGGCTCTTGAAACTGCGAAGCGGGATAACTGGACTTGTAACCGTCTAACTCATTAAATGAGAAGCTTTAGTGAGAGCAATGGCCATATTATAAGGTACATTGATAAAAGCTGCATGTATGATGTCAGAGAAGGTCTGTCCATGCATAAACCGGCACTTACAGGAAATGTTATTATAACACTTCGCCTTGTGATAAATGGACATTCTTGGGGAGCAGTTAGTTATTTATTTATTTATTTATTTATTTATTTATTTATTTATTTATTTATTTATTTATTTATTTATTTATTTATTTATTTATTTAAAATAAATAACTGTGCAAACGGTCACACGAGCGTCGTCGAATGTTTATTCTCACGACGGCACCATAGGCAGTGACAGTGTGAGAATTCTCACGACGCCCACATAGGCAGTGACAGTGTGAGATTTCTCACAAAAGCCCCATAGGCAGTGACGGTGCGAGAATGTACCAGTGTCCAGTCTAAGGCCGGTTTTGAACCCTACAAAAATACACATTACCGTAAAAGACAGAAAAATAATGTGTGCCTTACGCCATTACATAATCCTTTATATTTTGCGTTTTGTTTTTTTTTTTGCTAACAATCTGAAATTTGATCTTAAAACTTTACTTATTGTTTAATAGGCACTTCTTACCCAGGGCACTCCGATTTTCCTCACCAATCAACTTTCGTGATTGTTAAGAATTCTTGAATACAGCGTAAAACATCAATAAATATTTTTGATTGAATCAATTCATAGGCATTTCTGTTCAGGACAGATAAGTTAGGTGTAAGTAACAAGGTATAATGTCCAACCCTGTGTCCTTCCATTTCTTCGTTCTGCACGGATAGGAATCCGTTGAAGAGCAATTTAAATAGCTCAAGTTGTAATGGTAAGAAATCTCGCGAGAATGGCATGTAACTGCACTCATCCGATTCAATTTGACGGCAGCAACCAATCGATAAAGCGTTTTAAGGTATCAAAAGAAATTAAATTGGCCCTTGTGTGTTTAAAATTATAGAATAATATAAGAGCCCTCAACTGAAAAGCGATTTCCTGTGCTTCAAAACAAGCTTAATTTCGGGAAAGAATAAACATGGCCAGTTGAATTAAATAGTAAAGCATTTCAAGTTTTGGCCATTTGGGTGAAATTCTAAGAAAGTCCATTTAAATCATCTTATAGAATCCCTTAAGGAGCCAATACTTTTTGTCTTTCTAGAATATAACCAGTTAAATCTTGATGGTGTACCTCATTTATGGGAACTTGTGGCGGTTTTAAGTAATTAAGTTACTTCGAGCAAAAAAAATTGTCTCTTTTAAGATGGTTATATAGTATAAATAATACATCATCAAAATAATTTGAAAAAAGAAAGCATGTTCAAGAAGAAAGCATGTTGAAGAAGAAAGCATGTTCAAGAGGAAGCATGTTCAAGAAGAAAGCATGTTCAAGAAGAAAGCATGTTCAAGAGGAAGCATGTTCAAGAAGAAAGCATGTTCAAGAGGAAGCATGTTCAAGAAGAAAGCATGTTCAAGAGGAAGCATGTTCAAGAAGAAAGCATGTTCAAGAAGAAAGCATGTTCAAAAGCATACTTGTTTTATGGTACAATAAGTGGGGAAAAACAACTAAAAGATTTAACTAAAATTATTTGGCATTATGAAAAGTAAAGCAAGAATTTTTACAAAGAACAGTAAACTCCAGAGAAGTGGACGGGAATGTGATTTGCGATGTTTGTCTCCCGTTGTTGCTATAAGGGGTTAAGGTTTTTTTCATATTTTTCATACTCTTTTCGCTGAAGGACTGATATAACTTGCTGATGGTCGCAGCTAATTTGTCCTGATGGAACATCAAAGCATATCTCATCTAGTCATGAAGTTATAAGATTGATACTAAGGGCGATATTCAGAAGGCCATTCATTTTAATTACGGTAGTAATTTGATTAGAGAAATAAAAGGCTAACGAAATATTGAAGAATTTTCACTTCTCAGTATGACGGCACGTATGTTTATGGGCTGAGGAATTCTGTTTGCACGGGGTAAAGTCACAGTCCAATTGACGAAAACTAGATTCGAACACGCAACCTCATTGGTCAGAGGCGGATTGAACTAGCTAGGGTCCATAACTCTTGGCATCAAAACATACATTCGTATACCAGCCGTGAAACAAAATGGACGTTTTAGAACAATTAGAAATGTTTTAGGCGAACGAGTGCAATCAGTATCCGAATTATATACGATGCTAGAAAATAAATTGTCCATAGTGTAAATATATATCTTAGTTGCTCTTTGATCACAACTGTTCATATACTCATATCATAATTCCATTCATGTGGGGGCGGAAGTCTTATCGTTTGCGCTCTGGAGACCCGTACACATATAACAACAAAGGCACAAAAAAGATAAAGCGGGTGACAGTCCGCTGTTCGACGGCAAGGGAAGTGTAACCTCTTCTCATCAAGGACATCTGATATTGATACCATCTGGGGTGGCCAAACCAAAGTGGTAATAACATATTTATAGGGTCAGTAGAAGTAAATTAAGACATGTATGATAGCCTTTCCCCAATGGTAGCTTTATCATACATTTTGTTAAAATGAAAAATCGCCAGAAAAGGTGTTGGGCAAATTACAAAAAGAAAGAAAGACGTCAACATATCGTAGACTCTCAGTTAATTATATAAGTAGATCAATTTAAAAAGGTGGTTTGTATTGTTTGTGAAGAAAAGAAAATGTAGCAGTACGCTATTAGTTGAATATCCCTAGCTATGTACTTCTCTTATTTACACCCATTATTACAGTGAGCTAAGATAGATTAGCTCAGGTAAGTAAACGCTCGTGTCATTTCCTTACCTGTGATCTACATGTCCGAAAAGTACAAAGTCAGAGCAAAAACTTTGATCAGATTTTTGGACTTTCTATGAAGAATACCGGTAATTAAAAGTTCCACCAAACATTAAGATTTAGAACTAAATCATTCTGCTATACTCTTTATAGAGTGCAACTAATTTAGACAAAAAAGAGGAAAAACACTTTTATGAAGTGTATGCCACACGAAATACTGTTTTTTTTTTAATTTTTACAACCTAGTAAGTTGCCTTTAAAACACCGGATACTTGAATGGTCTTTTCTGACCATATTATCAACAGTGACGTCACAAAAGGTGTTTGTCACTTAACAGATGTAGACTGCTAAACTGCTACATTAAAATACACAGATATATTTATATAGAGCCATAACTGGAGGAACTGAATAGACCCTGAAGCAAATTATTCCTTAATGGATATATCATTCGTTGATGAAGACACTGCTATGCAAATGAGGCAGCCAGGCACCATTCATTCTTTCGAGGATGACTCTGAATCCTTGATATCGCAAGAAGGTTCGTGGAACAATCTACAATGAAGGGTGGACATCAGACAACAGGACTTGAACATGAACAAATTTCAAAAATATTACATGACTGCTAGTTCAGTAGCATTTGTGTCATGACAAAGACTTGATTGTACTACCCAAAGGTGCTTGTGATTAGGCCTAACCTGTAACTATCACTCGTAGATTTTCTAGGGATACATCAACAACTTCCAGAGCGTTCCACACAATACGTTGTTTGATAGATCTCAAGATGATAGATCATAGGTTGATAGATCTCAAGATGATGGATCATAGGTTGATAGATCTCAAGATGATAGATCATAGGTTGATAGATCTCAAGATGATAGATCATAGGTTGACAGATCTCAAGATGATAGATCATAGGTTGATAGATCTCAAGATGATAGATCATAGGTTGATAGATCTCAAGATGATAGATCATAGGTTGACAGATCTCAAGATGATAGATCATAGGTTGATAGATTTCAAGGTGATAGATCATAGGTTGATAGATTTCAAGATGATAAATCTCCAAATCTCTTTAGAGATGAAATTGTACGCATGCTTTCCCCCAGCAGTAAACAAAGATGTCTCAAGGATGACAGATACCGTACATTACTGACGCGTACAGATCACCGTACATCAATGACGTGTACAGACCACCGTACATTACTGACGCGTACAGACCACCGTTCATCAATGACGTGTACAGACCATCGTACATTACTGACGCGTACAGACCACCGTATATTACTAAATTGTACAGACCCCAATACATTACCGATGCGTAAGGACCACCGTACATTACTGGCTCGTACAGATTACCGTACATCAATGACGTGTACAGACCACCGTACATTACTGAAGCGTAGAGACCACCGTACATTACTGACGTGTACAGACCACCATACATTACTGACGCGCACAGACCACCGTACACTACTGACGCGTACAGGCCACCGTACATTACTGAAGCGTACAGACCACCGTACATTACTGAAGCGTACAGACCACCGTACATTACTGAAGCGTAGAGACCACCGTACATTACTGATGTATTTCATCGATCGGACAAAAGCCAGCTCGTCTACATGCTTTGGGGAGAAAATGCCGACATGTTGAATTCAGTTAAAGCCCAAAGGTTCTTTGGAAAAAAATCTGTCAAACAAAAACACGATCTGTGAGAAAATCAGGAATGGTTGATAGGCCGGTAAGAGGTATCAATCGATGCCGTGTAAAGGAGCTGGGTTGAAGCTAGCAGAAAACCTGTTTAACGTTAGTCCTGCATCTACCGAAATACCGAATTCGCTCGAAATCACTGGTCATCAAACGCCCATGCGGTGAGCTTATAATTATTAGCATTAGGTCGTCACTGCTTGAGTTTATCTCCTTATGTCTTTTGCTGCGGTACCCGAAGCAGTTATAGAGGCAGGTTGGAGGAGAAGGCAAGAACCGCAAGAAAACAGCCGCACTTTAACAGTCACCTGAGAAGCTCCCTGACTAATTTATTTATTTATTTACTTGATTGATGTTTTACGCCGTACTCAAGAATATTTCACTTATACGACAGCGGACAGAATTATGGTGGGAGGAAACCGGGCGGAGCCCGGGGGAAACCCACGACCATCCGCAGGCTGCTTGCAGACCTTCCCACTTACGGCCGGTGAGGAAGCCAGCATGAGCTGGACTTGAAATCACAGCGACCGCATTTGGTGAGAGGCTTCTGGGTCATTACGCTGCGCTAGCGCGCAAACCGACTGAGCCACGGAGGCCCCCTCTTCCTGACTAATAGCCACTGCCTGGCCAGTGAGGGCTGAATTCGAACAGGCGAGATGACATGTCAAAGTCTGAAGATACCGCTTGTCTGAAGAACGAAAATTGGACTACTCGATCTTAGCCATTTGGATTGATTTTTACACTAAAATATAGATTAAGTGATTAAGTGAGAATATTTTTGATTGATTGATTGATTGATTAATTGATTGATTAGTTAGTTTGTTGATTGTGTGATGTTTATTTGATTAGAGATTGCTAATTTCGTATTCATTTGACTGATGACTGATTTAGCTGGGAAATAAAACGGGATATAACGGAATAAACTACTGGCTATCTGGGTTTCTTCACACTGAGACCTTAACCAGTGCAGTGATGGGTAACACAGCAGCGCGACACAATGACTGAAGAGCCTCTAACCAATGCGATCACTGTGAGTTCAAGTCCAGCTCATGCTTGCTTCCTCTACGGTCGTACGTGGGAAGGTCTCCTAGCAACCTTGAGACATCTGTTCTGCCCGGTTTCCTCCCGCCATAATGCTGGCGGCTATCGTATAAGTGAAATATTCTTGAGTGCGCCGTAAAACACCAAATCAAATAAAATAAATGGGGCTTCCGTGGCTCAGTTGGTTAGCGCGCTAGCGCAGCGTAATGACCCAGGAGTCTTTCACCAATGCAGTCGCTGTGAGTTCAAGTCTAGCTCATGCTTGGCTTCTCTCCGGCCGTAAGTGGGAAGGTCTAGCAGTAACATGCGGATGGTAGTGGGTTTCCCCGAGCCTGTGCCTGGTTTCCTCCCACCTGGCCACCGTCGCATGAGTGAAATATTCTTGAGTACGGCGTATAACACTAATCAAATGAATAAATAAATGCAATCGCGAGTTCGAATTCTACTTCTGCTGTTACAGCTCTAAATGTCAGTGAACTTTTCCCTTATCTAAAGCTAAAGCGATATAGTGGTATCCAGGGGCGTGAGCGTGAGTTCCTCCAGTTAGAAGCCTATGTGGTGGTTTGGGGGTCAGCAGCGAGAAACAAGGACGACAGTTACCAATACCAAGTATACTTGACTTGTAGGGCAGCGCCCAGCATTATGGTGAGAGAAAACCGATAGAGCCCGGGAAAACCCACGACCATCCGCAGGTTTAATCAATGAATCAATCGATCAGTCAATCAATAAATCAATCATTCAGTCAATCAGTCAGGCAGTCAGTCAGTCAGTCAGTCAGTCAGTCAGTCAGTCAGTCAGTCAGTCAGTCAGTCAGTCAGTCAGCCAGTTTACCAGCAGGTCAGTCAACCAATCAATAAATCAATCAGTCAATAAATCAATCAATCAACCAAACAACCAGTCTATTAACTAGCCATCGAAAGCGAGTAAAATTAACCTGCCTTTTGTAATACCACATATGTCTATGGGTTTCTTCTTCACATCTCAGTGGAAAACTGTTAATAACTGCGGCGTCAGTAAGTGCATGATGGGTAGGCCTTCCAAGTGCAATGAGGTTAAAAGTTATCCAGCCAGGCTCACGAGTGGGTAATGTGTTACATTTTTTCTAATCCTTTCTTTTCATGTGTGACATTAAGCGTGTTGCTTTCTGAGAACTGGGTGGTAGCTGAAACAGCGAAGACCCATGGGTACAAAAATCATCGCCACCTGCTGGCGTAATCTGACATCACAATCCTTCAGGCTGAGATGGCTTGGAGGAACAATTGCCTGCATGATTTCCCTTCGGGGATGACAACAGAGTTGAATTATTCTATTAGTGTTTTATTCTCGGTTGTCCGTCGAAGAAAACTGTCTAGATTGAAACACATAACACAAAATGCTAGTGACAGGCCCGATATACAGCTCGTCGGAAACTAGTATCTAGCACATTTAGCAAAATGGCATGCTATAATAACAGAATACATACTAGCATCACTCAGACAAGAGATTTTCTGTTAAATTTAACACATTATTTTTCTTTGAAAGTATCCAATCTAAAACTTGCATAATACGTGTCAATTAAAATATGTCATTTCGTGTCGTTATGTGAGATGCTTAGGTGAAATGTCTAAAAAGAGTATTTACAGCAATTCAGAGGAAACAGATTTATACAGAATAGGCTAGTTGCAGGTAATGTTGCTTGAGGCAGTTCTCCATCATGTCAATCTAGCAAAATCGACATTTCATGCATGAAACTCGCATAACATTTCACAGTTCAAGTGCTATGCAACTGTCGGTCAACACAAACTATTTTTAGAATTAAAAAGGAAAAGGAAAAGCCAAGAAACACTTTCCCTTAAACGCCTACCGCTGAAGGAAGCGGAAAGAGCCAAAACACAAACTACATCGTGGCATTTCGTCTATAAATATTAACCAAAACATTAGCAGTTAAAAGAAACATGCATAATGCATGTTCTCGACTTGTTTGTCACTGTTGTAAACATCAAACGTCAAAGAATGAATGTATATAGTCCGAATGTATGTAGTCAGAATGCATATAGTCCGAATGTATATAGTCAGAATATATGTAGTCAGAATGCATGTAGTCAGAATGCATGTAGTCAGAACGTATGTGGTCAGAATGTATATAGTCAGAATGATAAAAGATAAACGAAGATAAATGAATAGCTGAACTAAAGAACTAAGTTGTCCCGCGTGACATTTTACTGATTTGTAATTCGCCGGAAATCGACCATATATATACATCGCAACAATCTCGGAAAATCACTACGCAGACGTATAAATGCCAAGGGACGGTCGCCTGTAAGCTCCGGAATTGATTACTGGGAGGGCTACCATGAACTTGTCTGGCGGAACACTCATATATGAATATGGTAGGCCACTATACACTGATTGCAATCGATATACCGCGGCATGACACGTACAATTAGTCCTCTGTAGAACCCTTACAAAGCTTTGTGAGAAGGTTGCGGATAAAAGGAAGCTTGTTGAATAGAAGAAAATGTACAGACGTGGAACAACGTGTGACTTACATGCTTGCGTGGACATCGGTTATTTGCTCCTCGATTAGAAGATCGTCTGTTTTCCAACTTATTGCATCCATTGGTTTCTTATCAATCGCATAAATTAATGATCGGAATAAGTGAATGACCGATCTTGCGTTTGTTTTATTTTCATATACCTAAGAACTCAACACAGAGGGATGAATACAAATGTCATCAAAATAAGGGAAATCTCTCAGTGTCGTTTGTGAGTTTTGACTGGCCATTTCCAGTGTCGACATTCTCAAAGTGCTGCCTTATTCGGTTGTCAAACACAAGACACGACCATCATGCTGCTAAAGTCAACAGCTGAGAGAGAGTATTTTCACATCACCGTGAAATTTCCTGAACGAGGCACAGACAGAATACATAACCTATTACGTCACAAAGAAGATCAACGAATTGAAAGTCACTTCCTCCTCTAACCTCTAAATTTAGAGAGCTGTATGATATTAACTGTGATTATGGGTCGCCTCTTGAAACTTTGAAGTCGAATAACCTTACCTGTAACCGGCTAAGCTATTTAAAAGAGAAGCTGTGGTGAGAGCAAAGACCGTGTCATAAGGTACATCGTCAAACGATGTATATATGATGTCACAGAAAGCCTTTTAATTTATCCATGCATATAGAGGGGAAGCATAACCTACTTCTTGTAGCCATATAGGAGTACTGTGGCATAGCGGCACATGTTAATACGACTCCAATATGGCTGCCTGGCTATTGTTCTGCCAAGGTGATGACGTCACATGCAACCCCTCTATACCGGCACGTACGAAATGTTATTTTGATAATTCGTCTTAAATACATGCTCTTGGGGAGCGGCTCGTGGCCCAGTGGTTGTATACTGATTGACTGATATATTTCGTTGTTGGTAAACACCAAGAATTAGGTATTTTTACTTATACGATAGAGGTCAGTTTTATGAGTGGAGGAAACTTGACTTTTGGCAAGTTACTGACGCACTTTCCCACATATGGCGTACAGATATGAACACCACATCAGGAAATTATAAATGCATAACTTCCTATTTTTGTGATGTTGCACAACCGTGATACCGCAGTTCAAAGTAAACAAATCGCGCATATTGGGACAATTGAAATAGCCGCCATGTTATCAGTTTTAGCCTTTCCGACGCGAGTTATTTCTACAAACCGAGGACGCAGCTATTTTCGCTTGTTTCATCCGAACCGTGTTCTGTCTTTTAACAACATGAACATCGGGTACGAGTGATTTTTGGTTGCTCTTAACGTTATGGCGTATTCCATGACCTCTGCAGAATTCCTGGTTAAAAGTTGATTTATAGAGTTAGCAAGCACGTGATAAGACTGTCTCTGACCATGTAGGCCTGTTTAGACGCGTCTTCCTAAATATCTTATAGGTAATATTGTTTATTGTCCTTCCTTTTGAGTTTAAATATACAATGTGTTAATGCTATGGTAAGTATTGTCCTTACCCGTAGATAATTAATTGGTTTTGTTAAATTTAATTAAGGAAGAAAGCTTCTTATTTAAAGATAATATAAACACTACAGGTTACAGCCTACAAATGACAATAGAACTTGTGCTTTTATACAAGCTGATTTTGCACTCCGCCCCAATACAGTCAGATGACGTGAGGTCACTGGAGATAAGGTTTCCTGCTTTGGCCACGCTTAAAGGGATACAGAATCGATTCTGGTTGGTTGGTGTGAGAGACAGGCAAGTCTAGGCAATGCGTTGTTTATTGTGATTGGTTGGTGTGAGAGATAGGCAAGTCCAGGTAATGCGTTGTTGATTGTGATTGGTTGGTGTGAGAGATAGGCAAGTCCAGGTAATGCGTTGTTGAGTGTGATTGGTTGGTGTGAGAGATAGGCAAGTCTAGGCAATGCGTTGTTGATTGTGATTGGTTGGTGAGAGACGGGCAAGTCCCCGCAATGCGTTGTTGATTCTGATTGGTTGGTGTGAGAGATAGGCAAGTCCGGGCAAAGCGTTGTTGATTCTGATTGGTTGGTGTGAGAAATAGGTAAGTCCAGGCAATGTGTTGCCTCAGATGAATTTTAGGTACCCGGTTTGGAAGATTTTATTCAGGTGTGACTGAGGTTGCAGACGGAGACAATTACTGTCGATTTTGTATCCCTCATATATATCTACCATACCTAAACTTCTGCCTAGACTTGGCATTTCTCACGCCAGCCAGTCAGAAACGATTTCGTATGTTTAACCCCCTCCCCCTCACCCCCATCCCCGCAACATCACGGTGAGTGCAAGAATATGAGTGACCATCTTTGACCTTTTTCTACATTTCTGCGACTGTTTGATAAAACATTGAATGCTGAAATATCACGTTTTAATAGCAGTGAATCATTTGTAAAGAACAAACCATCCACCAAAAGCATTGATGTGGTTTGTTGAGTGTAAGCCGATGTTATTTTGGTTGTGTAGCCTATATGGGGGGAACGTCGGGGATCGAGTGCCAGTTTTCTGTGTATTTCCGTCACGGGCGTTTAGTGAACAACGTTTGCGTTTGCTTTCCTTTTTTTCCTTTATTAAATATTTGTCTTGGCCGACAGTTGCATATCGCTCCCTTGCGTGATGTTTCTATTTCGTTTGCCAGACATGAAGAAGGATGTTTGGAAGACGGACTAACATGTACAGTACACATGAACCAAGATCATTGTTTTCACAGTTTTGACCGCCAATCTTTAGTTTTTACTGTGTAGGGTCGAAAATCCACGATATAGTGTGTTTTTTGTATGATGGCTCTTTTATGTTCTGCAGTTGTGTTTCTTTTGCTTTCTTCTTCTTTTCTTTTTTTTAAAATATTTTTGTCGACCGACATTTGCAATGTACTCCCATGAACTGTGAAATTTCTGCCAGTTTCGTGCCAGAAATATCGATTTCGTTTGCGACACATGATGAAGAACTGCCTCAAGCAATTTTACCTGCACCCAGCCGTCCATTTCCTTGGACATGTAATTTACTGTTAATGGTCGCTTTAGATATAGCTGGGTGGAAAGTAATGAAGTTAACAACTACTACGGAGATTTTTTCTGAACAAACACTGTATTCTCTTGAATAGGCGTGCGTTCTGTAAAAACATAAAGAAATAAAAGGGCATTAATGATCGTATCATCCATGATCAAACTGATGAAATAAACACTATGTCAGTGTACTACACAATCTTAATACAAACACATTAAAACAAACAACATCGGTAACATTCGGTAAGTGAAGATACAAACATGTACCGTTTTCTCTTGTATAAAGTATAAACGAATACAATATATATGACTACTTATGCCATTCCAACTTTGTATACATGCTAACCCGGGTCTACAGATTTCTCATAAATTCAGTGCAGCATATTTTTTCACAGCAAAATACATGAAATCATTTATTAACAAACATCGAATAGATCAATTCATTCATATTCATGAGCGCAGAGTGACGTCATGATCTACAATGGAGGGTACATTTATAGGGTACGCTTCAGTAGATGCTTTGTTTACATTTATATCAGATAAATGCCTTACATGAGTACAGTCTGTGACTGCGTCCTGTGTTATTGTGTGACCTGATTTGCAAGTGCCCGTCTGGTTACGTCGCGCCGGAAAATGATCAAGCAACACTAAATGCACTTGCGTCACTTAGCAAAGAAAATGTATGTCACTTCACCTGAAGAGTGGATCTCCGTACTCTCAAAACAGATTTTATGCAGCGAAACTGGCTCTTCGTCACCGCGTTCGTAGCTATCGCTTCGCTATCGTCTGGCTGCTGTGACGTCAGGTCGCGTGCAGTAACTGGGTGAGTGTGGGGACAGTTTAGTGCTTGGGTGGTGTCAGGGAGCGACCGGTGCTTGCATCTCACGTACTTCCTTAACAATAGGCGATGTCTCTCAAATAACCACTCGGAATGACATATTTTAACCGACAACTGTTACACGGAAATTCACTAGTTTGGGGAAAACATAGTGGCTAAATGATAACATGCTTTTCTGCTTTGCTTGTACTTCCCTTGATTTGAATCGGTACTATATACCACGAAAACCTGACACGTCGCACGTGACAAAGTCAGCAAGAGTGTCTATCGGGCCTGTCACTACCATTTTATGTAATGTGTTTCAATCTAGATAGTTTCTTTCGACATACAACCAAGAATTAAACACTCATAGAATATTTCAGTTCCTGTTGTTAATCCCCGAGGGAAATCATGTGGACTCTGATTTCATCAGAATGTGCAAACATAGCACTCGCATATCCATAACTGGGTAACTTTTAACTTTGAGGCACTTAGATGGCCTATTTGTGGACAATCTTTCCCACGCAGTACATAGGTTATTACCTTTTGCAGCGTGACTGAAACGGATTCGTCAGGTTAAGTTTATGTGCATTCTAGATCCGATCTGATGCCTGGATATACTAGTTTGGGGAATACATTGCTCTTTACTACATTTTTGGCACTGCTTGTCTCTCCCGTAGGAAACTATCTTGATTTGAATCGATGGAAGTCGCTATCACGTCGCACATGCCATATTCAGGCCTAGTTACCCTACAAACGACGTGTCTAGTTGGCCTGTCACTACCATTTTCTGTCGTGTGCTTCAATTTAGACCTTTTTTTTCTTCGGCAGACAACCGAGAATAAAACACTAATAGAATAATTTAGCTCCTGTGGTCAACCCCGAAGGGAAATCGTGCAGGCGATTGTTTTTCAAAGCCAGCACATCCTGAAGGATTTTCATGTCAAATTACGCTAGCAGGTGGCGCTGATTTATGTGCACACTCGTCGACATCGTCAGTCATGTCTGGTGTCCTAACTTATTCGGCTTGCCTTAAGGTTACACATGCACAACTGGATTTTCCTCCAATCTAAAGAGTGTAGTAGGACTGACTGAGTAATATTACCAAACAGACATTTTAGGTTCTTGAAACGCTATAAATTTCTGCACTAGTAATTGGTACCTAGTTAAAATATATCAGAATTTTATCCTTTTGGACAGCGCTGCAAAGCTTTTGCCCAATGTTACTACCCACCCGCCTGGGAGTTACCCAGTTAGAAAAAAAAAGAGATTGATCTCACTTCCAGAAACCACAGCAAAAAGAAATGGTGATCAGGCTAGGCTGATTTTTTGATATATTCCAGAGAAAAGTACAAGCTGCGTGATAGAGGATATATATTTTTGAGGTTGAAGTTGACAAATTTACTACATAAATAATGAGGAAAATCTACGCACTCGTGTAAACTTAAAAGTCAAGTTGAATCGATTAACTCCACCTGACGTCAAGGGGAGGGAGCCAACCGACCGGAAGCAATAAGCTAAAGAGCTCACTATCAAATAATAGGAGCATGTAGATGAGGGCAAATGTGTGAATATATCTCCAGAACCAGAAATCACTTGGTATTGGCGAACAGAGATTTCCCAATAGTGTCCATTCACCAATTATTGCAGTCAAATGGGAACAAAAGTTTCATTTGCATTAATCATTGTAAATAATATTCAACGGATAGTGGAAGACAACCAATGTCCCACCACCCCTCCTCATGACAGCGTAACTTTTCATACCATTCTCGGCGAAAGCAGTTGTGATGCAATGACGTCATGGAAGGGTTGAACATTTACTGGGACACCCGCTTGACCTATTTGCAACAATACTGCTTACGGTTGCGGGTTTTTCATTGACAGTTCGGAAGGGTCTATTATGAACGTTTGAAACCAGGCACCGATTCCGCAAAAACATTTCTGATTTAATTCAAAGTTTGAAATACAATCTTAAAGTTTATTTTCTGGTAATATAAAGTACCATCTCGACCACTTCATCAGTGTTATCTTAAGTTAAATGTATCCAAATTTCAACTTTCGGTACCAAAGACTGAGAGTTGTGGAAAGATTATAAATTTTGATATAAGTCAGAAATCGCTTTGTAGAATCGGCCCGAGAGAGTTATTTGGAGTATTATTTTAGGTTCGTGCTGTTGTTGTTTTTCAATATGATGCTACGTTTCCGTAAAGCCAGGCCTGTAAAGATGACCAATTCATCAGATCCGAGAATGAACATATAGTGACATAAAGATGTGATACATACAGACTTTACGGGAAATTTACGGGAAGTTTGATAACAGTGCACATGGCCAGCGAGTGTCCCTACTTCGCCAGATTAAATCGGAACAACGGTTTGTAAGTGATTCACCTTTTCTCCACTCGTTGACTCAATCGCTCAGTTCAATCAGTCAGTCCAATGCAATCAATCATTTAAAACAGTTGATATATAGGTTCACACAAAAAATCTAGACTCAGTTGAATAAACAAGATCAAGTAGCCCAGTTTTCCTTCTTCATATAAGCCTTATTTCGCGTGTCTGAATTCCGAGGCCTTGCCAGATTGTGACCTTAAATCAGGAAAATACACTGTCGAGGTGCGACTGTTTTCTTACGAATCTTCCGATTTGCGGCCATAAGTCTGCTTCTATAACTGCTTTTGATGCAGCAGCAGAAGATATACATGTTTGGAGTTAAACTTAAGCAGTGACGACCTAATGCAAATAATGATCATCTAACCACAAAAACAATACAAAACAGCTTTTGATATCCAGTGATTTCGAGCAAATCCCCGTACTGGAGCCAGGACTGTGTTAAGCAGGTAGTCCTATCAGTTTTTCTGTCAGCTTATACCCAGAACCTTTACACGGCATCGATTGATACCTCTTACCGACCTGTCATCGATTCCAGATTTTCAGTAATGTACGGTTGTCTGTACACGTCAGTAATGTACGGTTGTCTGTACACGTCTGTAATGTACGGTGTCTGTACACGTCAGTAATGTACGGTGTCTGTACACGTCAGCAATGTACGGTGGTCTGTACACGCCAGTAATGTACGGTGTCTGTACACGTCAGTAATGTATGGTGTTTGTGCACGTTAGTAATGTACGGTGGTGTGTACGCGTCAGTAATGTATGGTGGACTGTACGCATCACCAATGTAAGGTGGTCTGTGCGCGTCGGTAATGTACGGTGGTCTGTGCGCGTCCGTAATGTACGGTGGTCTGTACACGTCAGCAATGTACGGTGGTCTGTACGCGTCAGCAGTGTACGGTGGTCTGTACGTGTCGGTAATGTACGGTGGTCTGTGCGCGTCAGCAATGTATGGTGGACTGTACGCATCACCAATGTAAGGTGGTCTGTACGCGTCAGTAATGTACGGTGGTCTGTATGTGTTAGTAATGTACGGTGGTCTGTACGCGTCAGCAATGTACAGTGGTCTGTACGTGTCAGTAATGTACGGTGGTCTGACGCGTCAGCAATGTACAGTGGTCTGTACGTGTCAGTAATGTACGGTGGTCTGTACGCGTCAGCGATGTACGGTGGTCTGTACGTGTCGGTAATGTACGATGGCCTGTGCTCGTCCGTAATGTACGGTGGTCTGTACACGTCTTTTTGATTATCAACAACTTATAAACTAGCATACTACACGGTTTGGATTCTGATTTGACTGCTCCTCTTTGTATGAATCCGCCCTTGTTTTGTACTTCATATACTTTCTTAGTTCTTTGGCTGTTTGTGTTAAACGTTGTTTATGGAAGAGGCTTTGCGATCATTTACCTGGACCGTTCGTTTTTACTGACAGCTGGTATGCGAACGTTTGTTTTTACTGACAGCTGGTATACGAAAGTCTGTTTTGACACCGTTGTCACAGGTTGATCATTCCATTGAAGCTTTTCTCTCAAGACAAATGTTCGGCCCTTACCAATTACCCTTGCTTAACGTCGCAGGTTCGAACCCAATTCTCGCTGCGTCAGAATATTTGTCACGTGCCTGACGAATGAAGGTGGATTACCCCGCGCACAAGGCTGTCCTCCACCCGTAAACCTGTTCGCTGTGATATTGATAAGAGATTTCTCCAATATTGCCGATTATTTCTCTAACCGCAGATTTACCGTCCTTAGAGCTGCATTCAGAACAAGTTTAGTACAACTCAGCATTTCGATAAAACCTTACGCTAAGTCTAAAACTTGAGTTTCAATCCTTTAGCCGAAGAAAGAATTTGAAAAATTAAAGGCTTTTATGGCAAAGACTACAGACAAACAGGGCAACGTATATAGTCTATTTCTCTGCAGGGTATTGTTTTAGTTAAAAAATTCTATTAATATAGCTGTTCAAACAGGATTTTTTTTTCTTTTCTATATACTCCACGTCGGTTCACAGTAATTACCTTATTTACAACACAAGTTCCAACAGACGAGGCACGTACGCATTCAAAATTCAACTAGCACTAATCTATGGGAAGACAGGCGACTTCGTCAAACAGTGTTGACTGTTTGAGGAATTCTATAAGATGGTTTAAATCGGCTTTCGTAGAATTTCACTCTACATGGCAAAAACGATTTAAGCGCTCTTCCATTTAATATGAGTGCACTGGTTTTTTCTTTGCAAAATTATACTCAAATTAAAGCACGGGAAATCAATTCTCAAATGAGGCCTCTATCGTTATTATTCTTCAATCTTAAACACATAAGGCTCGATTTAATTTCTTTTGATATCACAAACGTTCTATCTAGGAATACATTTCAGTCACGTGACATTTATTAGGAATAGAACGTGAGGCATGTAAATTGCTCCTCAATGGATTCAGGGGCGTCTATTCAAGTCATTATAAAACTACATGTGCAATTACTCTGTATCATTTTTCCGAAGAAAATTGATGTTCAACGCTTGATATTCGAGAATTCACTCACTTATACAAAAACTGAGTGCCTGGGGTAACAATGCTTATTAAACCTTAATCAAAATTTCAAGGTCAACCTAAGACTTTAAAACGGGAAGTTGTAACTGCCTCGCTTGGCGTTCGGCATGAAGGGGATAGTGCAACGACTGGTTGACCCGTATCAGTATAATGACTCGGGCGGGGCAGATTACTTGCCTTCGGTAAGGCGTCTCAGTGAAGCAGCACTAGAGCGGTGGAAATCCGTCCTGCAACAAGGAGGTATATTACATGCACTCTAAGGATTCCTTCGTCGTCATATTACTGAAAAATTGTTGAGCACGACGTTAAACCCCGAGCACTCACTCAAGGTCAAGTTTCAAGTCGTTATCAGAAAAAAAGGGTACAAAAGAAACTTTCATCTGGCTTGTACCGTAATGTCTACTTATTCTCTAACGCCACACTCAAGACATTTTTATGGGTTGAGGATACCGATGCCCATTATAAACCATCGGCCTGTGGCTCGTAACTGACGAGCTTTCCCACGTGTGACGAACAGATGGACAAAGCAAGTGGTCTTAAACCAACGTTAGCTAGAACGAGGGACCTGGGGTATTTTTTTCAATGCATGTATACTTTTGGACAAGTGTTATCGTTTCTTTTAAAGAGGGTATGGCAATCCTAACGTTCAAACTTCTATTTATTTAATTGCGTTTTATTTTCTGAATTTAAAAGTTTCCTTTAATGAAAAAAGGATAGATTACTTAACACGTTCATTTTTACCTCCGGCGACGAGTAAATGTCCGTATGCTTGAAACAGCTAATTGACACCCAGTACTGTTGACTGAACAACAGGCTGTAACTAGCCCCAGAAATGCGCACTGAGAGACTGCTGAAAAACTTCCAGCGTTGTCATTTTAACCTCGAACCAAACCTGTGCGCTCACTGAAAGAGGTTAATTGAGATCGGGTAATGCACAGTCAATAGATCACGTCTATCATGACGTCACTGTATGGCGCTTGCCAAGACGTGTCGATTCCTCTAGTTCATACGCCCGCAGTGCTTATGCTAACTGGGAAACGACTGAACTCATCACAGATTGCTCGTCCTAAATTAATAGCCGTGTGGAACAAACGGTTCAGGTAAACCACATACTGTACAACCATACAATAATTATAATTTTGTTCCAGGCATCTGGTCGCTTTTACTTTTATTTCGGTAATGCCACCACGGCGTTTTATTTTGCAGAAGGGGCCTCCATGGCTCAGTCGTTTAGCGCGATAGCGCAGCGTAATGACCCAGGAGCCTCTCACCAATGCGGTCGCTGTGAGTTCAAGTCCAGCTCATGCTGGCTTCCTCTCCGGCCGTAAGTGGGAAGGTCTGGCAGCAACCTGCGGATGGTCGTGGGTTTCCCCCATGCTGTGCCCGGTTTCCACCCACCATAATGCTGGCCGCCGTCGTATAAGTGAAATATTCTTGAGTACGGCGTAAAACACCAATCAAATAAATAAATAAATAAATATTTTGCAGAATGACTTTCTACTATTCACATTTAAAGTGGCTATACCGGAGACTTTGCCAAAAAATCTCATCGAAGTTTGGCAATTATTGGCATATTATTTATGTAATGCGAAATCCCGCTTCCCAACGTGAAATTAATTCCAAATGATATGACAGAGTCTATCCGATAACCTGCAAATCTCGCTCTAAAGCGTGATTTCGCCTTACATGATTGACACGCCCAATTATTTAGAATAAACTAAGTAATTACGCTTCACAAAATATTGGCCTCGTCCGTGCACGCCTTATAGTTCATAATGGGTATTAAAGTGTATATATACAATTTATAATCAAGCTGTAAATCGTAGAATTTTCGGAAAAGGCAATAATTGTAGCTTTTCTGGATAAATACAGAATATTTGATTTAATTAGCGAATTTCGATTTAAAAAAAAAAACCCTTCAGTATGGCATCTTTATGTGAGGCAGGACTATAAATATACCGGCATTAGGGCGTCTGCTACCTGTGTAATGGGCCATCTATCGATATTGCGGAAAGTAATATTGAAAGTGACATGAATCGCTGTAGGAATTCAAGCAAGAACCTAAATTATGGAAATATTTGGAGATCAGACTCTAACCCATTGTGATGCCAACTCCATTCAGGAAAATACGTCTTTGAACATATCATTTTGGACGTTTATCATTTTACCGTGTTTGTTCTAAAATGGTTGCATCTGATTGGTTGACTGAATCACAGATCTGTAGCGTCGTACTTCAGATTATTTCATTCATTCGGTCATTTATGTGACTAAAGGAAGTACCCGGAATAAACTTCTGGCATTTGGCAAGTCACTGACGAACATTTGTCCATCCACCCACCCATCAGTCAATCAATCAATCAATCAAAGGATCAAGCAATCTAGGAAATAAACAATCCTCCCAAACAGTACTCATCTGCTCCATGTTAATGTCTAGGCTGCATCGTTTGTAAAGCTGGTCACTGTAAACAATGTTACTGTAGACAACGTCACTGTAGACAACGTCACTGTAGACAACGTCACTGTAAACAACGTCATTGTAAACAATGTCACTGTAGACAACGTTACTGTAAACAACGTCATTGTAAACAACGTCACTGTAGACAACGTCACTGTAAACAACGTCATTGTAAACCACGTCACTGTAGACAATGTCACTGGAGACAACGTTACTGAAGACAACGTCACTGTAAACAACGTCACTGTAGACAACGTCATTGTAAACAACGTCACTGTAGACAACGTCACAACGCATGGTCATGTCCGAGTTTCAGCCCTTCCGGCCATATCTGGCCATAGACCCCATTAATTTTCCATAAGCGACGATGTTAACGTTTGGCGCTGTGGCTCAGCCCCAAACATTCCGTGGCCAATAAACTTTGGTGCATACCTGGCCCAGCCTGTGAGAAAGAAGCCATAAAAGTCTTGACGTAGGTTGACCTTAAAAATCTGGACCTTTCTATGTCCGCAGCTGGGAGGGGTGCCTACCAACACCAAGGGGACGTCACTCGCAGCCTCATCACCACCCGTCTCCTAGTGTCCTCTCGCTCAGAATTTTAAACTTTTATCAGTAATACTTATACCTGCCCAAAGCTTAGACAATTTCATTCATTTTGATACCAAGCATGGACCTGTACACCAAAAACGGCAGGCTGGCGGCAAGAAAATGCTCTACACCCTAAAATACACAGAATTACATTCGAAAAACGGAAGTTGTAATGGGGGCCTGTGTCCATCTAGAATTCCCTAAACCCTTGGTTCCCTTGAGCCAGACATTAATTTACTTTGTTTATTTCCAATTTATTTGACCATTTCGTGACTAACTTAATCTTAAAACCTTATCACAGTATAAGAACAATCGCCCAAGCCCTGAAGCAGGCGACCCCAAACTTTATAATGTCATCGTGCTGTCCAACATAAGCATTGAATCCAGGAGAAGGTGCATGACAAATGAAATTTACGGTGGCCTGTTAGTGCCATTCGAAATTTCTACTCATTTACTATGGTTCAAAGCAATTTCTTGTGAACACCTACAATTAAGAGCAAAGAATTTTAAGTATACGGAAAAGCAAATTCAAACAGAGAATGCCTTTACACAGCGGAGAAAGGGTTTATACCGGGGAGAAAGTGTTTACACCGCGTAGAAAACATTTACACCGCCAAGAACACCGTATAAGTGAAATATTCTTGAGTACGACGTAAAACACCAATCAAAAAAAAAAAAATTATCACTATCGTTATCGTTATCATTCTTGGATCATAGCTGATTAATATGGTCAGACAATACAAAACAAGAGCCCCCACGTCATTGAAACTGCCCCCATTTACTAACATTACCATATTATTATCATTATTTTCAACATTTCACAATAAGTATCAATACCACTATCATTATCAGTGTTATTATCATTACCACTATCATTATCATGAACATTACTAAACCATGCCTGATATATATGACCAGACATGACATGTTCCAACAACCCGGACGTCGCTGAGTGTGCCCGATCTACCGGGAATAAATAACGTACAGATCTGCGGAGAGAGGAAATGTCAAGACGCTTTCAATTCATCTTGATAAAAAATACTCCAAAAGCTTCTCCTGCGGGAAAGTGATTGATCTAGTTTCTCTCACAAGCGTTTCCCTCTGTCGGCATACAGACGTCTATATCATTTCCCCATCCCTTCAATACGTGCAATTTCCCACGCCGCAGGATATTTTATATGCATTACAATCGATAGCTGCTATAATACAAAATTGGTTATGGTGGTATCAATATTCCACTCAGAGGTACACAATTTCTGTGGCATCATGAATATTTATAAATATGTCATGCATATTCATTAACACTGCCGATGCTTATGAATATTCAGAGCATTTTTAAGCATGTCCACACATTGGCGTGCATCATTCATTAGAATGGAAACGCCATTAAACAAACTACCACCAAAGTATGTCCACACTTCCGCAATGAGGAATGTTCCCTTGTATGCTTTGTGAGTCGAGTCGCTCAGGAAGGCGTCAGAATGAAATTCCCATTGAGATTTCACTGGAATAAAACTGACAACGATGACATATACAAAAATACCGGACAAAACATCCATTTTCCTTTGAATCTGTCAAGTATAGCCTAGATTAGGGGTGAGAATTGGTGAGTACATGTACATAGGCGATCTTCGAACCTATACATTCTTGTGTGACAGTTTGCACAGTCTAACGTTCGTTGAAAACCACTTGTCTTCCAGAAATATACTGAACATGTCTGTACGCGTGGGGAAGTTCGGCGGTAGCTTGTCAAAGGTTGGTGTATTTTTCCGGATCCACCGGTTTCATCCATTCTGAACCTGACTGCCATGCAACGTATAAGTGAAATATTACTGAGTACAGCGTTAAAGAACAGTAAGATAAGCAGCTAAATAAATACTAGGCCTCAAGCGGTCAGGATATTAAAGGCAAGAAACACCCAAAAATATATGGCTGGGTGTCCATATTACGAAAACGAGGTTAAAAAACTATTTTCTAGACAACAGAATGTGAAAAACATATTAATCTTCGGGAATCTCAGAAATGTCGAGATACTTTAACCGAAGGCGGTGCTTTTCAGCTTAGGTAGAATAAACGTACTTGACGAGAATTAACCGAGGCTTTCTATTATACTTAATCAGGGCTAGGAATTTTAAATTACATCTTAATGGAGTAAAAAAAAGATACAAAACGTTTATCCAGGGCGTTTCAACTCAATTTACAAAATTGAAATCTGTCTTAAGGCTAGGTCTTCAAGTAGATTATGCCACTTTAATTCCGAAACTTGTTATTAGTCATTTTCTGAGATCTCACCAAACCACAGCTTACACCTAGAAACGCACCTTCTAAACGGGAGAGAGATCTCAAGGGAGGTAATTCCATATGGCCGTATTTTATTTATTTATTTGATTGATGTTTTACGCCGTACTCAAGAATATTTCACTTATACGACGGCGGCCAACATTATGGTGGGAGGAAACCGGGAATTGACGGGGAAAAACCCACGACCATCCGCAGGTTGCTGTAGACCTTCCCACTTACGACCGGAGAGGAAGCCAACATGAGCTGGGCTTGAACTCACAGTGACCGCATTGGTGAGAGGCTTCTGGGTCATTACGCTGCGCTAGCGCGCTAACCAACTGAGCCACGGAGGCCCCTGGCCGTATTTTGGCAGCAAAATTTTACATATAGCTGAATACAGGCGACAAGTTAAAAGTAATAGGCTATACATGATATATTCTGATAGCAACACACCACGTCTGTAGTTATTGTCACCATATTCTGTTTATGCTGTGAACATCTTTATGGGGTTTTTTTCTCAAGCAATTATAGGCACAACGCGATATTTCAGAAATTTACTTACTTAAGCCACACAGTTGAAATCAGCATGGGGGACGAAACTTAGCAGCCTTACAGGTCAATACAGTGATAGTAAGTAACGTGCGGTTGACCTTGACATTGAAACCAAAGGTCAATGAAGACCGCAGGAGGCGAAAAACATCCATCCAGGGCAAAAGGAAGCGAATCAGAAATCCCGACCTCACAAATGGAGGGTGGGTTGAGGCCAAAACTGACATCGTAGGTCATCGATCTTTTTTCTTGTTTGTGCTAGGTACTGCCGCGTGTATCCTCTGGTGTGATTACGGAACTTCATTTTATTTTTACACCAGAAGATCACGCTGTTTGTTTAATTATTTGTTCAAGTGCTCAAGAATTTTTCACTGTTATCGGTGTGGTCAAGTTTGTGGTATGTAGAGGACACCGTGTGTGTCCCGGGTAAACCATTGACCTTCATCGAGTACCTCTTTGGTCAGATATCTGATAGTCGCAGCAAGTAGGCCCTTTAACAATCTGAGCCAGCGAGCATCCTACATACATACAGCATCCCAAGCATATATACATTTATAGTTTTTTTTAGCTTTGTATGTACACACTAATTACACAGATTTTAAGAATGTAAACCATGCTATATATTTAAAACGCCTTTCACCAAAATTTATGCGTGTTCGGTTAGCTTACGGTAAGGGGCGTTTGCAACGTTTCTTATGGTGTAGTATTTAATATAAATATTGTAGTTTTTATCCTTCACTTTTCATATTATTAGGCTTTTTCCCGGACTCTGTCAAGTTTCCTCCCATCATTATGCTGGCCGCCGTCGTATAGGTGAAATGTTCTTTGGCGTAAAACACAAAGAAAAAATAAAGAAACAAATAAATAAATAAATAATAAATAATATTACCTGTCTCAGTAAACATAAGCTAAAATCACATTATTATTTCAAATTGTCTTTGGATGTAAATAAAAATAAAAATATCCTTTATTGTTCACTATGTATACATAATTAAATATATGTAAATTATTGTTTTTTTGCTTTTTTTTTAAGTCTTACACCGTTTCACGGCGTAAACTTGTATTTACCACTACATATCTACAATACTCTATCCAAATTCTTGGTACAAACTCTCCTGGCTCTGAAAAATTATTTTTGCATAACTGATATTGTTTTTCTCCCAAGCTCACAAAATCAGTCACGAGATCTCTTAGTTCAGTTTTACACATAATACATGACCTTGCCCTTGCACTTTACCGCCTTAATGCTCCTTCAACAACATCAACAGAATGATCATGTAGACACGGTATACCCGCGAATTCACAGTTATGAATGGTCCTTATCCGTGTTGTACTGCCCAGAAAGATATAACAGTATCCTATTACTGAGTCACCATGCAACTAATAGTATCCTATCACTGAGTCACCATGTAACTAACAGTATCCAATCACTGAGTCACCATGTATCTAACAGCACTTTTTACAATATCGTACGCAAATTTATTTTGTCTTGCTCCTGATAAATACTCAACAGTTTTAATTTATATATTCATTTGAGTGTTGTTTAACGCCATACCGGTGCTCAAGAAGTTTTCTCTTATACTATGACAGTTGGTTTTACGGTTTGGAGGAAACCAGAATGCCGGTATAAAAAAAACACCGACTTTTGGCAAGTTGATGACGAGCTTTTCCACAAGTGACGAACAGATGTGTACATGCATCATACTGGAAAACAATTGCTGTCCAACGAACTTAGGTTGTGCAACGGTCATAACCGACTCGGTTGACTCAAGGAAAAAAACTCGTTCAATACACCCATTAAACATGTCAGCCAAACACATCTATGACATCCAATGAGCAGTTCTTATGGCGTTTGTTATGGCGTGAACTTAAACGTAGTTATATGAACCGTAATACCGCCGAGAGGAGGTCATTGTGTCGCTGGACACTACGTGATTTGTACGCAATTGTCCACAAGTGGCAGCGATACAATGCGTGATTGAAAAAAAGAACGGAGCATGCGCAGTAAGTTTATAATACCATTATGTTTGGAGGACGTGAGCAATTAACAGGTCATCCATGATTAATAAAAGCTTTCATATCATTATGTTAATAAATTAAAATCAAGTAACATAACCTACTTTATCTTATATTCGTCTAAAAATGACAACTAGAGATGGGAAATTTCTACTTATGAGTTGCAACACAGCCTCATTCACTAATGCCTTCACTTCAAAAGACAAAGCCGCCCGCCTCAATTAAAAAAAATGATTACCCTACAAATTTTAAACAAAAAATGGCACTTCATACTAATTACATGAACCTCATCTTAAAGTTCACAAATGAATTGTCTTTGCATTTTCTCGCAGCTTATATCAGCTAGGTTCATATTGCGACCAAGCGTAGGGAAGAACGTCACACACTCCTCGTTGCTAGGCTCGTTGGCACCCCAGACGATGGCGGAGGCATCTAGCGGCATCTTGGTAGCTGTCCACGTGAGAACCCCGTTTACGCGACGCGCTCCGGTCAGCCAACCGTGATCCGTGCTGTACAACTGGGAATCTGAGGACAGAAACGGCTGGTTGATAATCTGACTAGTTCATTGATTGATTAAATGGTTGAATGGTTGATTGATTAATTGATTAGTTAGTTTGACGCCAAGCCCAAGAATATTTCACTTTTACATGATTTCGGTGCAAGTTTATAGTTGGGGAGTTGATCTAAAACCACCGATCTTTGTCGGATAACTCACAAACCTTTTGACTTTAACTCCGCAGCTGAGAGCTGGATTCGAACATGCAAGCTACTCCCCTAATTGAAAGCACTATATAGTTACGGCGAACCAGCACTTTAACGATCTCAGCCAGCGATAGCATCTTACTTGATTGAATGTTTGGTTGTTTATGTTTATATATTTATTTATTTATTTATTTGAATGGAATTTCACGCCGTACTCAAAAATATTTCGCTTATACGACGAAGGTCATGCACCATTATGAGGGGAGGAAGCCGAGCAGAGCCTGGGGGAAACTCTAGACCATCCAGGAAACCAGGATGGGCTGGACCTAAATTCACAGCGATCGAGATGGTGAAAGGCTCCTGAATCATTGTATGTACGTGTGTATGGATGGATGGATGGATGGATGGATGGATGCTTATGGGATTACCTCGGACTTAACAAGATATTCCTGAGTACGGCGTAAAGTACCGCTCAAATCAAGTAAATAAATCGTGTTTCACAATGCTTCAGTCATATGTCGACTACTTGGGTCACTGTACTGGTAACCCATTGGTTATGTGGTATGCAGATTGGTTATGTGGTATGCAGACTGTTTATGTGGTATGCAGATTGGTTGTGTGGTATGCAGACTTTATGTGGTACGCAGATTGGTTGTGTGGTATGCAGACTGTGTGTGTGGCTTGCAGATTGCGTGTGAGGTATGCAGATTGCTTGTGTGGCATGCAGACTGCTTGTGTGGTACGCAGATTGGTTGTGTGGTATGCAGACTGTGTGGCATGCAGATTGCGTGTGTGGTATGCAGATTGGTTGTGTGGTGTGCAGATTGGTTGTGTGGTATGCAAACTGTTTGTGTGGCATGCAGATTGCTTGTGTGGTATGCAGATTGCTTGTGTGGTACGCAGATTGGTTGTGTGTATTTTATTTTTAGATGTGCTTTTTTTACGAGTAATACCTCGATTCGTTCAGAACAGAAAATGCACAACTCGTGCCCTTTGCTATAGTTTTCGAAGTGCTCTGAGTAAGTGTGCGGGCCTTGAGTCAGTCGAGGGAATGCTAGTATAAATCATTACGTACTCAAAAGTCAGTTAATCAGTTAATTTTAACAGAAAGTCTCTTGTCCTAGTGATGATAAAATGTATTTCTGTTAATATAACATAATAATGGGTCATATTCAAGACTATATACTGTAAGTCTGTGTTGAATTAAGAGGATATTTAACGAAATAATTTGTTGCAATAACAATACATTCTATCATATCCTAAATTCAATAAGCATTCTGTTTGAGAGTATTAGTTATTTATACGTACTGAATATTTGTATGAGAAAATCTCGAATGGCGTTGAATTCTCCATTAGAGTTTATCGTCACCAGAGAGGCATTCTTCGACTGGCAAATTTTAGATGCCTCCTCGAAGTCCACCAACAGTTTATTTCTTTGGATGAAGTAGCACGAATCCACGATGCGATCAAAATCACAGGGGCAATGGAAACCTGGGAAAGGTATTTCTTAATTAGTCATGCGATAGATTTAAAGAAAAAGACAAACTGATAAAACACTTCTGGCTGTCGACAATTTACGTACTAGCAGAGTACACGTTATGAACACTGTTTTATTCATTCACCCAGAGTATTCCTTGCGTTTTTCCAATAGCATTGAAAATTGCTTCTTTTTGCATCAATCCCCTCTCATTTTCGTACTTTGCATACTGTCTTACACCAACCTTCCTTACAAATGCTACACTAGCGTTCACTGCAAGATTCATTCTGATGTTCTCTAGAAATGTCACTTCAATCTTCTCTAGAAATGTCACTTAAACCTTCTCTAGAAATGTCACTTCAACCTTCTCTAGAAATGTCACTTCAACCTTCTCTAGAAATGTAACGTCAACCTTCTCTAGAAATGTCACTTCAATCTTCTCTAGAAATGTCACTTCAATCTTCTCTAGAAATGTCACTTCAACCTTCTCTAGAAATGTCACTTCAACCTCCTCGAGAAATGTCACTTCAATCTTCTCGAGAAATGTCACTTCAACCTTCTCTAGAAATGTCACTTCAACCTTCTCTAGAAATGTCACTTCAATCTTCTCTAGAAATGTAACTTTAACCTTCTGTACAAATGTCACTACAGCCTTCTCTAGAAATGTCACTTCAACTTTCTCTAGAAATCTCGCACTAGAAATGTCAAACTGGAAACCAATTTCATACTGCAGATGACCTGTGCCAAACTAAATTTTACAACCACCAGACATCTTGTTACTTACATTTTTCTAAATTCTCCATACTTTGGTCCATGTCTGAAATAAATAAGACAAAAAAATGTTAAACCAATAGCTGAATCTGCATATGCTTTGTGAAAGGAATTTGTAAGGGAATATATCAAAACTATCAAAAACAGTAACACCATATAATTGCAGCCCCATTCGAACTTTCCTCCATGAATCCACATCAAACACGAATCAGTCAGAATTATAAACAACTGTCACTACACTACACACCCCGCTTTAATAGGTACCGACGAAGAACAATATGAATTCCATTTATTTATTTGATTGGTGTTTTACGCCGTACTCAAGAATATTTCACTTATTCGACGGCGGTCATTATGGTGGGAGGAAACCGGGCAGAGCCCAGGGGAAACCCACGATCATCCGCAGGTTTCGGGTAGAAAAGTAAAATAAACTGGATTAAAAATCATGTTGTCTCTAGTGGTTTTGAAAATCGAGATATGATTCTATAAGTCTAAAAAAATAAATGTAACATATATTTGTTCTTACCACAGACTTGATTATAGATACGGGGGTAATACCTCCACAGAGTACTAGTACTGAAAGACTATAGAGTTGTAGCATATGGCAAGTAAAACCAGAGGAGCGACTGCAGTGTGATAGTTGACAAGTGGTATAACACACAACCAGAGAAGCGACTACAGTGTGACAGTTGACAAGTGGTAACACATAACCAGAGGAGCGACTGCCGTGTGATAGTTGACAAGTGGTAACACATAACCAGAGGAGCGACTGCCGTGTGATAGTTGACAAGTGGTAACACATAACCAGAGGAGGGACTGCAGTGTGATAGTTGACAAGTGGTAACACATAACCAGAGAAGCCACTACAGTGTGACAGTTGACAAGTGATAACACATAACCAGAGGAGCGACTGCAGTGTGACAGTTGACAAGTGGTAACACATAACCAGAGGAACGTCTGTGTGATAGGTGACAAGTGGTAACACAAACCAAAAGACCGACTGCAGTGTGATAGTTGACAAGTGGTAACACATAACCAGAGGAGCGACTGCAGTGTGATAGCTGACAAGTGGTAACGCATTTTACCGTGAGTCATTACCAGGTCAAGCATGAAACCATTTTACCGTGAGTCATTGCCAAGTCAAGTGTAAGAGATCGATAGTAATTAAAATAAAAAACATACCGTAAATAAAAAGTTAAAAAATTTATTTATACACTAATAAATGAGACTAACCCATGTTTAGAGCAAGTTTATTCTTGTTTTAGTTCGATTTCTACAGTTTGGTGGATTCGATTTTAATTTATTTCTTTGTAATGGAGTTGCCATGGTAACAAAAAGAATTTCACTTTAACATAGCGGGAAAGCGGCCACAGTCGGTTATGACACAATTTAGCTTATAATGCCCGTGCAGAGTTGGAAAGGGGCCACAGTCGGTCATGACACAATTTAGCTTACAATGCCCGTGCAGAGTTGGAAAGGGGCCTCAGCCGGTCATGACACAATTTAGCTTATAATGTCCGTGCAGAGTTGGAAAGGGGCCTCAGTCGGTCATGACACAATTTAGCCTATATTGCCCGTGCAGAGTTGGAAAGGGGCCTCAGTCGGTTATGACACAATTTAGCCTATAATGCCCGTGCAGAGTTGGAAAGGGGCCTCAGTCGGTTATGACACAATTTAGCCTATAATGCCCGTGCAGAGTTGGAAAGGGGCCACAGTCGGTTATGACACAATTTAGCCTATAATGCCCGTGCAGAGTTGGAAAGGGACCACAGTCGGTTATGACACAATTTAGCCTATAATGCCCGTGCAGAGAGTTGGAAAGGGGCCTCAGTCGGTTATGACACAATTTAGCCTATATTGCGCGTGCAGAGTTGAAAAGGGGCCTCAGTCGGTTATGACACATTTTAACCTATAATGCCCGTGCAGAGAGTTGGAAAGGGGCCTCAGTCGGTTATGACACAATTAAGCCTGTATTGCCCGTGCAGAGTTGAAAAGGGGCCTCAGTCGGTTATGACACAATTTAGCCTATATTGCCCGTGCAGAGAGCTGGAAAGGGGCCTCAGTCGGTTATGACACAATTTAGCCTATAATGCCCGTGCAGAGTTGGAAAGGGGCCTCAGTCGGTTATGACACAATTTAGCCTATAATGCCCGTGCAGAGTTGGAAAGGGGCCTCAGTCGGTTATGACACAATTTAGCCTACAATGCCCGTGCAGAGAGTTGGAAAGAATCACTGAATCACACAGTGATCACGTGCGATTCTAGCCTGTGTTCATTTTGACAGTGGAACAGTGTGATTACATACAGGGGTTAAATGCATTTCAGTATTCCGAACCTGGTTATGTTAAAATTTCAAAGTAACGAGTCATTAATATGAAAGCGCTTGCATTCCATGATCAATGAATAAACTGAGCACATCGGTCTTCTTTAGGCACAGTTTAAGGAGTAAAATACCAGATAAAATGTAATAAGCGAAATGAAATGTAATGAGGGAAATGTAATGTACTGCAGCTCTCCTATTACATATACAGGTGAACAGACAATTACAGAGTGAAATCTGCAGACTAGACAGATTAAGTCAAGTCCAAAACGAGGTTATAAGTCTGTATGGCGGGTCTCAGTTGGAAGGGAAATGGAAGTGGTGGTGGGGGGGGGGGGGGGGGGAACCTAAATATTAGCAGTACATGGAGGCTGTGATGATAACTTTTAACAGATCACTTTATTGCGCCTAATCAATCAATCATTGATTGAATCAATCAATTACTGATAGCATGATAGTTAGTGTTGAGAAATCAGTGAAGAAGTGAATCTATACTATTGATGAAAATCATAGACTTAATAAATGAATCGGCGTGTCAGTAAAACATGCAACGAAATCAATCATCTAACTGTTTATTCAATTTATTAATCAATCAGAACACCATTACCTGTGAGCCTTGGTCCAAGGAACTGAAAAGCTGACGAAAGTCCAGCCAGTTTCTCATCCATCGTTTTCACTTGGCCGCTGACTGGTTCTATGGCGATCATCATCGAATGAAACTTTCCGACATCTTCGGCCAAACTGGCCACTCCCTCACGGAGTTTGCCGATCTCCTTTTCGGCCGAGTTGAGAGAATTTAAGGTTTTTTCAAGTTTACTCTGCTGCGATGTTATCGAGTTCAATTTCTCTTCTGACTCTCGTAGTTTGGACGAGAGCCGGTCCAGTTCGGATCGCAAGCCCGTAATTTCTTCCATCAAAAAGTTGTTCAAAATCCATATCCCTAAACTACAAATGCACATTACCCCGAACGACGAAATTAGAGTGGATCCCCAGTTCATTTTGGGTTTAATTTCCGCTGCTCCAGAATCCCTCTGCGATTTCACTGGCATACCTGTCGGTTTTAGTACCTACCTATCCACAAACTCCCACGCGTGCACACCACCATAAAAAATAAACTCAGCCGACTCAAGCCGCCCATGATACTGTGCGAACACTAAAAATAATTTCCTGCCGAAACGACAAACACTTAGGAAGCTTTAATTTCCCACAGGTATTTTAATGAAATACAGCCACTGTTGATTCAATCCGTTCAGGTGAATGTCAAACGTGCGCGTTTGAGACAACAATTATAAGGGTCACGAGAGGATGTTAACAGAGATAGTTTGCTCCGCTTTGGAGAGTGGCAACGGGGTGTGTCCCCAGAAGCGACAACGTGGACATGGTGTGTTGATCCGCAGCAAGAGCTGTTGAATTACAAATCTTTTGAAAATGAACAATAAAGCTAACTGGGTCGGTTTTTTGAATACAGCACACACAGAATTAGTACACCAAACTTTATACGTGCTTACCGGCAATTGGTGCATGAGTTAGACGGCCCGGATAATGTAGAAAAAATGAGGGCGACCTTTTCTACACCACTATACGTATAAAATGGGAATGACAATTGTAACGGGTTCAGATACACGAAACAATCGGTTCAAAGATTTACTCTAGATACTGAACACAGAATAGCATTTGACAAAATCAGGTTAAAGTGTAATACTTCGCATAAATTTCAATATGCAAATTTTTCTACTGCAAATTTCTCTTACCACTGGACGAATGCTGATCTCTGTATTACTTTAAAAGGAAAGAAAGGGAACTATGCATGAGTAGAAAGACAAATTCAAACCTTATATCAAAATAGATCTTTTTGACTGAATTATGATAGGCTTGAATGGTCAAAAGTTTGCATTGTAATGTGTGTCATATTCATCATGTATGGCGTCAATGACGCCACACGTATAGGTGGATGCAAACATAAAAATGACGGAGAGAATTTCGTTAAAACGTCTCTGTTTTTGCTGGGCTTTCTACCACTTCACTTCTGTTTGCTTTTCAGAGAAAATTAATTTCCCAGGCAATTGATGAAAGTACGGCAGATTTGAAAGTTCATGGTTTCCTTTCATAGATCCTCACTCTCTACGATTAGGCAGTTTCTGAATCTCGGTGTCTTCGCCTACTTCGCATTTTCTTTATCCATAGATACAAACACAGACAGAAGGCGTACATAAATACGCAATTTATTAATTTTTAGACTCCCGTACTCGCACAGCTTGTGGTGCCTTGGTGATAATGAGCTGTCAAACGTGGAAAAGTTCGTCAATATCTTGCCAAAGTGAGTGAGTGAGTGCTTAGGGTTTAACGTCGTACTTAACAATTTTCCAGTCATATGACGACGATATCTTGCCAAAGGCTGGTCGTGTAATATAGTTCTTCGTGTATAGAGTCAATTGTTAGGTCACTGTCAGAAGAACGATTAAGGGATTAAATTACGAATATTCCTGACGCAATTAAAGTCAAACGCAAAGAATGATTGTTTGGGGCAAATTTTTAGGGAATAAAATCTTAAGCGGACTTATTTCTAAGAATTGAAATAGAGCATCATTGTCAGTAATATTGGTTTTAAAGACAGATTTTTAGGATGAAGGCCAAAGACATACAAAGGCTTCAGTCAAGGACTACATACCCAAAGTCCACATCATCAAGGACTACATATTTAAGGGCACATATTCAAGGACTACCTATCTAGGGCCACATAATCAAGGACAACATACCCAAGGCCACATAATCAAGGACTACATACCCAAGTCCACATAATCAAAGACTACATATCCAGGGACACATAGCCAAGACTACATACCCAAGGCCACAAAATCAAGGACTACATAACATGGGTCACATAATCAAGGCCTACATACCCAACGACACATATTTAAGGACTACATACCCAAGGCCACATATTCAAGGACTACATACCCAAGGCCACATACTCAAGGACTACATACCCAAGGCCACATAATTAAGGACTACATATTTAAGGGCACATATTCAAGGGCTACCTATCCAGGGCCACATAATCAAGGACTATATACCCAACGACACATAACCAAGGACTACATACCCAAGGCCACATAATCTTGAGCTACATACCCAAGGCTACATATTCAGACTCCATACCCATGGACTACATATCCAAGACCACATATTCAAAACTACATATCCAAGGACACATGATCCAGGACTACATACCTAAGGCTAAATACTCATGGACTACATATTCAAAAACTACATACCCAAGACCACATCATAAAGGACTACATACCCAAGACCACATATTCACGGACTACATATTTAAGGGCACATATTCAAGGACTACCTATCCAGGGTCACATAATCAAGGACTATATACCCAACGACACATAACATAGCCAAGCACTACATACCCAAGGCCACAAAATCAAGGACTACTAACAAAGGCCACAAAATCAAGGACTACTAACATAGGCCACATATTCCAGGACTACAGATATAAGGCCACATATTCAAGGACTACATACCCAAGGCCACATATTCAAGGACTACATATCAAAAGACCCAAAACCAAGGACTACATACCCAAAGACACATAACCAAGGACTACATACCCAAGGCCCCATACTCAAGGGCTACATACGTCAAAGACACATATTCAAGGACTACATACCCAAGGCCACATAATCAAGGACTACATATTTAAGGGCACATATTCAAGGACTACATATCCAGGGCCACATAATCAAGGACTATATACCCAACGACACATAACCAAGGACTACTTACCCAAGGCCACATAATCAAGGACTACATACCCAAGGCCACATATTCAAGAGCTACATACCCAAGACCACATATTCAAGGACTACATATCCAAGGACACACATCCAGGACTACATCCCTAAGGCTAAATACTCAAGGACTACATATTCAAGAAGTACATACCCAAGACCACACAATCAAGGACTACATATTTAAGGGCACATATTCAAGGACTACCTATCCAGGGCCACATAATCAAGGACTACAGATCCAGGGACACATGATCCAGGACTACATACCTAAGGCTAAATACTCGAGCACTACATATTCAAGAACTACATACCCAAGGCCACATATTTAAGGACTACATACCCAAGACCACATAATCAGGAACTACATATTTAAGGGCACATATTCAAGGACTACCTATCTAGGGCCACATAATCAAGGACTACGTACTCAAGGCCACATATTGAATAACTACATACCCAAGACCACATATTCAAGGACTACGTATCCAAGGACACATGATCCAGGACAACATACCTAAGGCTAAATACTCATGGACTACATATTCAAGAACTACATACCCAAGACCACATAATCAAGGACTACATACCCAAGACCACATAATCAAGAACTACATATTTAAGGGCACATATTCAAGGACTACCTATCCAGGGCCACATAATCAAGGACTATATACCCAACGACACATAACCAAGGACTACATACCCAATGTCACATAATCAAGGACTACATACCCAAGGCCACATAATCTTGAGCTACATACCCAAGGCCACATATTCAGACTCCATACCCAAGGGCACATATTCAAGGACTACCTATCCAGGGCCACATAATCAAGGACTATATACCCAACGACACATAACCAAGGACTACATACCCAAGGCCACATAATCTTGAGCTACATACCCAAGGCCACATAATCAAGGACTACATACCCAATGCCACATAATCAAGGACTACATACCAAAGACCACATATTCAAGAGCTACATACCCAAGACCACATATTCAAGGACTACATATCCAAGTACACATGATACAGGACTACATACCTAAGGCTAAATATTCAAGGACTACATATTTAAGGCCACATATTCAGGGACTTCATACCCACGGATATATATCCAAATATTCAAGGAGTACATACCCAACGCCAGATATTCAAGGACTACATATCCACGGACACATAATCAAGGACTACATACCTAAGGCCACATAATCTTGAGCTACATACCCAAGGCCACATATTCAAAGACTCCATACCCAAGGCCACATATTCAAGGACTACATACCCAAGACCACGTATTCAAGGACTACATATCCAAGTACACATGATCCAGGGCTACATACCTAAGGCTAAATATTCAAGGACTACATATTCAAGAACTACATACCCAGAGACCACATATTCAAGGACTACATATCCAAGAACACATGATCCAGGACTACATACCTAAGGCTAAATATTCAAGGACTACATATTCAAGAACTACATACCCAGAGACCACATATTCAAGGACTACGTATCCAAGTACACATGATCCAGGACTACATACCTATGGCTAACTATTCAAGGACTACATACCCAAGGAAACATATTCAAGGAGTACATACACAAGGCCACATATTCAAGGACTACATACCCAAGGACACATAATGAATGACACATATCCAAAGACGTACATGAGACAAAACTACTTTCAAACGCTTCAGGGGTTTTGTAATATTAACATACTTTTATTATCAATGACAGTATTATTACAGTAAGCATCAATAAGTATATTGGTTGTTGTTACATATACTCTTATTCAGCTCTTTCTTGTTCTAACAGTAACAATTCACTTGATATGGAGTCAAATCAATACTCTGGGAACTGACATCACTTAAATATCATTCTAATTTAAACCCTGAAACCACAAAATACCTATAGCCTACTATTATCCTTACATTTATTTATTTATTTGATTAGTGTTTTACGCCGTACTCAAGAATATTTCACTTATACAACGGCGGCCAGCACTATGGAAGGAGGAAACTATCCTAAAATATATATATATATATATATATATATATATATATATATATATATATATATATATATGTATATATGTATATACATACATACAAACACAAGAGTTCAAATTTAAAGGAAAGGATATGAAAGGTCAGAATATAAATTCACACCACACACACCAGTTTAAAACTGCACTTGATATTAGCTGTGGTAAGCAACTCTGTGAGAGGATAGCAATCTTGTTGTTACTGGTGTTTTATTCCTTGTAATTGTGAGGTGCATTTTGTAACTTTTATTTACTGATTTATTGTTTAATGCCATAAATTCAAGAATTTCTCACTCATGCTATGGCAGTCAGTATTATGAGAGGAGGAAACTGGAGTTCCTGAGGAAAGCCACTGACCTTTGGCAAATTACTTACGAACTTACCCGTGCACATGACGTACAGATATGGTGATCTTCAATGAAGCAACGACCATGCAAACAACCTTCATTTAATTCTACTTGAAACTCTTTGACAGTATAGCGGTACTTTTTGTGACATGGTATATAATTTAGCTTTCCAGCTTTCGAACATAAATGGATATGTTTTGCTTTATGCTACAGCCATGTGAATTTTCTTCCACATTCCACAAAAGCCATGTTCAACTTACTCCGGTCGAAATCTGAAAAAATAACATTTGATATTTTGAAAATACAGCCACATAGTGATAACTGCTATTTTCAGACAAACATTCGATGATATGAATGGTCATAAGTTACTAACAGTATTCATCAAAAAGAATTTTTCTTTACAATTATAAGTGACAAAGCTCTTTAAGGAATAAGACAAAGATGAGAAAGTCCTATGAAATTCCAGCTAATCTCAAAGGATAATGTACAGCAAAATCAGGCATAAACAAATCCTGAGATTCCATACTTGATATGCTTGCTGATACATCAAATACATTTCCTGTATTAATAAACGAAAAAAAACCCCAAAAAAACCTCTAGTCTTGAACCTTCTCATTAAACCATTTTTTCTCTCTTAAAACATGAAACCACTTGTCTTACAATGAACATATCTCTTTCAGCGTTTCTTACTATTTCTGAAGGAAACAGCCGTTAGCAGCTTGGGATGATAAGTGAAAGAATAATGTGTTAAGTAAAAAAAAATAATTTCCTATATTCATAACAGCAATTATTTGAGCCCTAAGAAAATCATCAGTCCATGTATATTTTGCAGGTACAGGTAATTTATACACAAAGCAAGCCACCTGTAAGACTTCTCTTGAGCTCTTGCTACAAAGCTAAAAGGTCATTGAGACCTGTAGACATGAATCTCTTGCTAGTATAGCCACAACTTTAGGCCAGGACGGTTGTCATGAATGCAATAAAGTTGGCAAGATGAGAAGGTTTAACCTGGACTTTGCAAGGCTTTACCTGTCACACAATGTACATGGATACAAGTGGCTTTTTTTTACCAATAGTGTAACCCAAGACTATCAGCAGTTGGAGACCATGCAGTTTTATGGTACTGGTAGTCATGACATTGGAATGGTAGAGGCCTGTTAGGGATGTGTAAGTGGTGAGCTAGTAGCACGCCACCCAGAACCTTACAGAGCCTGGTCAGTATTGTATTACAAAAAGTTAAACATCACAAAATCAGACTTATCATGGTTTATACATATCTACATGGTTACTACACAGACTAACTTTCACTACACAACTGCAGCAAACCCCTGTTAGGGGTGTGTTAGTGGTGAGCTAGTAGCATGCCACCCAGAACCTTACAGCAGAGCCTGGTGAGTATTGTATTACAAAAAGTTAAACATCACAAAATCAGATTTATCATGGTTTATACATATCTACATGGTTACTACACAGACCAACTTTCACTACACAACTGCAGCAAAACATTTCCCTTGTATTAAACTCCTCTAAACTATTCTCAAAATAAGTCATTAAAAAAAGAATTGATTAAACTTAGATTTAAATGTTAAATTAATAAAATTGCACGGCCATCAACCAATAAAAAACAGTAGGAATAAAATATACATATACATTGTTACTGTACAGCAGTGCAAGCTGGAGCAGTTCGCATTCAGATATAGAAAAGCAAAGTTGAGTATTTATAGTGAGATATCAGAGAGGTGAGCTTGTGGTGGGCTAGTATTGGGCTAGTGCAGCACAAGTATTGGGCTAGTGGTGCCAAAGTATTGGGCTAGTAGTGCCAAAGTATTGGGCTAGTGCCGTCAAAGTATAGGGCTAGTGCAGCACAAGTATTGGGCTAGTGACACGCCTGTATCGCTAATAGCTCCATAGTATTGGGCTAGTGGCGCCAACGCATTGGGCTAGTGACGGCAAATTACTGGGCTAGTGACACGCCTGTATCGCTAATAGCTCCATAGTATTGGGCTAGTGGCGCCAACGCATTGGGCTAGTGACACGCCTGTATCACTAATAGCTCCATAGTATTGGGCTAGTGGCGCCAAATTATTGGGCTAGTGACACGCCTGTATCACTAATAACTCCATAGTATTGGGCTAGTGGCGCCAAATTATTGGGCTAGTGACACGCCTGTATCACTAATAGCTCCATAGTATTGGGCTAGTGGCGCCAAATTATTGGGCTAGTGACACGCCTGTATCACTAATAACTCCATAGTATTGGGCTAGTGGCGCCAAATTATTGGGCTAGTGACACGCCTGTATCACTAATAGCTCCATAGTATTGGGCTAGTGGCGCCAAATTATTGGGCTAGTGACACGCCTGTATCACTAATAGTTCCATAGTATTGGGCTAGTGGCATCAACACATTGGGCTAGTGGCGCCAAATTATTGGGCTAGTGACACGCCTGTATCAATAAAATAGCTCCATAGTATTGGGCTAGTGGCGCCAACGCATTGGGCTAGTGACACGCCTGTATCGCTAATAGCTCCATAGTATTGGGCTAGTGGCGTCAACGCATTGGGCTAGTGGCGCCAAATTATTGGGCCAGTGACACGCCTGTATCGCTAATAGCTCCATAGTATTGGGCTAGTGGCGTCAACGCATTGGGCTAGTGGCACCAAATTATTGGGCCAGTGACATGCCTGTATCGCTAATAGCTCCATAGTATTGGGCTATTGACACGCCTGTATCGCTAATAGCTCCATATTATTTGGCTAGTGACACGCCTGTATCGCTAATAGCTCCATAGTATTGGGCTAGTGACACGCCTGTATCGCTAATAGCTCCATAGTATTGGGCTAGTGACACGCCTGTATCGCTAATAGCTCCATAGTATTGGGCTAGTGACACGCCTGTATCGCTAATAGCTCCATAGTATTGGGCTAGTGACACTCCTGTATCGCTAATAGCTCCATAGTATTGGGCTAGTGACACGACAGTACTGAGCTAATGGTGCCATAGCACAGGGTTAGTGGCCTGCTAGAGACAGGATAGTAGTAGGCAAGTGGCAAGTCACTGAAAAATTCAAGGCTGGTTGGTATTACATAAAATACAAGACATTTCCACAAGATATGCTTCATAAAACAAAAAAATATGTTTCATTGTGATTATGTGTGGTATATACTAGCATACACAGCAGTAAATTTTATATAATCTGTTAATTGATTTCTTGGTTACAACAATCAGTCCTATACATTTATGTACAAAACCTTCACAATACATACAAATCAAAAACTTAAAATTCGTATTCGTAACTCTCATGTGAATCAATAACTATGTACATTTCCTTTGAAGACATGAAACTCAACAATTTACTACTCAGTGGAACCGAGCTTAATGGAAAAATCAGGGCTGCTGATGTCAATTCAAGATGCACACAACAACCTGAAAATAGCACTTTGCTCAAGGAAAGGTTTTACCATAATCACCATCGCTATCATATATGCATATATATAAATACAAAAACTTGGTGCCATCTTACACCAAGGCAAGAAAATTAAAGGCAAATGTTTACCAGTTATTCAGTTAATTAAAGTGGAAATATATCTGGATCATGTTTACACTGATCACATAGTTACACTTCTGGACTTCTAACTAAAAGTCACAAATCGGAAAATAAGATCAGTTTTCTGTCCAGAAATACATGATAATTAAACACAGAAAATTTGACTTTTAATATTAGACATTGATTATACAGCCACTCCAAGTACTCAAGGAGATTTTATTTCATTCAAGAATTTGTAAAAAAAAAAAGGTATTTTTAGATAAAGTTTCTATTGTAAATGTATTTCTAAAGAAGACAACTTCTTTTCATTGTTGAATTGTCCTTTACATGAAGATAGGATTCACTAAAACTGGCGATTTAAATACACAGCAGGTGGGTTAAGGAATATATAGCACTACAATCACTTTCAGATTAGGATGGTATATAAACTATAGATGGATACTGAAGTGGAAGAAATGGTGAAGGTGGTAAGTAACAACTCTGTTGAACAATGAACAAAGATTATATGACAGGAGCTGGAAAATTTCACAAGATGGTAGTCAAATTTATAGCACATTTAAAAGTTAAAAATTATATTTAAGAGCACATTTCCACATGTTCTTCTGTATGTGCTCATGATTACATTTTTGATAAATTTCTTCTTTATATTCAATTCCAAACATTTCCTTTAGACCCTGAGATGAAAAATTCTAACATACAATATCCTGTTATGGTTTCTGCTGGAGCATTATCTATCATTTTCATTCCTGCCTAAAAGAAAACATACACTGATGTCTTTACTATTTTGCATACATGTACATATTACTTAGAAAAACCTAAAACATAATCCAGTCAATTGTATTTATCTATAGCTTTCTTTACAAGATTTTATATTTCAGAAATCATCCAGCAAAGCCTTTATAAGGTTTACAAATGTACAGCTATACAAGAAGTTCAAGAACCCGTTGTAGCAGATCTCAACAGATCTGTCTTTCTCCACATCCCAATGATAATATCCAGTCCATTCACAAAATAAGTTTTCCTCATCACTTTTTCCCCTCTCTCACAAGTTACTGGATTGGCAACTTTTCATTCTGAATCTGAAAGTAACAAGCCTGAAAAACAAAAACATTACATTAAAATAAATCAAGCGCTTAATGTCACATCATATACTAACACCCGGCTGTCCAGCATTTGGCTATCCACTTATGCTAAGCACTGAATGTCACATTATATACTAACACCGGGCAGTCCAGCATTCGGCTGTCCACTTATGCTAAGCACTGAATGTCATATCATATATTAACACTGGGCAGGCCAGCATTTGGTTATCCACTTATGCTAAGCACTGAATGTCACATTATATACTAACACCCGGCTGTCCAGCATTCGGCTGTCCACTTATGCTAAGCACTGAATGTCACATCATATATTAACACCGAGCAGGCCAGCATTCGTCTATCCACTTATGCTAAGCACTTAATGTCACATTATATACTAACACGGGGCAGTCCAGCATTTGGCTGTCCACCTATGCTAACCACTGAATGTCACATTATATACTAACACCAGTCAGGTCAGCATTCGGCTTTCCACTTATGCTAACCGCTGAATGTCACATTATATACTAACACCGGGCAGGCCACACACTTATTTGATTGTTGTTAAAATGTCCTTAGGGACTCTAAATGAAGCCAATGGAAAACTTAAAACTCAAACATAATTAAGATGTTTAAAACCTTTTGTGGAAATGAAAGAAACTGTTGAGAATATCAACCCTCTAGGAGTTTCATGCAAGTGCCCCACTCATACATTCAGAGTTTCAAGCTGCATATGATATGAAGAACTCCAGACAAGGGAGATAACTTCAGTCCTACCTTCAGTGTGGTGAACATGATCCCGAGTTCCCCATACTCCAGATGACTCTCCATCAGGTCGTCAATCATGTGAATCTCCGCTCCGAGATGGCGGATTTTTGAGCGCACGACAACGAATTGGAAAATGGGGAAGAGATCGTCCATGCACCAGACATTAACAGCAGGGTCTTTGCCCTGAACAGCCTAAAACATAAAGCACATTTATGAACTGGAATCAGTATTTATTACAACACTATTTTGTGAATTTTACAGTATAAAGTCTTTTTTTGCTCCCAGGCAAAAGGTATGAGCTTTATTGATGAAAGTTTTAAATTGTTGATGAGAAGACACGAGGTGTGACGTAGTGATGAGGCTGAGAGTGACGTCCCCTTGGCGTTGATAGGCACACCTCCCAGCTGCCGGCATAGAAAGGTCGAGATTTTGACGGTCAACCTATGTCAAGATTTTGATGGCTGCTTATTGGCCACGGAATGTTTGGGACTGAGCTACAGCGCTACACATCAACACTGTCGCTTATGGAAAATTAATACAGGTCTGAGGCCAATTTGAGTGTGGGTTTCCCACTAGGCTCTGCTGGCCACCATTGTATAAGTAAAATATTCTTGAGTGTGGCATAAAATATCAATAAAATAAATAAATAAATAAAGCACAACAACACATAACACCTCATGCAACACATGCACCTGAGCACATGTGCAGCTGAGCACATGTGCACCTGAGCACACGTGCACCTGAGAACACGTGCACCTGAGCACACATGCACCTAAGATATTTGCACAAATGTATGTTCAATAAAGTGACAAAATTCTTAAACATCCTGCACTAAAAAGAAACACCTCAAGGCGATCACAGACAAAAAGAAAAAAAACAACAATTTCCCCTAATATTAACCCTGATAAAAGATGAAAGAGTAAAGAGATAGATGGAGCATACCTGAGAAATTTGCACAAAGGTCTGTTCAATAACCGCAAGTTTCTCCGCTGGTCCAAACGCAGTGCTGTCAAGGACAAGAAAGTAGGATGATTTTTATTTAGAGTCTGATGGCATATTGCAGAAGCCTTCTTCCTAAATTATTGTTAGTTTAAATTCCAACTCCTGTTAAAACCTATATCTAAAACATAAATTCATCCAGACAGGAAAAAATGCAAAGAGAATATGTCACTGTATTAATTACGCAAATCTTGTGACATGAATATAACAACTTAAAATCAAGTTTATAAGTCCAAAATAAATCTTATCTTGGAGCTAGCTTCATGTAGCATCAGAACTTTTACATGACATTAAAACAATTTTTTTCACGCAGAATCACTGTTGCAACGCGTAGATAATTAACGAGAGAACAATAACAAACAAAGGGAGAGAACACAGTGTAACTCAGACAAAATGTACCTCAAACGCTGAAGAGTGTCCACAGCCTCTGCATAGCACTGGTCCTTGATGGCTGACAGACTCTGGAGTGAGAAGAGTGGTATCAATAATGTTACATCAGTTATTAAGCAAATATAAAAATTAACCATTGTATGGCCAAATCAAATTTTAAGTTTTTTTATTTGATTGGTGTTTTAAACTGCGCTCAAGATTATTTCACTTATACCATGGAGGCCAGCACTATGGTGGGAGGGGAATGGGCAGAGTCTGGGGGAAACCCACAACCATCTTCAGGCTGCTGGCAAATGTTCCCAAGTGCGACTGGAGAGGAAGCCAGCATGAGTTGGACTAACAGCGAAAGCATTGGTGAGAGGCTGTGTTGTGTTGGCATGCTAACCACCTCAGCCAAAGAGGCACCAATTTTTTTGCAGATTGAATCTTTTTGCAATGTTGGAGGAGAGTATACAAATAAAACCAAAACTGACAATCCAATTTCTATATGGTGGCAAATGAGTACTGTCATAGCAATTGTTCCTGTTAAAGACATATTTATATGATCAAAAAGCCTGGAAAACAATGAGACAGAATAAAAAGATGGATTTTCAATTAAATTTTTATTACATATTTGGATTTTTAGTGTGGCTCACCTGTAAACCACAAAATAAAATTAGAGTGGCTTAAAAAAAATGGTTAAATCAAGTCACTTTTGTGTTTCACAAAAATTTATGTAAAGAAGTAATTTTCATTATTTTGGTTATGAAAACTGCTGAGAACTTTCAGGAAATTACCTCAAGCTGAAATCATAGAGAGTTCAGAAATACACAAACGAAAATGCTGAAATTGATGAAAACTTACATCAGCTTACATTTAGGCAGAACGTTGCCAATAAATGGAATATAAAATACTGTTATCTAGCGGCCATGACAACAACAAAAATACCAGACTCATAAGTGGTGTCAAATCATAAATGGATGAATACTCAGACAGCTTACCCGACATTTTTCAGCGAATATCACCTCGTCCAGCAACCAAAACTTTCTGCAAAGGTAATAAAACCCCAACAATTAATATATAATAACTAACTCCTCTGTTTCATGCATATTTTCACATCAGTGGTCAGGAATATTCAGAAATGACGTCCCCAGAGGAACATACCGAGACAAGTTTTGTGCTGGCAGCGATCAACGTCGACATCACGACATGAACATACTGGGACAAGTTTTGTGCTGACAGCGATCAACGTTGACGTCTCAACATGAACATACTGGGACAAGTTTTGTGTTGACAGAGATCAACGTTGACGTCTCAACATGAACATACTGGGACAAGTTTTGTGCTGACAGCGATCAACGTTGACATCAAGACATGAACATACTGGGACAAGTTTTGTGCTGACAGCGACCAACATTGACATCATGACATGAACATACTGGGACAAGTTTTGTGCTGACAGCGATCAACATTGACATCAAGACATGAACATACTGGGACAAGTTTTGTGTTGACAGCGACCAACATTGACGTCAAGACATGAACATACTGGGACAAGTTTTGTGCTGACAGCGACCAACGTTGACGTCATGACATGAACATACTGGGACAAGTTTTGTGTTGACAGCGATCAACGTTGACATCATGACATGAACATACTGGGACAAGTTTTGTGCTGACAGCGATCAACGTTGACGTCATGACATGAACATACTGGGACAAGTTTTGTGCTGACAGCGATCAACGTTGACGTCATGACATGAACATACTGGGACAAGTTTTGTGCTGACAGCGATCAACGTTGACGTCATGACATGAACATACTGGGACAAGTTTTGTGCTGACAGCGATCAACGTTGACGTCATGACATGAACATACTGGGACAAGTTTTGTGCTGACAGCGATCAACGTTGACGTCATGACATGAACATACTGGGACAAGTTTTGTGCTGACAGCGATCAACGTTGACGTCAAGACATGAACATACTGGGACAAGTTTTGTGCTGACAGCGATCAACGTTGACGTCAAGACATGAACATACTGGGACAAGTTTTGTGCTGACAGCGATCAACGTTGACGTCATGACATGAACATACTGGGACAAGTTTTGTGCTGACAGCGATCAACGTTGACGTCATGACATGAACATACTGGGACAAGTTTTGTGCTGACAGCGATCAACGTTGACATCATGACATGAACATACTGGGACAAGTTTTGTGCTGACAGCGATCAACGTTGACGTCAAGACATGAACATACTGGGACAAGTTTTGTGCTGACAGCGATCAACGTTGACGTCACGACATGAACATACTGGGACAAGTTTTGTGCTGACAGCGATCAACGTCGACGTCACGACATGAACATACTGGGACAAGTTTTGTGCTGACAGCGATCAACGTCGACATCAAGACATGAACATACTGGGACAAGTTTTGTGTTGACAGCGATCAACGTCGACATCATGACATGAACATACTGGGACAAGTTTTGTGTTGACAGCGATCAACATTGACATCAAGACATGAACATACTGGGACAAGTTTTGTGCTGACAGCGATCAACATTGACGTCATGAGATGAACATACTGGGACAAGTTTTGTGTTGACAGCGATCAACGTTGACATCATGACATGAACATACTGGGACAAGTTTTGTGCTGACAGCGATCAACGTTGACGTCATGACATGAACATACTGGGACAAGTTTTGTGCTGACAGCGATCAACATTGACATCAAGACATGAACATACTGGGACAAGTTTTGTGTTGACAGCGATCAACATTGACGTCAAGACATGAACATACTGGGACAAGTTTTGTGCTGACAGCGATCAACATTGACGTCATGAGATGAACATACTGGGACAAGTTTTTCACCCTTAATTTCGGCTCTTCCCCCAAACAAAGCGATCAATGTTGACGTCACGAGAGCTGGTCACTTAATTACTGGACTGACCACTTGGACCTTCAAAAAGCTGTGGTTTAAAGGCACTTTTATTCATGAATGAGAAAGCTGAGAAGTCTGTTTGTACTTCAACGGTTTCCTATGCCCTATATATACCCCCACCATAGCACGCATGTCACTACAACAGTACGTGACACGTACTAAACCATACCGTACCAGGCATGTCACTACCACAGTACCTGCCACACACTAAACCCCCACCATACCACACGTCACTACCACAGTACGTGCCACTCACTAAATACCCACCGTACCAGGCATGTCACTACCACAGTGCGTGCCACACACTAAACCCCCACCGTACCAGGCATGTCACTACCACAATACGTGCCACACACTAAACCCCCACCATACCAGGCATGTCACTACCACAATGCGTGCCACACACTAAACCCCCACCATACCAGGCATGTCACTACCACAATGCGTGCCACACACTAAACCCCCACCATACCAGGCATGTCACTACCACAGTGCGTGCCACACACTAAACCCCCACCGTACCAGGCATGTCACTACCACAATACGTGCCACACACTAAACCCCCACCGTACCAGGCATGTCACTACCACAGTGCGTGCCACACACTAAACCCCCACCGTACCAGGCATGTCACTACCACAGTGCGTGCCACACACTAAACCCCCACCATACCAGGCATGTCACTACCACAATGCGTGCCACACACTAAACCCCCACCGTACCACGCATGTCACTACCACAGAGCGTGCCACACACTAAACCCCCACCGTACCACGCATGTCACTACCACAGAGCGTGCCACACACTAAACCCCCACCGTACCAGGCATGTCACTACCACAGTGCGTGCCACACACTAAACCCCCACCGTACCAGGCATGTCACTACCACAGTGCGTGCCACACACTAAACCCCCACCATACCAGGCATGTCACTACCACAGTGCATGCCACACACTACACCCCCACCGTACCAGGCATGTCCCTACCACAGTCCGTGCCACACACTAAACCCCCACTGTACCACGCATGTCACTACCACAGTGCATGCCACACACTAAACCCCCACCGTACCAGGCATGTCACTACCACAGTGCGTGCCACACACTAAACCCCCACCGTACCAGGCATGTCACTACCACAGTGCGTGCCACACACTAAACCCCCACCGTACCACACATGTCACTACCACAGTGCGTGCCACACACTAAACCCCCACCGTACCAGGCATGTCACTACCACAGTGCGTGCCACACACTAAACCCCCACCGTACCACGCATGTCACTACCACAGTGCGTGCCACACACTAAACCCCCACCGTACCAGGCATGTCACTACCACAGTGCGTGCCACACACAAACCCCCACCATACCAGGCATGTCACTACCACAATGCCTGCCACACACTAAACCTCCACCGTACCAGGCATGTCACTACCACAGTGCGTGCCACACACTAAACCCCTACCGTACCAGGCATGTCACTACCACAGTGCGTGCCACACACTTAACCCCCACCGTACCAGGCATGTCACTACCACAGTGTGTGCCACACACTAAACCCCTACTGCACCAGGCATGTCACTACCACAGAACATGACACATACTAAACCCCACTGTACAAGCTATGTCCCTACCACAGTAGATGACAAACCTCTTGGGTAACAGCCCCAGCCCGTGCAGAGCCCACTGGATTGCTACTCCATCAGACTGGTCAAGAGTTATCTGTCTTTTGTAAGACTGAAACATCTCCGATGTGGCTAAAGTGGGTGTGGTGGACTAGCTTTGAGTGGTTATGCTATGAGTTCAAAATCTGAATTGAATGCTATGTACAACAATGCCCAGATGCGAATTCTAGCTGAGAGTCAAAACTTACTGGTCGATTCCTAGGTAGGCCATGAGCGCCATGTCTCCTTGACGATTCAGTCTCTGCACCCGCTCCCAGTATTTCTCGTCTTCCTTGTCGTTAAACAAGGCATAGAGGTCGAACAAAGGGGGATAAACCTTGGGCAGTAGAATCGGGTGTAACAAACCACCAGGGGTTATCACCTCCCTGAAAGCACAACATTTTTACCAGCAACGTCCAATTAACAAAAATCACAATCAGACACAAGGAATCATGGGATACACTTTTGCGGAATAATCCGCTCAAATCTATGTGAAATACGGTAGGCTAAGTATCATGAAAATAACAAAGTTATAAATATTTGAATTTTTTACCTGAGAAACTACACTGTGGTGCATACGAATAGCACAGGCTGCCTGTAAATTTCATATTAATTGTTTCAGGATATGGCAGAATTAATGCCAATGGGAGTCTTCAGCCACAACAGTTCACCCAGTCATTGGATATTGAGAGCAGTGTTACTAAGTTACAAGAGGCAACATTTCTCCAAAGTTAACATCTGATATCACAATGAACCATTGATGTGGATAAAACATATGTACAGATAAACAAAATTAGAAAAATATTTAAAATTTGTACCGTACTCATATATAAAGCTCTATCTGACATTGACAAATCTCATCAAAAGTAAACACATAACGGCAAGTATCGAGACTTCACAAAGGGAAGGAACTTATTCAAGGGGGCATAACTCACCCTGCCTCTTCTTCTGTATCTTCTTCTTGCTCCAATCTCTCTTTAGCTTCCTCTGTAGATTTGGGGATGTCTTTGGTGGTATGATCTTCGGGGAAAATCTGTTTTGGACCATAATTTGATGGCAGATCAGGGAATAATATCCTGAAAACAGATATCAAAATAAGTTCCAGGTTTTCCATTTTATCTTTCTGATTTGGGTAAGGATGTAATCCTTTAAAACATGTTAATAGAAAAGAACACATTTATACAAACTATACCTTAAATGAAAAAGCTGTACACACTGTGTGGAAGTTTTCGTAGGAGAGAAAATAGGTTTTAAACATTTTCTACAAAATCCACCCATTCAAGGCACACTAATAGCCACGCCATGTTTTAGGCTTGTCCAATTAAACACCTCCTCTCCTCCTCTTGAATATTCATTGTGACATCAAGGTGCTTAAGGTTTCACTCTTACCATATGATTAACATGCTTTTTCAGTCTCAGTAAAATACGTGTGTATATTGTGCTAATCGTGGATTTTCAGGTCTGTGAAAGCCTCTAAAAAGGAAGAGTTTGGGATGTGCTAGAGGGCCACTTCATGTCTACATGTGTGGCTGTTGTCTCCTAGACTGTGTCTGGAATGCCATGCCCTGAAGAGCTACTGGGCAAAGCTAAGCATGATGACGTATATAATCAGTTCAAATGGCAGCGTAAAGGTGACTTCTACACCTTCAATGTTAAACTATTAAATACTCAAATAACAAGCCCTGCTGACAGAAAATTTAAATATTTCATTTAACTTTAGGTATATTTCTTTCATTATAAGCTATAGGTAGTATAAATGTGTTCTTTTCTTTTAAAATCAAAGTCAGATGAGTCTAATTGTTGATTTTTGTGACATTAATTTGTATTTACTACCTTCATAATTTATTTATTACATTCAGGATTTGTTTATTACATTCAGGATGTATTTATTCCCCCATTCAGGATTTGTTTATTACATTCGGGATTAATGTATTACATTCCCGATTAATTCATTACATTCAGGATTTGTGTATTACATTCAGGATTTGTTTATTACATTCAGGATTTCTTTACATTCGGGATTTGTTTAATAAATTCAGGATTTGTTTATTACATTCAGGATTTGTTTCTTACATTCAAGATTTACTTACTACATTCAGCATTTGTTCATTACATTCAGGATGTATTTATTACACTCAGGATTTGTTTACGGCATTCAGGATTTGTTCGTTACATTCAGGATGTACTTATTACACTCAGGATTTGTTCATTACATTCAGGATTTATGATGTAGAAAGTACAAGTACGCGTCATCTGCTGTATTTAACTGAAAGTTTAGCTTTTCTCAAGTGATACATTTACTTGATTTTGACTGATGCATTCACCTTATAAGAATTTTTGTGTGAAGTGTCATTAATTTGTGAAGTGTCATTAATTTGTGTGAAGTGTGAAGTGTGAACTTGTTATCAGAAATACTGAAGTGTTGGCATCCATAGTATCACTTTCATGAATTCATGTGGCTGGGAAGGTGCATTTGTACATACCAATGTTTAGGTGAAATATAGCATATTCTGTCAGATCGGATTAACAATGGAAAGATCAGGGCTTGAACCAGGAGAATTCTCCTGACATAATTCGTAATTCTTACAAGAATGGCCAAACACATGGTGGCTAGATTGAAGCACACAATGCGTAAAGTTAAGGGTAGTCGCAAGCAATGAGAGTGAGGCCTCGAGAATGTTGCTCTGGCAACCATGCAAATAAATTACTCCACTGGCTTGCTTTCCTTAAATGTTCCATACTGACACACAGAAGCCAAACTATGAGCATACCTAAATTCGCATTTAAGTTTTACTACGATACTAACAAATATCAATTAAAAACATATGACAACTTGTGTTAATTCATCCGTCAAAGATTTCTAAAGAGGCTGTGGAGTGGTGGGCACTGACCTCAAGATATCATAAATCCTGTGGACATAGGACCTAATCTCATCCACAGCATGGTGTAACAGTCTGGGATGAGCTCCTACGCCAATGTATGCCAGGCGGAATACATCCACTAGAGCCTCAATCAACTTGCCCAGAGGGTGGAAAGGGGTGTCAAAGGCCTGCAAGACAAGGTCATTCTTACATCCAAACTTTTGAATAATACCAGTTTCATCATGCTTAGTTTTGATTATGAAAGTTAATGAAATGTTTTAAGTTTTAATACGCAAGCAGAATCTGTATATGATTGGAGATCGTGTACAGTGTATTTCAACAGATACATGTACTTCTCTAGTTTATTTGAATCAGATTTAAATGAAAATTCTTCTGTGAAAGGAAATTATATATTTCCCTGACCTTTTGAAGGTAGTCTCTGATTTGCTGGTAGTATTCTGTGGTAAGCTTCCCTATGCTGTGAGGGGGAATCTTCTCCAACTCTTCCAGGCTGCCCAGTTTGTAACGATAACGGGGTCTGAAACATACAGATTGTAACAGTTATAAATGCAGGACAACAGATACGATGGAGCATCTTGGACGGTAACTAAAATATGGCAGGCTATTCAACAAGTCCTTCTGTCTCACAGCTGGAAGGTCTAATGTTTGGTCAAATTCACTTGAGGGGCAGATGGACAGCAAGACATGGAATTTGTGCAGGGTTTTGCAGCCACTGAAAACTTATTCTGTGATTCTGCCTAAGGACACTGATAATTATTTTTCTACTATGCAAAGATAATTATAATTGACTTTCATGGAAAAAAAGGATCACATGAGTAATTACAAAAATTCTGTTTGAACTTAATATACTTAACATAAGTGTCAGTCGATCCTTACTAATACTGTGGAAAACGAAGAATAACCACAGAAATTTCACTCTAAAATTTAGCCATGTCAATTGGAATACTTGATACATGTTAACACAGTCATTTTACCCAATAAGTTGAGCTGTCAAGTGAACACACCAGTTTGAACGGCAACATGTTTGGCAGACATGGATAACACTGGTTTGTCAATCGGTCAATTGTCTGGCTAGAGTTTGACTCACTGGTTAACTCCCTCTTTAAGAGCTCTTTTGCCTGAGGAGACCATCACTGCGACAACCTCCCATGCCTTGTTTGTGTCTGGCTTGCCAATCCCGTTGTAGCCTAGCAACGATCGACAGTGGGAAAAAATGTCTTCCCATTTCTCCCGAGCCTGGACACACAGCTTTCCATAGTGACTGGAAAATTAGAAATCAAGAAAACAATGTTTGAATGTCTATCTATCATTTTGTGGAGAGCCTTAACTTATTAAACTAAATATATGTACTTAAATCATATTATGCCCAAAATTAGACCCAAATTCAATTTTTTAGCAGTATTATTGGTATCAATGTTTGTCAAATATCATGTATTTTTGATGATCTATTAAAATCATCATATATTTCTATTTTAAAAATACACAATTACTTTCAACAAGCCATGTGTACCAAAGCCTAAAATGACTGCTGTCAAATGAGTTAGACACAAATGAAATAATTAAATCAATATATCATTTTTTCGTAGTTGTAAATACTGGTACTTCCAATTATTTGACCTAAAATGTCATCCACGACTTCAGTTTAAAATACTAATTTTTCCTAATTCAGAGACCCCTATTATTGTTTTGAGGCTTTTTAGAAGGTATAAATAAGATGTTTCAAACACAAAAAGCACAATATTTTGTCACCTTTACTTGCCCTTAAAATGCTGTCAATTTTCAGTTTTTCAAGCAAGAAAAGGCTTCATTGTCTGGCAGTTACCTGGACTTGATGCCCAAGTCATAGCGATAACTCTTCCTCTCTGGAGGTGACTGAGAGTTCTTATTGAAAGTCCCGTTCACCTTCAATCCTTCGTTCCATGAGCCACTGAAGTAGCCTTCGATACTGTCCCCATTGGGCATAGTTAATATACCCTGTAAACCAAAGAAAAAAATAAATCATTCAAACTCAAATTTTGGCTGGACTATGAACATGGTGAGATAATTCCTTCTTCAGCATCCATTAATTTTTGATATCAAAGACTTGAAACTATTCACTATAGAATTGTTTGCAAAGGTGTTAACAGGCACATGCTAGAAATTTACCAAATTTCCCTTCTGTATATTAAACCTCAAAATCACAGCTCACCACTAGCACAACACAAACTCACCACTAGCAAGTCTCTAGCTCACCCATACCAAGTCACTAGCTCATCACTAGCATGCCGCTAGCTCACCACTATCTCGTCACTAGGTCACCACTAGCAAACCACTAGCTCAACACCAGCACACCACTAGCTTGCCCTAACCCATTAGCTCACCATTAGCATGCCACTAGCTTGCCACAAGCATGGCACTAGCTCACCACCAGCTCTCAACTAGCACACCACTAGCTCACCACTAGCATGCCACTAACATGTCACAAGCACACCACTAGCTCTCCACTAGCTCTCCACTAGCACACCACTAGCTCTCCACTAGCATGCCACTAGCACATCACTAGCTTGCCCCTACCCATTATCTCACCACTAGCATGCCACTAGCTTGCCCTAACCCATTAGCTCACCACTAGCATGCCACTAGCTCACCACAAGCATGGCACTAGCTCACTAACCACCTTTACCTGTGATCACTTGCTGATCCCACAATGCAATCTTTAATAAAGCTCAAGTAAACATTTACCTGCAGCAGGATGTAACAAACAGAGAATACGGACTGTGATAAATTTGTCAGAAACTGATCCATTCAAATCCTAGCATCCCAAAATAGGTAGTTAAAAAGTTGTTGTACATACGAAGAGGTTTAGGCAGCTATGGTTGGCTGAGCTATATTATATACATTTAGAGCTTAAGTTCTGATATCTTCGCTGCTGTTTCTTTTATCCTTACCTTTCCTGCCAGCTGAGTTATGCCGGAGAATTCTCCCTCGTAACAACTGTTGTCATCTGTTAGCATTATCCCAAATCCCTGAAAACAGCAAATAGTAAACGATTCCAAAGCTAGGAAAACAGCAAACACTAAAACATTCACAGACAAATCTGCATCTGTCCAAAGCTTGGAAAACAGCACTGGTTTGATTTATACATGTAACTACTTCATTCTTCTAATGTTTGTTGACATCTGACCTGCTGTTTTTAGCCAACATGCATGTAAATGTAACAGGAATACACAGTTTCTATTTTCTCACATAGTTAGTCCATCTAATGAACAACATATATTTATCTTTACTTTCCCCCCTCAAAAAAAACAAAAAAACAAAAAAAAAAAACAAACAAACAAACACAGACAGAGATGCATTAATTTTTTTGCTTTCAATTTCCCCTCTAAAAATTAGACGAAGGAGAGTATTGGTTAGGCTAGGGGAAAAATAACTGGCAAACTTTTCTAAAGGCCTTTACCATAAAATGTGTTTGTGAACGACAAACAGTAAAACAGCCTCTGATTTCTATAGCTCTTGTAAATAGGCATATTATTAGTGTTCTTAACATGTGTAAAATTGTGTACAAATTTAATCCGTCACCTTTGCCCAACTTTCACAATGTGTGACATTTTAATGTCTGAGGAATCTTACATGTAGGCATGCATATACACAATCTGAGTGAAAGAATAGGAAAGTGGGAAACTTTGAACAAACGTTCATGCTGAATTAAGCCAGCATGACCTGAACTTGAACTCGCATCCACCGCAATGGTGTGAGGCTTCAGGGTCATTCTGCGCTGGCAGGCTAATCACCGAATCCACGAAGACCCATGACTGGCATGAAACTAACTCCACAAATCTATACATGACATATATAAAATATCCTTGAGGTAGATGGCTGGAGGGTGGGGGTAATTCCCAAAACAGAACGTGGCGGTAGCAGTGGATGATCCCTCTTTGGGGGCCTGCCCAATAATGCTGTCCTTTATACCCAATCCACAAAACCCTCTCACAACACCAACCAATAAACAAATATGCACTTTTGTTCCAAGCATAAGGAAGCCTTACCACCATTTTGTTTTGTAAGAAGTTTCCCTCAAAGTACATCCCATCCAGCGTAACAACAACTCCGGGTCCGTGACGAAAATCTTCCTGCCACACACCCATGAACTTCTCTCCTAGCCAATGGAAACACAGATGATCATTTAGTCAAATGAAAGCCTGAATGATGCACCCCTATTAGAAAAAAAATCTCGTTTTTGGATGAACACCAAGGTTCTAATAATGTGTAACTGATGCTGTATATTATTTGTACAATTATGGTGAAATAAAAAAAAAAATACTGTGTTCACTGTAAATGTGTATCTATTTCCTCACAAGCTATGTGTTAGACATCATGAAATTGAACCTCATCGGTCTATACAACAGAGTACCAGAGTATGAAGTTGGAGAAGGGAGATTATGACATCTATTTCCTCACACGCTATGTGTAAGACATATCAATTTGAACCTCATCGATCTATACAACAGAGTACCAGAGTATGAAGTTGGAGAAGGGAGATTATGACATCTATTTCCTCACAAGCTATGTGTAAGACATATCAATTTGAACCTCATCGGTCTGCACAACAGAGTACCAGAGTATGAGGTCAGAGAAGGGAGATTATGACATCTATTTCCTCACAAGCTATGTGTAAGACATATCAATTTGAACCTCATCGGTCTATACAACAGAGTACCAGAGTATGAAGTTGGAGAAGTGAGATTATGACATCTATTTCCTCACAAGCTATGTGTAAGACATATCAATTTGAACCTCATCGGTCTATACAACAGAGTACCAGAGTATGAAGTTGGAGAAGGGAGATTATGACATCTATTTCCTCACAAGCTATGTATAAGACATATCAATTTGAACCTCATCGGTCTATACAACAGAGTACCAGAGTATGAGGTTGGAGAAGGGAGATTATGGCATCTATTTACTCACAAGCTATGTGTAAGACATATCAATTTGAACCTCATCAGTCTATACAAAAGAGTACCAGAGTATGAAGTTGGAGAAGGGAGATTATGACATCTATTTCCTCACAAGCTATGTATAAGACATATCAATTTGAACCTCATCAGTCTATACAACAGAGTACCAGAGTATGAAGTTGGAGAGGGGAGATTATGACATCTATTTCCTCACAAGCTATGTGTTAGACATATCAATTTGAACCTCATCAGTCTATACAACAGAGTACCAGAGTATGAAGTTGGAGAAGGGAGATTATGACATCTATTTCCTCACAAGCTATGTGTAAGACATATCAATTTGAACCGCATCGGCCTGCACAACAGAGTACCAGAGTATGAGGTTGGAGAGGGGAGATTATGACATCTATTTCCTCACAAGCTATGTGTAAGACATATCAATTTGAACCTCATCGGTCTATACAACAGAGTACCAGAGTATGAGGTTGGAGAAGGGAGATTATGACATCTATTTCCTCACAACCTATGTGTAAGACATACCAATTTGAACCTCATTGGTCTATACAACAGAGTACCAGAGTATGAAGTTGGAGAAGGGAGATTATGACATCTATTTCCTCACAAGCTATGTGTAAGACATATCAATTTGAACCTCATTGGTCTATACAACAGAGTACCAGAGTATGAAGTTGGAGAAGGGAGATTATGACATCTATTTCCTCACAAGCTATGTGTAAGACATACCAATTTGAACCTCATCGGTCTATACAACAGAGTACCAGAGTATGAAGTTGGAGAGGGGAGATTATGACATCTATTTACTCACAAGCTATGTGTAAGACATATCAATTTGAACCTCATCGGTCTATACAACAGAGTACCAGAGTATGAAGTTGGAGAAGGGAGATTATGACATCTATTTCCTCACAAGCTATGTATAAGACATATCAATTTGAACCTTATCGGTCTATACAACAGAGTACCAGAGTATGAAGTTGGTGAAGTGAGATTATGACATCTATTTCCTCACAAGCTATGTGTAAGACATACCAATTTGAACCTCATTGGTCTATACAACAGAGTACCAGAGTATGAAGTTGGAGAAGGGAGATTATGACATCGATTTCCTCACAAGCTATGTGTTAGACATATCAATTTGAACCTCATCGGTCTATACAACAGAGTACCAGAGTATGAAGTTGGAGAAGGGAGATTATGACATCTATTTCCTCACAAGCTATGTGTAAGACATATCAATTTGAACCTCATCAGTCTATACAACAGAGTACCAGAGTGTGAAGTTGGAGAAGGGAGATTATGACATCTATTTCCTCACAAGTTATGTGTAAGACATATCAATTTGAACCTCATCGGTCTATACAACAGAGTACCAGAGTATGAAGTTGGAGAAGGGAGATTATGATATCTATTTCCTCACAAGCTATGTGTAAGACATATCAATTTGAACCTCATCGGTCTATACAACAGAGTACCAGAGTGTGAAGTTGGAGAAGGGAGATTATGACATCTATTTCCTCACAAGCTATGTGTAAGACATATCAATTTGAACATCATCGATCTATACAACAGAGTACCAGAGTATGAAGTTGGAGAAGGGAGATTATGACATCGATTTCCTCACAAGCTATGTGTTAGACATATCAATTTGAACCTGATCAGTCTATACAACAGAGTACCAGAGTATGAGGTTGGAGAGGGGAGATTATGACATCTATTTCCTCACAAGCTATGTGTTAGACATATCAATTTGAACCTGATCAGTCTATACAACAGAGTACCAGAGTATGAAGTTGGAGAAGGGAGATTATGACATGTATTTCCTCACAAGCTATGTGTAAGACATATCAATTTGAACCTCATCGGTCTATACAACAGAGTACCAGAGTATGAAGTTGGAGAAGTGAGATTATGACATCGATTTCCTCACAAGCTATGTGTAAGACATACCAATTTGAACCTCATCAGTCTATACAGCAGAGTACCAGAGTATGAAGTTGGAGAGGGGAGATTATGACATCTATTTCCTCACAAGCTATGTGTAAGACATACCAATTTGAACCTCATCGATCTATACAACAGAGTACCAGAGTATGAAGTTGGAGAAGTGAGATTATGACATCTATTTCCTCACAAGCTATGTGTAAGACATATCAATTTGAACCTCATCGGTCTATACAACAGAGTACCAGAGTATGAAGTTGGAGAAGGGAGATTATGACATCCATTTCCTCACAAGCTATGTGTAAGACATACCAATTTGAACCTCATCGATCTATACAACAGAGTACCAGAGTATGAAGTTGGAGAAGTGAGATTATGACATCTATTTCCTCACAAGCTATGTGTAAGACATATCAATTTGAACCTCATCGGTCTATACAACAGAGTACCAGAGTATGAAGTTGGAGAAGGGAGATTATGACATCTATTTCCTCACAAGCTATGTGTAAGACATATCAATTTGAACCTCATCGGTCTATACAACAGAGTACCAGAGTGTGAAGTTGGAGAAGGGAGATTATGACATCTATTTCCTCACAAGCTATGTGTAAGACATATCAATTTGAACCTCATCGATCTATACAACAGAGTACCAGAGTATGAAGTTGGGGAAGTGAGATTATGACATCTATTTCCTCACAAGCTATGTGTAAGACATATCAATTTGAACCTCATTGGTCTATACAACAGAGTACCAGAGTATGAGGTTGGAGAAGGGAGATTATGACATCTATTTCCTCACAAGCTATGTGTTAGACATATCAATCTGAACCTCATCGGTCTATACAACAGAGTACCAGAGTATGAAGTTGGAGAAGTGAGATTGTGACATCTATTTCCTCACACGTTATGTGTAAGACATATCAATTTGAACCTCATCAGTCTATACAACAGAGAACCAGAGTATGAGGTTGGAGAAGTGAGATTGTGACATCTATTTCCTCACAAGCTATGTGTAAGACATACCAATTTGAACCTCATCGGTCTATACAAAAGAGTACCAGAGTATGAAGCTGGAGAAGGGAGATTATGACATCTATTTCCTCACAAGCTATGTGTTAGACATATCAATCTGAACCTCATCGGTCTATACAACAGAGTACCAGAGTATGAAGTTGGAGAAGGGAGATTATGACATCTATTTCCTCACAAGCTATGTGTAAGACATCTCAATTTGAACCTCATTGGTCTATACAACAGAGTACCAGAGTATGAAGTTGGAGAAGGGAGATTATGACATCTATTTCCTCACAAGCTATGTGTAAGACATATCAATTTGAACCTCATCGGTCTATACAACAGAGTACCAGAGTGTGAAGTTGGAGAAGGGAGATTATGACATCTATTTCCTCACAAGCTATGTGTAAGACATATCAATTTGAACCTCATCAGTCTATACAGCAGAGTACCAGAGTATGAAGTTGGAGAAGGCAGATTATGACATCTATTTCCTCACAAGCTATGTGTAAGACATATCAATTTGAACCTCATCGGTCTATACAACAGAGTACCAGAGTATGAAGTTGGAGAAGGGAGATTATGACATGTATTTCCTCACAAGCCATGTGTAAGACATATCAATTTGAACCTCATCGGTCTATACAACAGAGTACCAGAGTATGAAGTTGGAGAAGGGAGATTATGACATCTATTTCCTCACAAGCTATGTGTAAGACATATCAATTTGAACCTCATCGGTCTATACAACAGAGTACCAGAGTGTGAAGTTGGAGAAGGGAGATTATGACATCTATTTCCTCACAAGCTATGTGTAAGACATATCAATTTGAACCTCATCGATCTATACAACAGAGTACCAGAGTATGAAGTTGGGGAAGTGAGATTATGACATCTATTTCCTCACAAGCTATGTGTAAGACATATCAATTTGAACCTCATTGGTCTATACAACAGAGTACCAGAGTATGAGGTTGGAGAAGGGAGATTATGACATCTATTTCCTCACGAGCTATGTGTTAGACATATCAATCTGAACCTCATCGGTCTATACAACAGAGTACCAGAGTATGAAGTTGGAGAAGTGAGATTGTGACATCTATTTCCTCACACGCTATGTGTAAGACATATCAATTTGAACCTCATCAGTCTATACAACAGAGAACCAGAGTATGAGGTTGGAGAAGTGAGATTGTGACATCTATTTCCTCACAAGCTATGTGTAAGACATACCAATTTGAACCTCATCGGTCTATACAAAAGAGTACCAGAGTATGAAGCTGGAGAAGGGAGATTATGACATCTATTTCCTCACAAGCTATGTGTTAGACATATCAATTTGAACCTGATCAGTCTATACAACAGAGTACCAGAGTATAAGGTTGGAGAAGGGAGATTATGACATCTATTTCCTCACGAGCTATGTGTTAGACATATCAATCTGAACCTGATCAGTCTATACAACAGAGTACCAGAGTATGAAGTTGGAGAAGTGAGATTATGACATCTATTTCCTCACAAGCAATGTGAACCTCATCAGTCTATACAACAGAGAACCAGAGTATGAAGTTGGAGAAGGGAGATTATGACATCTATTTCCTCACAAGCTATGTGTAAGACATATCAATTTGAACCTCATCAGTCTATACAACAGAGAACCAGAGTATGAGGTTGGAGAAGTGAGATTATGACATCTATTTCCTCACAAGCTATGTGTAAGACATATCAATTTAAACCTCATCGATCTATACAACAGAGTACCAGAGTATGAAGTTGGAGAAGGGAGATTATGACATCTATTTCCTCACAAGCTATGTGTAAGACATATCAATTTAAACCTCATCGGTCTATACAACAGAGTACCAGAGTATGAAGTTGGAGAAGGGAGATTATGACATCTATTTCCTCACAAGCTATGTGTAAGACATATCAATTTGAACCTCATCAGTCTATACAACAGAGAACCAGAGTATGAGGTTGGAGAAGGGAGATTATGACATCTATTTCCTCACAAGCTATGTGTTAGACATATCAATCTGAACCTCATGGGTCTATACAACAGAGTACCAGAGTATAAGGTTGGAGAAGGGAGGTTATGACATCTATTTCCTCACAAGCTATGTGTAAGACATATCAATTTGAACCTCATCGGTCTATACAACAGAGTACCAGAGTATGAGGTCGGAGAGGGGAGATTATGACATCTATTTCCTCACAAGCTATGTGTTAGACATCATGAAACTGAATCTCATTGGTCTATACAACAGAGTACCAGAGTATGAAGTTGGAGAGGGGAGATTATGACATCTATTTCCTCACAAGCTATGTGTTAGACATATCAATTTGAACCTCATCAGTCTATACAAAAGAGTACCAGAGTATGAAGTTGGAGAAGGGAGATTATGACATCTATTTCCTCACAAGCTATGTGTTAGACATATCAATCTGAACCTGATCAGTCTATACAACAGAGTACCAGAGTATGAAGTTGGAGAAGTGAGATTATGACATCTATTTCCTCACAAGCAATGTGAACCTCATCAGTCTATACAACAGAGAACCAGAGTATGAAGTTGGAGAAGGGAGATTATGACATCTATTTCCTCACAAGCTATGTGTAAGACATATCAATTTGAACCTCATCAGTCTATACAACAGAGAACCAGAGTATGAGGTTGGAGAAGTGAGATTATGACATCTATTTCCTCACAAGCTATGTGTAAGACATATCAATTTAAACCTCATCGATCTATACAACAGAGTACCAGAGTATGAAGTTGGAGAAGGGAGATTATGACATCTATTTCCTCACAAGCTATGTGTAAGACATATCAATTTAAACCTCATCGGTCTATACAACAGAGTACCAGAGTATGAAGTTGGAGAAGGGAGATTATGACATCTATTTCCTCACAAGCTATGTGTAAGACATATCAATTTGAACCTCATCAGTCTATACAACAGAGAACCAGAGTATGAGGTTGGAGAAGGGAGATTATGACATCTATTTCCTCACAAGCTATGTGTTAGACATATCAATCTGAACCTCATGGGTCTATACAACAGAGTACCAGAGTATAAGGTTGGAGAAGGGAGGTTATGACATCTATTTCCTCACAAGCTATGTGTAAGACATATCAATTTGAACCTCATCGGTCTATACAACAGAGTACCAGAGTATGAGGTCGGAGAGGGGAGATTATGACATCTATTTCCTCACAAGCTATGTGTTAGACATCATGAAACTGAATCTCATTGGTCTATACAACAGAGTACCAGAGTATGAAGTTGGAGAGGGGAGATTATGACATCTATTTCCTCACAAGCTATGTGTTAGACATATCAATTTGAACCTCATCAGTCTATACAAAAGAGTACCAGAGTATGAAGTTGGAGAAGGGAGATTATGACATCTATTTCCTCACAAGCTATGTGTTAGACATATCAATTTGAACCTCATCGGTCTATACAAAAGAGTACCAGAGTATGAAGCTGGAGAAGGGAGATTATGACATCTATTTCCTCACAAGCTATGTGTTAGACATATCAATTTGAACCTCATCAGTCTATACAACAGAGTACCAGAGTATAAGGTTGGAGAAGGGAGATTATGACATCTATTTCCTCACAAGCTATGTGTTAGACATATCAATCTGAACCTGATCAGTCTATACAACAGAGTACCAGAGTATGAAGTTGGAGAAGTGAGATTATGACATCTATTTCCTCACAAGCTATGTGAACCTCATCAGTCTATACAACAGAGAACCAGAGTATGAAGTTGGAGAAGGGAGATTATGACATCTATTTCCTCACAAGCTATGTGTAAGACATATCAATTTGAACCTCATGGGTCTATACAACAGAGAACCAGAGTATGAGGTTGGAGAAGGGAGATTATGACATCTATTTCCTCACAAGCTATGTGTAAGACATATCAATTTAAACCTCATCGATCTATACAACAGAGTACCAGAGTATGAAGTTGGAGAAGGGAGATTATGACATCTATTTCCTGACAAGCTATGTGTAAGACATATCAATTTAAACCTCATCGGTCTATACAACAGAGTACCAGAGTATGAAGTTGGAGAAGGGAGATTATGACATCTATTTCCTCACAAGCTATGTGTTAGACATCATGAAACTGAATCTCATCGGTCTATACAACAGAGTACCAGAGTATGAGGTTGGAGAAGGGAGATTATGACATCTATTTCCTCACAAGCTATGTGAACCTCATCAGTCTATACAACAGAGTACCAGAGTATGAAGTTGGAGAAGGGAGATTATGACATCTAATTCCTCACAAGCTATGTGTTAGACATATCAATTTGAACCTCATCAGTCTATACAAAAGAGTACCAGAGTATGAAGTTGGAGAAGGGAGATTATGACATCTATTTCCTCACAAGCTATGTGTTAGACATATCAATTTGAACCTCATCAGTCTATACAAAAGAGTACCAGAGTATGAAGCTGGAGAAGGGAGATTATGACATCTATTTCCTGACAAGCTATGTGTTAGACATATCAATTTGAACCTCATCAGTCTATACAACAGAGTACCAGAGTATAAGGTTGGAGAAGGGAGATTATGACATCTATTTCCTCACAAGCTATGTGTTAGACATATCAATCTGAACCTGATCAGTCTATACAACAGAGTACCAGAGTATGAAGTTGGAGAAGTGAGATTATGACATCAATTTCCTCACAAGTTATGTGAACCTCATCAGTCTATACAACAGAGAACCAGAGTATGAAGTTGGAGAAGGGAGATTATGACATCTATTTTCTCACAAGCTATGTGTAAGACATATCAATTTGAACCTCATCAGTCTATACAACAGAGAACCAGAGTATGAGGTTGGAGAAGGGAGATTATGACATCTATTTCCTCACAAGCTACGTGTAAGACATCATGAAACTGAACCTCATCGGTCTATACAACAGAGTACCAGAGTATGAGGTTGGAGAAGTGAGATTATGACATCTATTTCGTCACAAGCTACGTGTAAGACATATCAATTTGAACCTCATCAGTCTATACAACAGAGTACCAGAGTATGAGGTCGGAGAGGGGAGATTATGACATCTATTTCCTCACAAGCTATGTGTAAGACATATCAATTTGAACCTCATGGGTCTATACAACAGAGAACCAGAGTATGAAGTTGGAGAAGTGAGATTATGACATCTATTTCCTCACAAGCTATGTGTAAGACATATCAATTTTAACCTCATCAGTCTATACAACAGAGTACCAGAGTATAAGGTTGGAGAAGGGAGATCATTACACAGAAATCCTCTCAACCAAAATTGCTTAAAAGACATACTCAGAAAAAAGTTGCACTGAACATTATTGTTCTCGGCCAAATTGCACTTTTTCACATATAATTTGAGTTTCAAACCTTCCTCTACCACACACAAAACATACCTAACCATTTTTCTTTCTCTCTATATAAGTACCTTTCAGCACGTCATCCATAACCCCGTATCCCTGGCAACGGTCAGCGAACCACTCGCCGATGTAGATACTGGCCGCTTGAGAGGTATGGCGACCCCGCTTGAAGACGCCATGCCCAAACCTCATCCCATCCTTCATGTAGCCCTCATAGGTATCACCATTTGCATACCTGTAACCATGGCAACAATACAACACCATAATCATTAAAGGGTAAAACAATACTGGTTAATGTTTGTATCCATTGAAAAACTAATATTTAAAGTATCTTAAACTGGCATCAAATATTTTTTGAGGATTTTTTTCAACCTGATAAATGTTAAGTGATACTCGGCCTTAACTAAGAGCAAGCCATTGAAAATCAGTGTGATAGGTGACATTATGTGTTTGAGCAAGGTTTATAGATGAAGGTTTGGATATTTTTTAGAATCAGATGACTTGATAATACAGTGTATATCAATGATTACAAGAATAACAAAGATAATACTGCAATGACCAGAAAGCTTTTCCCACCTAACTCGGCCCAGGCCATGCATTTTTCCATCTTTCCAGTTTCCTTCATATAATTCCTCGCCCTCTGGCTTTGGATGAATCAGTGTTCCATGACTGAACAAAAAAACAAACAAAATTTTCCCTGAGCCCAATATCTTCTGCAAAATATGAGGCATATTCACTTCTGAATATTGAGAAACAGTTTTCTGGAAATCCTGCGTATGATTTATTGAAAGAACAAAAAATTTCTGTAATGAAAGCCAACAAAAGTGAAATGTACAGAGGATGTGGATTTCGCCTCCACCTTTTTAGTGCAGCTGATAAAGCTGTCAGCATAAACAGAAGTGAATAAGATAGAGCAAATAGAACAACAACTGCAGCAAACATTTGAGGTTCAATTGAACATCAAACAACAGGATGCTGTCCCTGATTGAGAACCATACATCCTTGTGAAAACCAATTTTTGTTGTTCTGGCACGCTCGTTAATCCAAAAACTCAAGTCTTTGTCTTAACAGTCTAGCCTCCATCATGTTAATACCACAAAATGTTAACCTCATCTTTGCAACATTTGTTTCACAGCGTTATGACCTTAGGAAGTAAGACAAGAAAAAATTGTAAAATAAGTCCAGTGAAGTTTTACCCGTGTTGATAACCGAGCTTGAATTTCCCAGAGTATCTCCTGCCATCAGGATATGTCAATTCACCCCTGTGAAATCAAGATAGTAAGTCAGTGGCTGAAAACACACACCAATTCATACAACACAACAAAAATAATAAATTTGTAATGTTCATTACCGGAAAATCAAACTGCCACCATATCTTTCACTGCCACCATAAATAAACGTGAGGAAAAAAGCAAATAATTTTCAACTGCCAATCCTTAACTTTGTAACTTCACAAGAAACAGTGAATTGTATGCATACATGTAACTCTATATATCACTTCCCACAAGAAGACTGGTTTCTTCACTTACTCGCATGTTTCATTTCACTATAAATCTGACTGGTTACACGCATGTTAAAAACATGGCAGAGAGTTGACAAAAAACTATGAATCTTCTACAGGTGCCTTTAACAAACCTCAAGGCATAATGGGGTCTTTTCAGGTGAAATCTGATGAATCCAGTGAAACTTCAGTTTTGATAGTGATGTCAGATAAGTACATACTGTCCATTAATGAGCCCGTTCATCCAGTAACCCTTGTACACAGCATCCTTATAACTCAGTTTTGTGAGAGTGATGTCAGATAAGTACTAACTGTCCATTAATGAGCCAGTTCATCCAGTAACCCTTGACACGGCGTCTTTATAACTCAGTTTTGATAGTGATGTCAGATAAGTACATACTGTCCATTAATGAGCCCGTTCATCCAGTAACCCTTGTACACGGTGTCCTTATAACTCAGTTTTGTGAGAGTGATGTCAGATAAGTACTAACTGTCCATTAATGAGCCAGTTCATCCAGTAACCCTTGTACACGGCGTCTTTATAACTCAGTTTTGTGAGAGTGATGTCAGATAAGTACTTACTGTCCATTAATGAGCCCTTTCATCCAGTAACCTTTGTACACGGTGTCTTTATAACTCAGTTTTGTGAGAGTGATGTCAGACAAGTACATACTGTCCATTAATGACCCCGTTCATCCAGTAACCCTTGTACACGGCGTCCTTATCACTCAGTTTTGTGAGAGTGATGTCAGAAAAGTACTTACTGTCCATTAATGAGCCCGTTCATCCAGTAACCCTTGTACACAGCATCCTTATCACTCAGTTTTGTGAGAGTGATGTCAGATAAGTACTTACTGTCCATTAATGAGCCCTTTCATCCAGTAACCCTTGTACACGGTGTCCTTATAACTCAGTTTTGTGAGAGTGATGTCAGATAAGTACTTACTGTCCATTAATGAGCCCTTTCATCCAGTAACCCTTGTACACGGTGTCCTTATAACTCAGTTTTGTGAGAGTGATATCAGATAAGTACTAACTGTCCATTAATGAGTCCCTTCATCCAGTAACCCTTGTACACGACGTCTTTATAACTCAGTTTTGTAAGAGTGATGTCAGATAAGTACTTACTGTCCATTAATGAGCCCCTTCATCCAGTAACCCTTGTACACGGCGTCTTTATAACTCAGTTTTGTGAGAGTGATGTCAGACAAGTACTTACTGTCCATTAATGAGCCCTTTCATCCAGTAACCTTTGTACATGGCGTCTTTATAACTCAGTTTTGTGATAGTGATGTCAGAAAAGTACTTACTGTCCATTAATGAGCCCGTTCATCCAGTAACCCTTGTACACGGTGTCCTTATAACTCAGTTTTGTGAGAGTGATGTCAGATAAGTAGTAACTGTCCATTAATGAGCCAGTTCATCCAGTAACCCTTGTACACGGCGTCTTTATAACTCAGTTTTGTGAGAGTGATGTCAGATAAGTACTTACTGTCCATTAATGAGCCCTTTCATCCAGTAACCTTTGTACACGGCGTCTTTATAACTCAGTTTTGTGAGAGTGATGTCAGACAAGTACATACTGTCCATTAATGAGCCAGTTCATCCAGTAACCCTTGTACACGGCGTCCTTATCACTCAGTTATGTGAGAGTGATGTCAGAAAAGTACTTACTGTCCATTAATGAGCCCGTTCATCCAGTAACCCTTGTACACAGTGTCCTTATAACTCAGTTTTGTGAGAGTGATGTCAGATAAGTACTTACTGTCCATTAATGAGCCCGTTCATCCAGTAACCCTTGTACACAGTGTCCTTATAACTCAGTTTTGTGAGAGTGATATCAGATAAGTACTAACTGTCCATTAACGAGCCCCTTCATCCAGTAACCCTTGTACACGGTGTCCTTATAACTCAGTTTTGTGAAGGTGTAGTTGGCGTGACGTACTAGTGGCGGAGTCAAGCGATCAGAACTTGTCACCTTTTTGCCAGTTTTCTGATTAGCCAGGACTTTGTTGATGGCCTGATTTAATGCCATCAGCCATTCAGCCTGAAGAAATCAAGACATGTATATTCATAAATCTTTAAAAGATTACTGATTTATATATCTGATTGGTGTTTTACCCTGCACTCATGTATGCTTCACATACATGTGTGATGGCCGCCAGCATTATGGAGGGAAGAAACAGAGCAGTGCCAGGGAAAATCCATGACCATATGCAGATTGCTGCAGACCTTCCCCCGTATAACTGGAGAGGAAGCCAGCTTGAGCTGAACTTGAACTCACAGCGACTGCATTGGTGAGAGGTTCCTGGGGAACCACCAGGTCATGGAGGCACCCTCTTAAAAAGACATCTATGGTGCAACATTTAGTGGAAATTTTGTACACAGCTTCATTCACTAACTGTCTCATTGCTGTAACAAAAGAAACACTCACTTTATTTTCAGGATTTGGAGCACACAAGGTCAAGGTCTCTTCTGGAGCAGTTACCACAATCACGTTTCTACAATACAAAGCCCGTACTTCAACAACAATTAATAACAAGACAATGAAGTTCACAATGAATAATTTTATTTGTACACACTTCTCAGACTTGCTTAGCTCACAATTAAGAAAATCACTGTTCATTTTGTAAATTTACTAGCAAAAATTTTAGCATTCTAAAATATTACCTCAACTGTTCTGTTTCCGAGGGTGTTTCCACCCAGAGAAGTGACAATGAGAAACTTTGAAAAGAGCTCCCCTACAAAAACAAGAAATAGAAGTGTGAGAAAAAACAACAACTACATATTTCCAACCTGGGAGGCCCACAGTACAAATCCAGTAACTGGCAATTTTACACCTGGGATCCTAAATGCTGGGGACGGGAGTGGGTATAACAAGGTTGGGGGTGATTAGGGGGAAATAAATGCTGTGTACGTATAATTTTTGCTATAAATCAGACAAGAAATACCTAAATACTCACAAAGATTCCTAACAATACAAAAAGTATTCACATACTCTTCCCTGTAAGTCTGTCTGCACAATCAGACAAGAAACACACTGAATACTCACAAAGATTCCTGACAATACATACAGTATGCACATACTATTCACTGTAAGTCTGTCTGCACAATCAGACAAGAAACACACTGAATACTCGCAAAGATTCCTGACAATACATACAGTATTTACATACTCTTCATTGTAAGTCTGTCTGCACAATCAGACAAGAAACACACTGAATACTCGCAAAGATTCCTGACAATACATACAGTATTTACATACTCTTCATTGTAAGTCTGTCTGCACAATCAGACAAGAAACACATTGAATACTCGCAAAAGATTCCTAACAATACATACAGTATACACATACTCTTCCCTGTAAGTCTGTCTGCACAATCAGACAAGAAACACACTGAATACTCGCAAAGATTCCTGACAATACATACAGTATGCACATACTCTTCACTGTAAGTCTGTCTGCTCAATCAGACAAGAAACACATAGAATACTCCCAAAGATTCCTGACAATACATACAGTAAGTCTGTCTGCACAATCAGAGAGGAAACAAATAACAAAATTTCACTTAGACTTGGTAATAAAGCCATCAAAGAGCTTGTCTGTATGAGACACATGAATGCAAAACTTCACCTCATTGCATAAAGACCTGAAATCATAAATCTAGTAATTAACTGTATTTTATATGCTCACAGTGCATCAGCGATGGAACATCCCCTTGTGGCATTGTGCTTTATATGCTCACAGAGCACCAGCAATGGAACATCCCCTTGTGTCAGTGTGCTTTATATGCTCACAGAGCATCAACGATGGAACATCCCCTTGTGCCATTGTGCTTTATATGCTCACAGAGCATCAGCAATGGAACATCCCCTTGTCAGTGTGCTTTATATGCTCACAGAGCATCAGCAATGGAACATCCCCTTGTGTCAGTGTGCTTTATATGCTCACAGAGCATCAGCGATGGAACATCCCCTTGTGCCATTGTGCTTTATATGCTCACAGAGCATCAGCAATGGAACATTCCCTTGTGCCATTGTGCTTTATATGCTCACAGAGCATCAGCAATGGAACATCCCCTTGTGTCAGTGTGCTTTATATGCTCACAGAGCATCAGCAATGGAACATTCCCTTGTGCCATTGTGCTTTATATGCTCACAGAGCATCAGCAATGGAACATCCCCTTGTGTCAGTGTGCTTTATATGCTCACAGAGCATCAGCAATGGAACATCTCCCTTGTGTCACTGTGCTTTATATGCTCACAGAGCATCAGCAATGGAACATCCCCTTGTCAGTGTGCTTTATATGCTCACAGAGCATCAGCAATGGAACATCCCCTTGTGTCAGTGTGCTTTATATGCTCACAGAGCATCAGCGATGGAACATCCCCTTGTGCCATTGTGCTTTATATGCTCACAGAGCATCAGCAATGGAACATCCCCTTGTCAGTGTGCTTTATATGCTCACAGAGCATCAGCAATAGAACATCCCCTTGTGTCAGTGTGCTTTATATGCTCACAGAGCATCAGTGATGGAACATCCCCTTGTGCCATTGTGCTTTATATGCTCACAGAGCATCAGCAATGGAACATTCCCTTGTGCCATTGTGCTTTATATGCTCACAGAGCATCAGCAATGGAACATCCCCTTGTGTCAGTGTGCTTTATATGCTCACAGAGCATCAGCAATGGAACATTCCCTTGTGCCATTGTGCTTTATATGCTCACAGAGCATCAGCAATGGAACATCCCCTTGTGTCAGTGTGCTTTATATGCTCACAGAGCATCAGCAATGGAACATCTCCCTTGTGTCACTGTGCTTTATATGCTCACAGAGCATCAGCAATGGAACATCCCCTTGTCAGTGTGCTTTATATGCTCACAGAGCATCAGCAATGGAACATCCCCTTGTGTCAGTGTGCTTTATATGCTCACAGAGCATCAGCGATGGAACATCCCCTTGTGCCATTGTGCTTTATATGCTCACAGAGCATCAGCAATGGAACATTCCCTTGTGCCATTGTGCTTTATATGCTCACAGAGCATCAGCAATGGAACATCCCCTTGTGTCAGTGTGCTTTATATGCTCACAGAGCATCAGCAATGGAACATCTCCCTTGTGTCACTGTGCTTTATATGCTCACAGAGCATCAACGATGGAACATCCTCCTTGAGCCATTGTGCTTTATATGCTCACAGAGCATCACTGATGGAACATCTCCCTTGTGCCATTGTGCTTTATATGCTCACAGAGCATCAAAGATGAAACATCCCCTTGTGTCAGTGTGCTTTATATGCTCACAGAGCATCAGAAATGGAACATCCCCCTTGTGTCATTGTACTTTATATGCTCACAGAGCATCACTGATGGAACATCCCCTTGTGTCATTGTGTTTCATATGCTCACAGAGCATCAGCGATGGAACATCCTCCTTGAGCCTCTGTTCTTTATATGCTCACAGAGCATCAGCGATGGAACATTCCCTTGTGCCATTGTGCTTTATATGCTCACAGAGCATCAGCAATGGAACATCTCCCTTGTGTCACTGTGCTTTATATGCTCACAGAGCATCAGCAATGGAACATCCCCTTGTCAGTGTGCTTTATATGCTCACAGAGCATCAGCAATGGAACATCCCCTTGTGTCAGTGTGCTTTATATGCTCACAGAGCATCAGCGATGGAACATCCCCTTGTGCCATTGTGCTTTATATGCTCACAGAGCATCAGCAATGGAACATCCCCTTGTGTCAGTGTGCTTTATATGCTCACAGAGCATCAGCAATGGAACATCTCCCTTGTGTCACTGTGCTTTATATGCTCACAGAGCATCAACGATGGAACATCCTCCTTGAGCCATTGTGCTTTATATGCTCACAGAGCATCACTGATGGAACATCTCCCTTGTGCCATTGTGCTTTATATGCTCACAGAGCATCAAAGATGAAACATCCCCTTGTGTCAGTGTGCTTTATATGCTCACAGAGCATCAGAAATGGAACATCCCCCTTGTGTCATTGTACTTTATATGCTCACAGAGCATCACTGATGGAACATCCCCTTGTGTCATTGTGTTTCATATGCTCACAGAGCATCAGCGATGGAACATCCCCCTTGAGCCTCTGTTCTTTATATGCATGTAAAACTTCAGTTCAACACATACCATACTTTTTTAAACACCACTCATAACATTTTGTTTGACAGTGATTCTATTACACAATACAGGAAGTCAGGAATTCAGTAATTTTGGATGCTGACACCTACACTCAGGGTATATTTATTTATTTATTTGAGTGGTGTTTTACACCATACTCAAGACTATACCACTTATATGACAGTGGCCAGCATTATGGTGGGAGGAAACCAGGCAGACTCAGTGTATAAACTATGTCTGTACTGTATACAGGTGAGCTAATAAGTCAATACACTAAGCAGACTATGTATTTCTAACAGAAATGGCTAGCTGCACATTACCTGTACATGAACAAATGTGTCGTCAAACAGGATGAACAGGTGGGCGGAGAAGCGGCCAGCTGTATACAAGGTCAAAGGGCAAGTCTTATTGGACTTAATTAGTCGTCGTTTTGGTACTCGCAAAGATTCCTGAATAAAGAAAAAAAATACATGAAGATCATCAAACACAACGCAGGTATAACTCACACAATTATACAAATTCTGAAGTAAACATTCATTAATTTTTTCAATATAAAATATATAAAGAAAATGTACACGCAGAAATCACTAAGTAGAAGTATTTCTAAACATGCAATATTTCCTAAAGTCATTAGAATAAGATGGCAAAGTTTGTCACAACAAGACAACACACACAAACCATATGAAAAAAATGGCAAGATCGATGAAAAGCCCATATAAAGTTATTTATTCATCATTTTCATGGATTGAACTCACATCTTTCCAGAAGGCCATCATCCTATCTTTCAAACAAACATCAAAACACCTTTCTACGATCTCAACCAGGACCACAAACCAGGAGTACCTTGGTCATGGATGAAATTTTTCCGTCAAATACAGTATTTTAATTGGAATTATTACATTATAATTTCGTTCCAAACTTACGGCGAGTCTGCTGCTGATCGTATCCCAGAATGCTCGGGTAGTTTCTGCCACGTTGTACTCCGTTGTTATGGTGCTTCTCAAACCCTCCCAGTGCAAACAACACTTGACAAGGTGCTTCCCTTCTGCAGAATCCTTACAAAATGATATAAAATGAAAGTGGTCAATCGTTAATAACTTACAGAGTCGTTAATCACAGCTAAAAACATCAAAATGTGGATGGATCGGTGGTAATTTCATTCGTTACAAAAAAGAAACCTCTCCTGTTCCCCATTACCCAGCGTCTGGTAGATAGTTTGGAATGTGGATGCATTCAAAGTGTAAAATAAAATGGCAAAATGTGGTGTCCACAATGTAGTGTCCAAAATGTAGTGTCCAAAATGTAATGTCCAAAATGTAGTGTCCAAAATGTAGTGTCCAAAATGTAGTGTGCAAAATGAAGATGTAAGTGAATTCTGATGGACTCATGCTGGTAAGTTACGTGGTCTGATAGAAGATAATAGCAGCGCATAGCAGACAACAGTAGTGTATAGACAATAATAGCAGTGTATAGCAGATAATAGCAGTGTATAGAAGATAATAGAGTAGTACAGCAGATAACAGCTGCGTATAGAAGATAACAGCAGCGTACAGCATAGATAACAGCGTATAGAAGATAATAGTGTAGTATAGCAACAGCGTATAGCAGATAATAGCAGCACATAGCAGCGTACAGCTGATAATAGCAGCGTATAGCAGATAATAGCAGCGTATAGCAGATAATAGCAGCGTATAGCAGATAATAGCAGCGTATAGCAGATAATAGCAGCGTATAGCAGTATTGAAGATAACAGCAGTGTGTAGCAGATAATAGCAGCATGAGGGCAGATAATAGCAACGTCTAGAAGATAACAACAGTGTATAACAGATAACAGCAGCCTATAGAAGATAATAGCAACGTATAAAAGATAATAGCAGTGTATCGCAGATAATAGCAGCATATAGCACCTAATAGCAGTGTATAGCCGATAATATCAGCGTATAACAGATAACAGCAGTATATACAGATAACAGCAGCATATAGCAGATAACAGCAGCGTACAGCAGATAATAGCAGCGTATAACAGATAACAGCAGTATATACAGATAACAGCAGCGTATAGCAGATAATAGCAGCGTACAGCAGATAATAGCAGCATATAACAGATAACAGCAGCGTATAGAAGATAATAGCAGCGTATAGCAGATAATAGCAGCGTATAGCTGATAATAGCAGCATATAGCAGATAACAGCAGCGTATAGAAGATAATAGCAGTGCATAGCAGATAAATTGGTCTATCAGCCCAAAAAGAAAAAAAACCACTAAACTCTATTATCTACCCTAATTGTTCTAATTTTTGGGACAGATATTAGTAGTGTTGAAAGTAGAATATTACATTTCTTTGCCAGCCTTTTGGAAAAGTAAAGATATGAGTACGTTGTTCATGGTTAGATGGTCTAACCATGTGAGAAAAAAGAAACTCAATATTTCTGCTACAATTCCATACATATTTTGTCCCAAAAATGAGAAGATATAGGGTACACACAGCCAAACACTTGACACTTTATTTGCAGTTACAGGTTTTACGAGGAGTTGATTTATTTTATTTAATTCATTTTTGTTTTACACCGTGCTCAAGAATATTCACAAAAAGTTGACCTCTCTGAATAACATGGAAGTCGATTGATTCAAACCAGTGTTAGACTACAACATCACATCAAAACTACACTTTGCTAAATGCTGTGACAGCATTTTATTCTCTAACATAACATAATTTCTGATGAATACCAGGCAGGTAATTCACACATAAATTCCCTATACGTTCCCATTTTATCTCTCAAATCATCATCTGTGTTAACTACTGCCCAGGCTTTTGAAATGCCCGAATAAGCAAACCAAACTGGCAGCTACAGGTAACAAGACTCTACAGGTAACAAGCAATTAAATTGCATGAAAATGTCAAGTACTCACTGTTGGGTAATTTAGAGTCATCTTGTTGGTTAGCCGGCAGTATTCTTTCAGCCTATCAAATGGTATTTTCATAACAAGGCTGAAGTTTTGGGCATGGTTGCTCTTGGACACAAAATCCAAAAGCTCTTGAAACACGGGTGAGGATTTGTCAAAAAATTGACTGAAAGGAGAAAAACATAAGTAAACAGTGGTTAAAAGCACCATTTGCAAAGTCAGTGATTCTCTGTCAGTTATTTAATGGAAATGGTTTACTCTCATAATACAGAGATATGTACACTTACTCACAATGTATCATTTAACACCTTTAATCAGGGCACAGCTGTTACAAAAAATGTGTCAGGCCACAAGCCCCGTATTAACATTAGTCCAGATTAGAGTGCCATTTACTTTGCATTATGATGAGACTGGCATTAAGATTTAAACCTGACTTAACTTTATAACACTTTTGAGCTGGTTCCAGAGCACAATACTCAAATCCACCCACTCTCCTCTTACTACTGAAACTCCCCTTCCCAGCTTGAAACAATACTCAAATCCTCCCACTATAAACTTACCCTCCCAGCTTACCACAATACTCAAATCCTCTCACTAAAAGTTCACCCTCCCAGCTTACCACAAAACTCAAACCCTCATACTAAAAGTTAACCCTCCCAGCTTACCACAATACTCAAATCCTCTCACTAAAAACTCACCCTCCCAGATTTGCACAATATTCAAATCCTCTCACTAAAAACTCACCCTCCCAGCTTGGCACAATACTCAAATCCTCCCACAGCCAAGAAGTCACAAAAGGCTCTGGAATATTTGTGGAACTCAACAACAAACTCCTGAAAGTGGCTCAAGATCTGTGCATCCATGATGCTGCTTCCGTCTCGTATCAGCTTCGTCATTTCAACACTGCCCCTACCAATCTGAAGAACAAAATGAGAGAGCTAATCATCAGAGAAACCTGCAGAGGTGCGACACGCTCCACAATGAATCTGAAATTTTCATATTTGAAAATTTTTTTCCTTTTTTTCATATTCCATGCTACTGTATTTCTTGAACCTATTCGCATGTTTGCAAGATTTTTATTCAAGCACATTCTTAGGCCATTATTCTCTATAGGCTGAAAACATTGTACTTTCTGTAAAGCCCTGACATTGGGCAAACCCAACCATTGCAGTTTTTTTCCCAAAAACAAATTGAAATGATGCATATTAAAATCACATTGGTAGTTGCCCTTTCATATGCAAAAAGGTTGAGGAATGAGGGCATGACTACTTCTGGGTTTTGACTTTTTTTAAGCCTTTCACATTTTCCCCTATATCCAATCATTTCATTTTCAATTATTTCAGGTTTCTATGCCTTTCCTATTTACTGACCCTTGTATTTTGAAATTCAAGGTTTAATTTTTTAAGGTTTTCACCTTTTCCAAGCATTTTCTTTTTTCATATTTTACTGACCTTCCTGGTAAGAGATATGAAAGCCTCCAGCATTCTGAGCAATGTCAGTTTGTAAGGCTGTAGCTCCAAGGAGGAAAAAAAGTCTGTCGTGAAAAAACATAAAGACACATGATTACTACATGGTAATACATGTCATCAGAAATTTGACAGAGAAAAAATCCTAAAGAAAGGCCAAAAAAAAAAAAATTTTTAAATCACTTTCCCAAACATATGCATAATTCCATCTGGAATTTGGCCACATTAATCTTTGTTAATTTATTTGATTGTTCACAAATGTTTACTGGTATTCAATCCTGCTTAACACCATTAGATAATCACAATGTGTACCATATTAAAAAGAATGGAACCTGATTTATTTTCTTTAAAGAGAAAGTCAACAAAACAGTAAAGTTGGTAAAAATGCCACTAAAAACTATAGATCTAACACTACAAGTATACATAGTATACAAAAACTATTGATCTAAACCTATATCCAAGAAAAGAGCTTTTTTTGAAATTCTGTTTTGTTTTGACTGAATACCATAGAATTCAAACAGTTCACTGCAGTGAAGTCAGTTACAAGAATCTAACAACGTAAGTGTACGTAGTTTGCAGCAGTTTTCGGCAGATCCTGATTCGTTTATTTACCTCTTTATGTGTTTATTCACATTAAGACATTTACGGACAAAAAAGGTTGGCATAGTAACCGGGGAAATTACTAACCTGACTTGTGCAAAGGCCTAGTCAACTGTGTAGCAATCTTCAACATGAGCATGTTAAATGTCCGCTCTGTAGATGCGAACTCAAACTGTGTGGCTCTGCCGCCTTGGTTGTTCTTATCCACCAGACACAGACAGTTGTCTCCCTTGGTGATCACTCTTCTTATCCAGCCTGTTTGAGCCTGATAAAAGATAAAATTGAAAATTGTCTAATTAAGGGATGGTGTTTTATTTTATTTTTTTTTTTTTAATTCAGCAGTCAGCAGTTTATAATTTGTAGCTTTTATGGTGTACTCAATTTTGATACGATGTCCATGAGGTTTGTTGGTAGAATCATGAGGTTTGTTGGTAGAATCATGAGGTTTGTTGGTAGAAACATGAGGTTTGTTGGTAGAAACATGAGGCTAAGCCAACAAGCATGGATACATCGAGGTACACATACCTGACACAGCCTGAGAGTTAAGCTGTAGACAGGTACAGGTGGTAGGTTATGGTAACGAGCATATGGGTGTATAAACATAACACATTTACTATTTAGACAAGTAATAATCAACTCAAAAACTGATTATTATTCTGTATCAGGAAATCAATTCAAAATTCATCTATATAATGGAAAGCCTACAGAGTCTGGTTCTGGTCGGGCCTGGTTCAAGTGTAGCTGAGCATGCTTGTATATGTATATGTATATGTATACAATTGGCTCCAGCACCAAGAAGCTGTCTGAAACCTAAGTTAGACTTAACAGTCTTAGCTTCAAAATAGTTTACTTCACCCAAAATTGTGACTCATCCTTTGCGATTGTTATTTTAATACAAACGGATGTCTTAAACCTTGATGACAAAAATTAGCATTCCTATTCAAATCTAAGTTCCAGAATAATACTGCAAGATAAGACTATATATTTATTTATTTCTTTCATGAACTTTTTTTACATCATACTCAAGAATGTTTCACTTATATAACGACATCAAGCATTATGGTGGGAGGAAACCTGGCAGAGCCCAGGGGAACTCACAACCATCCGCAAACCTTCCCAGATCCACCCAGAGAGGAAGCCAGCATGGACTGGACTTGAACTCTCTGTGACCACTGGTGAGAGGCTCCTGGGTCACTGGAAGACTACATAATGTCTGCCTATAGTGTACTGATTCACTGATTCATGATCCTGCAGGGGCCTGCCTAGTGTTCCTTCTATTATAAAAAAACAGTTTTGCAATTGTAAACGTACATACTTACACTCAGCAGGAAACCGTTCCTGTTAGCGTTATAGATACCCTAAATATGAAAGAGCAATTTTCAGTGCCATTCATGCACATTTTTACTTAGATTTTGGAGGCAACAGTACATTTTTTGAATTGGCCAATTTCAGGAGTTCACAAAAAGTGTAATTTTATCAGCCCGTGCAGAAAAATGCCTTCAGAGCATGCTTAAATATAAACACCTGGCAAACATGCAAAAATGTTGAAGAATTATAGATACTCACCTTTTTCAGAAATGTTAAACCCACGGGTTTTGCAGTTTTCACGACTGGAGCATACACGCCTTCACTGTTAAACATACATATAGATACAGAAATAAAAAAAAACATAATTCTTCAGTTTGGGATTATATTTCAATTTAAATTAAAAGCCCATTTTCCACAACATTTCAATCACATCACATCAGTGTCCACTTACAACAAGCCCCTGTCAATGCAGATTTATTTAAAATGCTGCCTCACTGCAAAACAGGAATTTTTTACTTATGTGCTCAGAGAAAACCACCTTCCTTTAGCAAGTAACTGACAAACAGATTTCCACCCACAGTCAAATGGTACGTACGTACACATATACGTACGTACGTACGTACGCATGTATGTATGTATGTATGTACATACCTATGTATGTGAGAAGGTCTTCAGCAACCTGCTGATGGTCGTGGGTTTCCTCCGCGCCGTGCTTGGTTTCCTCCCACCATAATGCTGGCCGCCATCGTATAAGTGAAATATTTTTGAGTACGGCATAAAACACCAGTTAAAAATATAAATAAAAAATTTATCAACTGAAAACAAAGGGCAAGTAACTCTTACCTTGGCTGTTTTCCACAGTAGCACACGTCCGGCATGAATCCCGTGGAGTCAACCAGAAACAGGGAATGGTTCTGACCACCAGCGATGTCCCAGACAGGGTACGCGCTCAGCGACTGCAACACCAACACCAACATTAAGAAACAGAACAAGTCTTTTGAAAGTTCTTTCTGTACATGTCACAGGCATCAGATTACTAGGTACCTAAATCTTCAACCTTTTCAATGACCTCTGCGACCAACATTTTGAAAGAACTACATGGTGTAGATACCTATTTTGAAAAGTTTTACAAAGCTTGCATCTTTTGTGACAAAAAACAAATCATTTTAGCACCATTTTCAGCATAATTGTATGCATAAATTTCACTGAAAAAAAGTGCTTTAGTGGCTTGAAAAGGTGAAAGACTTACAGAATGTCTGTCCACAACAAAACCAAAATGGCCACGTTACTATTTTTTCTAAGAACGCAAAACTTTTTATGTTTAACTATGATGGCCATTTTCATGGAGCTGGGCCTGACAAATGTTTCTGTGCATGTAATCCCTCAACCTTTCTGCACAGGAACAGTTATGAAGGGACAACTTTCAGTGCCATATATGCAACTTTTTAATTTGATTTAAAGAACAAAATTACATTGGATGGGTTGGCCAAAGTCAGAGCTTCACAAAAAGTATAATTGTGTCCATCTACATAGAATAATGCCTTCAGAATGTAGCTTAAAGAATTACAGTAAATATATAACATACTGTTTTACCATCCTGTCCATGGTGAATCTCACCTTTACTTTGGTGGGGGAGGGTCCATCTTCTGAATGACCCAGCTGACCGGACGTGTTTATCCCCCATGAATACACCTGTAGTTGAAATAAATAAAATTGTACCAGATTTAAAAAAGAAATCAAAATAAAGCGAAAATGTTAAAACCTAAAGTTTTTACCAGACATAAACCAATTACGATAAAACAGCTCCATTACAGTGGCCAATTGTTGGAGAGAAAGATAACTAAATTACTGACTTCTTCTAAAAGTAGATACACTTTTATCTTCAAACTGCTCGATTAACAAAACTGCTTACCTGTGAACTGGCTGTCAAAGCTAAAGCGTGTGAAGCTCCAGCTACTACTTTCACAATATTCTTGTTGGAAAGCATTTTGATGCAGCAAGGGTAGGCCCTGGAAGACAACAAAAACATATATATCCGATGCCAAGATGGATTTCACTTTTACACAAATTCTGATTCTAAGATTCATGATACAAAACATATGCCTTTGCTAATTATAAAGTCCAATGACTTTATTTATTTATTTATTTATTTGTTTATTTATTTGATTGTTGTTTTACACTGTACTCAAGCATATTTCACTTATATAAGACGGCAGCCAGCATTATGGTGGGATGAAAAATGACTCAAGTAGCAAAGGGATGTCACTTAGATTTTTCAGTCACCAATGCAGATGTACTCATGGCTATCACTAAAAACACTTCAAGTCTCCACGTCCAAGCTGCCCCATGTTGCTTCTACCCCACTGGAAATCTGCTACCGTTAAACAGCATTGGTCCCTATGATAACCCCAATTTACCTGTTTTCCATGTCCCCATGTCCCAGCTTCCCCGTGTTGTTTCTACCCCACTGGAAGGCTGCTCTTGTTACACAGCATTGGTCCCCATGATAACCCCAATTTACCTGTCTTCCATGTCCCCATGACCCAGCTGCCCCTTGTTGTTTCTACCCCACTGGAAGGCTGCTTCCGTTACACAGTATTGGTCCCTATGATAACCCCAATTTACCTGTCTTCCATGTCCCCATGTCCAAGCTGCCCCGTGTTGCTTCTACCCCACTGGAAGGCTGCTCTTGTTACACAGCATTGGTCCCTATGATAACCCCAATTTACCTGTTTTCCATGTCCCCATGTCCAAGCTGCCCCGTGTTGCTTCTACCCCACTGGAAGGCTGCTCTTGTTACACAGCATTGGTCCCTATGATAACCCCAATTTACCTGTCTTCCATGTCCCCATGTCCCAGCTGCCCCATGTTGCTTCTACCCCACTGGAAGGCTGCTTCCGCTACACAGCATTGGTCCCTATGATAACCCCAATTTACCTGTCTTCCATGTCCCCATGACCCAGCTGCCCCTTGTTGTTTCTACCCTACTGGAAGGCTGCTCTTGTTACACAGCATTGGTCCCCATGATAACCCCAATTTACCTGTCTTCCATGTCCCCATGTCCCAGCTGCCCCTTGTTGTTTCTACCCCAGGTCCATATCTCTGTTTCCATAGTACCGAGTGACTCCCTGGTAACATGATCTGAAAACACTGAAATAAATGCAAAAATACAGTTTCATGTACAAAAATCAGGCCAATGCACCCTTTGTAGTTTTGTCTCAAAAATGAAATGTGAACAAATTACAATGAAAGTTTCTCTTTCATATGCCAAAATGTTGAGAAATGAGGGTAAGTGAAATATTTTTTAGTATATGGTGTAAAACACCAATCAATTAAATAAATACATAAGTTTACTATTTACTACATGAATGTACCCACCAAAACCCAAAATTTAAGTACTTTTAGGGTTACCCTTTAAAATACTCCTGGTATTCCTTAATACATTTCAAACAAGGGGCACCTGTAGCCTAGTGGTTAGCACGCTAGAGCAACACAATGACCAAGCAGCCTTTCACAAGTCATGCCAGGATTTCCCCCCAAGATCTGCCTGCTTTTCTCTCACCATAATGCTGGTCGCCCTCATACATGTATAAGTGAAATTATTCTTAAGTACTACATAAAACATCAATCAAATAAATAAACACACATTTCAAAGAAATTTGTTTGGGTATTTACATCTGCTGTGTTCACCTCAACTCTTGTGTCTTACAGCCATTGGAAAGAATTTTAGAAAACATCTAGACACCACCACCATGATCTGTCAATCTACATGTATTCACAGCTGTAAATTCAGATTTGGTATCAAGGCTACTAAAGAGCTCGCCTGTAGGAGACACTTGAATACAAAACATCAGCTCAATTGTGTAAAGTATTTAAATCATAAATTTTGTAATTTACAGTAATTAGCATGCATACAGAGCATCAACGACAGACAATCCCCTCGTGTTAATGTTCTCTACATGTGTGCAAAACCTCAGCTGAATACTGTACATGTAAGATACCACCCCTAACATTTTGTTTAACATTGTTTTCCCTGTTACTTGGATGCTGACACTGAGGCTCAGGGTATGACATAAGCTACGCAGTACAGGCAAGCTAACAATAAGTATACATGCATGTAGCATTAATTTCACCCATGGACAATCTTAGAATACAAACTTACTTTGATCTTTCTGAGTGGAAGTATTCTTTTGTGCCATTAAATGTTGGCCCTGTAAAACAGCCGAATGTCTTTTTGCGTCTGATTGGCTGGTGCTATCTCGTTCTGACGACTGTGAAAAGTTGCGTCGAGGAGTTTCCGGGCTAAGATTCAGCGAATTGGTTGACTTGGACATGACAGCTGAGGTATCATCAGGGCTGCTCATAAAAGAGGACTCTGCCACGGAACCAGAAGATGACGCACTGGCTGTATCCTTCTCATTGGACACATGGCTTAAGTCTTCGCCGATCGCTTTATCAACGTTGTCAATGTCTGTAGGGGTTCCCGATACAAAAGATCGAAAGTTGCTGAAGGCCTTGCTGGTGATGCTCGTGACCTGTTGCATACTTGAAACCATGGTGGACGAAAACATGCTCTCAAATGCTGAAAGCGAAGGGGAATCAGGTGGCGCAGGCTGTGCGTTTTTTGCTGTGTTCTGCTTTTCGTCCATTGTGTCGCCTTCTTCCAATTGCTTTGCCAAGTATTTGCGCGCCTTAGACTTGTCTATTAAGGTGCTCCCTGACCTCGAGATTTTGCTGCCACTGGCGGCCGATTCACTGCTATCGACTTTTATGGATCCTTCAGATTTACTCGGAGCTGTATGAGGGGATGTGTTTGGTGGCGTTATTTGACATTTTGCTTTGAATTCTGGCCGGAGTTTCCAAATGGCTGCATCTTCATCTGAGGTGTTAGTTGAGCTGGATTTTTGAGCATCGTGTATGTCTGCTGACACACTTTTTGCGTCACCAGCCAACTGAATTTTCTCGGCACTTCTTTCCGGCTTCAAGGACTTGTCCTCGTTCTGTGAGTGCCCCACATCTTTTTGCTGAGTGCTGTCCACGCAGTCTGAAGCTGCACCACCAACTTTTTCTTCAGCAGCCTCTTCCCTTATCTGAGTTGACTCCCTTGGCTTCTCAGTCACACTAGGTGGCGCCTTTTCTTGCACTTCCTCTGTCATGGGGTCACTTGACGTTGATTTGGTTGGGGTAAGTCTGGGATCTTTTGCATTAGCATTGGCAGCAGGAGCAGTAGCTCGTTTTTCTTTTGCAGGAAATTGAGAAGATGCTTTCTTCCCTCGACTGCAGGAATGTGGCAAAGCTGTGGCCGAAAACTCTGTCGGTGACATTTCAGACTCTATGAGACACTTGTGCTTATCACTTATAATACATGTGTCAATAGTTTCTGTGAAACTGAAATCTCTTCATTGCAGGCTGCACAGGTCGACACATCATCATCGTTTGATGTCAAATTTGGCTTACTTCCATGAGAAGAACGAGGTGTTTCCGGAGATGCTGCAGTTACTCTTTCGACCAGAGCCATGCTATGTTTCTTTCCGCAGCATACTGCCAACACAGTCCGGCCAACAAGCCTATCTACAAGAATTGGATTGGTTGCTATGGTGACGTCCTTGACCCCTAGCTGAATTCCGCTTCCCCATGCCCAAATTTCACCATCGTATGACAAAGCCAACGTGTGGTTTTGCCCGCACGCCACCTGTTTAATCCTAACACCAGGTTGATCAGCTTCTGGATTGGGAAAGTCCACCTTTTCAGGGGAGATAATCGTGTCATCTTTTCCTGTCCCGCACTCACCACCAGATGTCTCTCCCCAGCAGTAGACATCCCCATTCTCACAAACGGCTGCGGAGTGAGTGTACCCGCACACAACGTCCACAACATGTTTATCTGTAGTTATGTAAAACAAACATTTTAATTTTAGAATGTCACACCATCAGATTTTAGTTATAGAAAGATGATCAGGCCAAAAATGACTTTTCCCACACGGTAAAATCTTCTAGTTACATGTCTTAGTGATCTCCATCTTAAAAAAAAATAACAGAAAAGAAGAAACCCCATGAAAAAATAAATGATGTAGGCCTACTAATTTTTAAAACCATTCTGTTTTAACAGGGACCGCAGGGCCTAATCTGGCCTCAGAAGGGCAGGAGGTGAAGGGCACCTCACTGTTGAATATTTCGATTCTCATACATTTTTAAGGGCCTACTGTTGACCTCCACCCCAAGTGCACACCCCAACACGTAATTAGCCCGAAAATTCAGTCTAAGGATGGCTTGTATTTACTGATATGTGGACAACTCTGCCATCCCGGTTGACATGTGCATCTGATCATCACACTGTATCATCGATACCCCAGGACATCATTAAAAAGTTGTTTGCTGCGGGTAAAAAACCCTGTTTTTTGAAGTCTGGTTGGTCAGTGGTTATTTTTTAAAATTTTTTTTGAAAGTGAATTGAACGTAATTCCCGGCCTGCATGATCTGAATGATAAATGAGCTGTCCAATTTTCGTCACCTACTTCCGGGCAAAACATTTCCGATTTTAATTGCTCTTTAAAAACTTTTTTGTTTTCATAACCAAGTTCTTTCACACTGAAGTCAAATATTCCTTCCTGATTCTGGATCAAACATTAAATTTGAGTAAATTTACAAACTTTACAACTAAACAACTGAAGTTGAAAGTCATCCATTGCTTTTGCCCCTGTGGCGAAGGGACGCCAATTGGCTTTCGCCGCACAGAAATCATATTTGCCAAAAACATCATCGAGGCCGAGAGCGAAAAGGCAGAGGTTCGACAGAAGCTCAAGAACAATCCGCATTCTAAGCTCCTGCTAATGACTGATACGCCTGCCACATCTAAGATTATATATTAGACGTAGGCGCCCCTACGTATTAATAATGGATACTGACGAGCTTATAGACGAGATTCTGGGCACAGAGGAGGAGCCCGGCCCCAACCAACAGCCCGGCCCCAGCCAACAGCCCAGCCGAAGCCAACAGCCCGACCCCAGCCAACAAGAAGTAGTATACACACTATAGGTTCTGGGCACCCCCCCCCCCCCCCCCTTGGGGCCCTCCCCACAACAAATAGAGGCTCCCACCCCCCTTTCCCTGCTTCCCCCATAAGAGCCACCCCCCCCCCCCCCCACCCAGGCGCTTCCCCAGCCAAGGCGTACATGCTTATTTACAAGTCTAGCCTACACACACACACTGATATGAGGGGACCTAGTGTGTGTACTATAGTGTGTATACTACTCAAAACTGATGTGGCGAATGGCTAGCCGAAGCTTAGCAACTAAGTAGATAATCCGAGTCTTGTTATGCTGAGCCCTGAATTGCTAAAAAAAAGTTTGCATTCAAAAAGTTTTCTTGTCATCTCTATTCCAAGGTTGAGCAGAAACAAGATTAGCCTTGGCTAAATTTTGTGAATATTAGCTGTATATTTGTGAACATGTGTTTTTATCCCATTCACATGATGATGTGATTTAAACAATGAACAGTACCTGTAAAGGTCTGTCAGCAACCTACGAATGGTCGTGGCTTTCCACTGGGCTCTGCCTGGTATAGGTGAAATATTCTTCAGTACTGCATAAATCACCAACCAAATAAATAAATTAACAAATAAACAATGAACACTGCGATACTGGCTGGCAAATTTGCAGCTACTAAACACTGATGTGCTGAAATCTGATCCTACCGGAGAGAGATTCCACAAGTACAGGGTCTGGGAAGTTTTCTTCATGACTGCCTATACCAAGCTGACCTCGCTTGTTGCTGCCACAAGCAAACACTTGCTTCTCCCTTGTGAGGAATAAATAATGATCGCTCCCCACATCAGCCGTTAATATATCTTTGTCTTTGAAGCCCTTGAATGTCTCTGGTTTGATATCACCTTTGTAGCCTTGCCATCGATAGACTATCCCAGTTGTTTCTGAATGACTGAAAACACAAGGAGACATGCAAATGAGCAATAATCAATTTTGTCTCTTCTCTTCAAATGTACAGTTTATGTGTGGTGATATTTCTTTGATTTGTTTATTCATTTGACTGCTTCTCAACACCACACACGAGATGGGTGGAGGAAACTGCACTGACCTTTAGCATGTTACTGAAATAAACATAGATATATACATCTACTACATTTGAGGAAGACAGATAGATGAGCTCTGTTGAGTGATTAGTGTCATCAAAGCCCTACAAACGCTAACAGTGATGGGAATCGTATGTGTCAGAATCATCCGCACCATTCTGACACCGGAAGGGACAAGGGGAATCCAATCCCTTGTCCAAATATAGTGGAGGAAAATGGGCGAAGACTGGGTGGGGGAAACCACCAGAGGCCGAGTGGAGGAAAGCAGACACAGGCTGGCTGGAGGAAACCTGGTAGCTGATGAGTGGAGGAAACCAGGCAGAGGCAGAGTGGAAGAAAGCCCCTGTCCATGTATAGTGGAGGAAACAAGGCGGAGACTGGGTGAGGGGAAACCAGGCAGAGGCAGAGTGGAGGAAAGCAGACAAAGCCTGGCTGGAGGAAACCAGGCAGAGGATGGGTGGAAGAAACCAGGCAGAGGCAGAGTGGAGGAAAGCAGACACAGGCTGGCTGGAGGAAACCAGGCAGAGGATGGGTGAAAGAAACCAGGCAGAGGCAGAGTGGAGGAAACCAGACACAGGCTGGATGGAGTAAACCAGGCAGAGGATGGGTGGAGGAAACTAGGCAGAAGCAAAGTGGAGGAAAGCAGACACAGGCTGGCTGGAGGAAACCAGGTAGAGAATAGGTAGAGGAAACCAGCCAGAGGCAGAGAACCAAGCAAGATACTGGGTGAGGAAAGCAGGCAGAGGATGGGTGAAAGAAACCAGACAGGTGCTCAGCAGTAGGCAAAAGGCAGAGGGGGAATCAAAAACTGGATGGGAGAAACCAGGCAGAAACTGGATGGGGAAACCAGGCAGAGGCTGGGTGGGGAAATCAGGCAGACGCTGGGTGGACAAAACCAGGCAGAGGCTGGGTAGGGAACCAGGCAGACAATGGGTGGACAAAACCAGTCAGAGGCTGGGTGGACAAAACCAGGCAGAGGCTGGGTAGGGAACCAGGCAGACACTGGGTGGACAAAACCAGGCAGACGCTGGGTGGACAAAACCAGGCAGACGCTGGGTGGACAAAACCAGGCAGAGGCTGGGTAGGGAACCAGGCAGACACTGGGTGGACAAAACCAGGCAGAGGGAGGGAACCAGACCAGAGCTGGATTTGAACTTTTTGCATCTTTGATAAAAAAATGTCTGGTCAATTAATAAATTAGATAAGATCATTAGCCTTCTTGCTTTTATATGATTGAAAACAGGCCATTCCCAGGATCCCTCACACAAAATATCAAAGCATAAAGCTTTAATAAAAGACATCTCTAAAATCCTGTCAAAGTATGCAAACAGAGCGGATATATTATAGTACATGTGTATCAGACATGAACTTCGGTAGACATATACTGTACACACATCCCTAAAAGTAAACATGCGAACACACCCACGCACAATTTGCTTCAATAGACGCATATTGTAATAATAGCAATTCTTGGACGAGTAATCTCAGAGTTCTTATGTTTAACATGCTCTGTAAATACAGACTGAGTAAAGTCAAGTGTAGCCTGACCCAAGCTGTGGCCCATGCCTCATTAATGTGCAGTATCAAGCGACCAGGTCCTCCCTAAAGGGCAGACCCTCTCTGGGTGTGGCACCTGTGCCTAACAAAAAAATACCCGATATATTCGTCTTTTGCTCCATACTCTTCTGCGGTGTGTTTTTTCAATACAGCTATTATTCAAAACTGAAAATAATTTTCTTTGTGAATTCAGAAATTAATGTAACGTCCCTCAATGAAATTCAAGTTTGGCTCCACAATTATTAAAGCTACTCTGTAAAATCAGCTTTCAGATGTCTAACATTATATTTTCAAAAGCTACCACAAGCTCCATGCTGTCGCACGCTCCCCACTAGCTGCATATAACACAAGCTTCTTGCTAACTATCACAAGCTCCCCACCAGCTGCATACCGCACAAGCTCCTTGCTATCACAAGCTCCCCATCAGCTGCATATAGCACAAGCTCCCTGCTAACTATCACAAGCTCCCCAACAGCTGCATATAGCACGAGCTCCTTGCTAACTATGGCAAGTTTCCCCACAGCTGCATATAACACGAGCTCCTTGCTATCAACAAGCCCCCCACCAGCTGGGTATAGCACGAGCTCCTTGCTATCACAAGCCCCCCACCAGCTGCATATAGCATGAGCTCCTTGCTATCACAAGCCCCCCACCAGCTGCATATAGCCCGAGCTCCTTGCTATCACAAGCTCCCCACCAACTGCATGTAGCACAATTTCCTTGCTATCACAAGCTCCCCACCAGCTGCATATAGCACGAGCTCCTTGCTAACTATCACAAACTTCCGATCAGCTGCATAAAGCACGAGCTCCTTGCTAACTATCACAAACTTCCCATCAGCTGCATATAGCACAAGCTCCTTGCTAACTCTCGCAAGCTCCCAACCAGCTGCATATAGCACAAGCTCCTTGCTAACTATGGCAAGTTTCCCCACAGCTGCATATAGCACAAGCTCTTTGCAAACTGATGCAATTTTCCCATCAGCTATCGCAAGCTTCCCACCAGCTAGTGCAAGCTTCCCACCAACTGGTGCAAGCCTATCTTTTCCACCAGCTGGCACAAGCTTCCCACCAGGTGGCGCAAGCTTCCCACTAGCTGGTACAAACTTATCACTAGCTGGCACAAGCTTATCACTAGATGGCACAAGCTTATCACTAGCTGGCACAAGCTTATCACTAGCTGGTACAGGCTTCCCACTAACTGGCACAAGCTTATCACTAGCTGGTACAGGCTTCCCACTAACTGGCACAAGCTTCCCACTAGCTGGCACAAGATTCCCACCAGCTGGCACAAGCTTATCACCAGCTGGTACAGGCTTCCCACTAGCTGGCACAAGCTTCCCACTAGCTGGCACAAGCTTATCACTAGCTGGCACAAGCTTATCACTAGCTGGTACAGGCTTCTCACTAGCTAGCAAAAGCTTATCACAAAGCTAGGACAAGCTTCTGAGCTGTCACTACTACATAATGCTAGCACAAAGCTGACTTGGAGAGCTAGTATACATATAGCTACATGTGCGTGAGCTGGCAATGTGTTAAATACCTGGAACTTAGTCGCACCCAAATGTTAGAAGGGTCTGATAAATTACTGTTGAAAATGTAATGAAAGTAACAGTGAATAGTAATAGTCAAGCACACTGTATCAACTTCCTTCCCTCTTTTTTTGAGTGCTGACCAGCGTTCAACAAACAACTTTAGGCTTCATTTCAATACAACTACTAGGATATGCTCAGCGCAGACTTCAACAAACCCCTTTTGGCTTCATTTCAAGACAACTACTGGTATATGCTCAGCACAGCTTTCAACAAACCCCTTTTGGCTTCACATCAGTACATGCTGTATAAGTGCATGTATATGCCCAGCACAACTTTCAACAAACCCCTTTTGGCTTCACTTCAATAAAACTACATGTATATGCCCAGCACAACTTTCACACAACCACTTTTGGCCTCACTCCAATACAACTACATGTATATGCTTAGCACAACTTTCACACAACAACTTTTGGCCTCACTCCAATACAACTACATGTATATGCTCAGCACAACTTTCAACAAACCCCTTTTAGCTTCACTTCAATAAAACTACATGTATATGCTTAGCACAACTTTCACACAACAACTTTTGGCTTCTCTTCAATATGCTCTGTACAGCTTTAACCTAACAACTTCTTGGACTGTAATTTTCAGACACATTTCAACTTGTCACTGAGGGTGGCATCCACATTACTAGTGAACTGCATGTAAGATTCAACACTTGCTCAGTTTACACCCAAATTATGTGAAATTTTAGAAGTTACTTTAGGCCTTGGTAACATGTACAACCACACAGCTGACACCAACAAACCATCGCAATTACCTTCTAGGGTCCATGACCACGTGGTAGTAGCGTATTCACAGCAGAAACCTATATTCATTTAAGCCGTTAGTAACTTACACCTGTTGACCAGTTCATTTAGTTACAAGGTACATCAATATGACTTCCTTTATTTGACTTCATCCTGCTCTTACTTGAGCATCAACAGGAGTACAGCTCCGCAATACACAAATGTGCAACAGCCAAAAATATGTTCATGAAGGTACGACATTTTTGGCCGTTTTTCACGGTTATGTTTACATAACGTAGGTAATTATTCATGAGTTATTTATGGCCGGTAACCGTAACCCTGTGAACCCACTCTGAAACTTTCTCATAGTTATACATGCACCTTTCTCCACTCTTTGTGCAATTCCACAAAAGCCTTCCAATCAGCAATAGAGCTCCCGGTAATGACTCAACCAAAACAGATACAATGTTGTAAAATCCATAAAAATACAACTTCGATTTATTTATTTATTTGATTAGCATTTTACGCCGTACTCAAGAATGTTTCACATAAACCACAGCGGTCAGCATTATGGTGGGAGGAAATCAGGCAGAGCCCAAAGGAAACTCATGACCATCTGTAGATTGCTGGCAGACCTTTCCACCAACATCCTAAGAGGACACCAACATGAGCTACATGTAAATACAACTTTGCAGCATACAATACATAACAATATTGCAAGCAGTTCTGGTTTTCAAAAGATCCTTCATTTCTCATAAAGGGAATTTTCTTGTAAATCTGACTACACTACCTGCATATACATGAACATTATACAGCATTTGTTCCTGCCTGAGAACAGTCCTATGTGTATATGTATGAGTGAAATTTTGAGGAAAGCATTAAATCTATGACCCGAAACTTCTGGACATTCGTATACGAGCTGTCAGGTTAATAATGGAAAGGCCAATTCACAATACAAACACCGATCTAACTGTATTAATGACAAGTCAGCTCACCTTAAATACCTGACAAATCTTCTGAGTTAGATTAGACACCTGCAGCTGTATGCGTCATATGTATAAGTAGGTAATTTGAGCACCCCTTTGAGCCATAATCAGGGTACCCTTTTGAGTCCAATATTCAGGGCACCCTTTTGAGTCCAATATTCAGGACACCTTTTTGAGTCCAATATTCAGGGCACCCTTTTGAGTCCCATAATTTTGGCTATTAAATATTGAGAAATAGCATTAGAAATTACAACTAATATTCGACTAAATATGAATGTCACAAAAACAGAGACAACGACTGAATAAAAAAGTACAAAAGTAAATGACTCTTTTTTTAACATGTAATTAATCAAATCAAACACATTTTCAAACTTTCTAATTCCTCTTAGTTTGCCTTTAACGTTAATATGGGCCCATATTGTAGTTATGTACAACTGCCTGCATGTGACCGTGCATAATGGGGACCCTGTACACTGTGGTATATTTCCTTTAACATGGGACCAGTATGTGTAAAAACAATCCAAATGGAAGTCACATCCAAATATCCTATTCATCAGTTTATTAGCAAATTTACCACACCTGCAGAACTATATAATCTCAACCCACGTTACTGAATACCCAACTGTCTTGTCTCCTGTATACATACAAATCTACTTTATTCTCTCTCCCTCCCTAACCCTTTCATAGGTGTGAATAGGGTGTCTACAAGAAAGAACTGGTTTTCCATCCATCCACCGGGGGGGCAGACAAACCTTTATCAGCTTCTCCCTCACAAACAGGGGTACTCATGAGTAACGACAGGTACACAGACTGAGCTAACGTGTGAGGGCAAATGGTCTGAGAACACAAATATACGCCATCCTGGGAAGAGGCCAATTGGTATAAAGGTGAGTGAACAGCCGTCGTTGTTGTTACCAAAAATCAAGTACTTTTACACGCTTGATGACGAGTGTGTGTTTATGTGATTCATGTCCATGTTTTAGGGAAGGAAACATGTTTGTACCTGCAACTCTTAAAGCTTTTAGGTGTTTCCGTGAACATGTTTACTTGAAATATATGCTTTTAGGAAGAGGAGACACTTTCTGAATATGAAGTAGAACAATTGCTTCTTTTATTGTAAAGTATAACAAGATTTGTACACAGGGACGATGCTACAGACTGAGGATGCCATAATACAGGATTAAGGGTTCTCTAGCTGTGCTCTAATATAGGTTGAGAATGATCTAAAATAGGGTGAGAATGATCTAAGATAGGGTGGGAATGATCTAATATAGGGTGGGAATGATCTAAGATAGGGTGAGAATGATCTAATATACATGTAGGGTGAGAGTGATCTAATATGGGATTTGAATGATCAAACATAGTGATAATGATCTGACATAGGGTGGGAATGATCTAATATATAGGGAAATGATCTAATATAGGGAGAGAATGATCTAATATAGGGTGACAATGATCTAAGATAGGGTGGGAATGATCTAATATAGGGTGGGAATGATCTAAGGGTGAGAATGATCTAATATACATGTAGGGTGAGAGTGATCTAATATGGGATTTGAATGATCAAACATAGTGATAATGATCTGACATAGGGTGGGAATGATCTAATATATAGGGAAATGATCTAATATAGGGAGAGAATGATCTAATATAGGGTGACAATGATCTAACAGAGTGAAAATGAACAAACAAAGGGAGAAAATGATCTAATATAGGGTGAGAATGATATAACAGAGTGAAAATGAACTAACAAAGGGAGAGAATGATCTAATATAGGGTGGGAATGATATAACAGAGTGAAAATGAACTAACAAAGGGAGAGAATGATCTAATATAGGGTGAGAATGATATAAAATACGGTGAGAATGATCTAAAATAGCATGAGAATAATCTAAGATACGGTGAGAATGATCAAATAGAGAGTCATAATGATCTAAGATACGGTAAAAATGATCAAGTAAAGAGTGAGAATGATCTCACATAAGGTGAGAATGATCTCCTATTGGGTGAGAATGATCTCCTATTGGGTGAGAATGGGTGAGAATGATCTCCTATTGGGTGAGAATGATCTCACATAAGGTGAGAATGATCTCCTATTGGGTGAAAATGCTACATGTACACATATAAGATTGGGTCAAGTGCTCCAGTGTGAGAACGCCATTGTAACACCGGGCGACAATGCTATACTATTCTGTTATGGGGGAGTGCTCTAATATATCAATAGGGTGAATTCTGAAATGTAATGTGAATATGTTCAGTTCTCTCAATTCTTTCCATTTAATACTCGATTCCACTAAACTCACAGGCCAAGAAGGCCAATAAATAGCTTCTTAATTATTAAAAGCAATCCTTGTGGGTTTGGGAATTTGGTCTGAAACTGATATCAGAAAGTATTCAAATATCCCTGCCAATATAGGGCTACATGTACATGTGACTTTAATGTGACATAGCTACCGTAGGACATTAATACCAAACAAAACATTCAATCAAGCATTTTTGACATTAATCATAGAAAAGCATGTTTCTATGACTTTAGCTGAACATTGGTACCCACTATAACCAGTATACACACAAAAAATAATCCTCTGCAAATGACCTGTGCAGCCTGCACTATGTTAGCGTTTAACCTCAATGAAGAATGCTAATCCAGGTGAAAAAGATGACTGAGTACATAAAACATTCTGATAACTATGTACCATTCCCTCTAACTGTCCAAAATAAAATTCATGTGTTTATCTTGATAGTTAGGAGTCCTCGCAGTCAAATTTCCAAGGAAACCCAGAATACATACATGTGGTGCAGACTTGGACACTTCTCAAATTAATATTCATGAGATTATTAAAACAGCAGATTTTATCATCTTGCCCAGAATGATTTGTAATTCTAGAATTAACTTCTATTTATACTTTTGGTTAGAGAAAAGGCCAATGCAGATCACTGCAGATAAAATGCCCAGCTTTTGAAGAAACCTAATTTGCATAAAAACTGATCAAACTCAGTCTTTAACATGTCTGTGTAAATGTCATATTTAGAAAATTCACCTATATACGTACATGTATATGTATGTCACTGACAGGCTTCCATGCAACAATGTCAATCTTAGAACTAAATTGCGTGAGAAATGATGACATTTTTTCTTAAAATGTGATAATACATGTATATTGGTGGCAATTTAGCTGCACCTAAGCACGAAGCAACTGCTTAAATCATCACCTAACTCTAATTTACATGTAATTTACATTCATCAAATTGCAGAATTTAAGCTTTTGGTTCATGAGGCTTTTATAATGACATGATAATTTTATGTTTAACCCACTACTATTGAAATTCAAATTGAAGAAAATTCTCATTTCACGCATGAGTGGAAAACATTATTGTTCACTTGTAGATTACAGTTTTCCAAATTTACATGTAGCTTTTAAATGTGAGAAAACGCAGAAATAAGGGGTAAGTAGGCAGGGGGTGTTAAATCTTAGCTAGATTCTAACTTGGGGTGCACATTGCTGCAAGAGTTACCCTGGTGTAAAAGGGCTAGCCATAACAAACACAACTGGTAAGTTTACATATTAGGGCTCAAAATGTTTGGTCATTCACTCGTTTTTAAGCGCTCAGAATAAAAATGCTGACTTCAAATTGAGCCACGTTATCACCAAAATGACTTCCTGACTAATTCATGAATGTTTATAGGTGTATTTTATCCCATACCAGGTTTTACAATGATAGCAATGGGATCTAATATATTTTATCCTATACCAGGTTTTACAACGATACCAAAGGAATCTAATATATTTTATCCTATACCAGGTTTTACAACGATACCAAAGGGATCTAATATATTTTATCCTATACCAGGCTTTACAACGATACCAAAGGGATCTAATATATTTTAACCTATACCAGGTTTACCAATGGGATCTAATATATTTTATCCTATACCAGGTTTTACAACGATACCAATGGGATCTAATATATTTTATCCTATACCAGGTTTTACGACACCAATGGGATCTAATATACTTTATCCTATACCAAGCTTTACAACGACACCAATGGGATCTAATATATTTCACACCTTTAGATCATATTGGATGCTTGACTTTTTTTTACCCTTAACATCTTAACAAATGATCTTTGTAAGATCAATACAGATCTCTCAGAATTAGGCAAAATTGTTGTTGAATGCGGTGCTCAGGAATTATCACTTAACTGACAGCTGTATGAGTTTATTTCTGGTGGGGGCAATCAATCCAGAGTCTCAAATCACAGAGTCTCACATCACAGAGTCTCACATCACATCACAGTCTCACATCATATCACAGTCTCACATCACATTACAGTCTCACATCATAGTCTCACATCATAGAGTCTCACATCACAGAGTCTCACATCACATTACAGTCTCACATCACAGAGTCTCACATCAAAGCCTGAAACTAGTCAAAATGTGCACTGCTTCAGATACAGTTATGCAAAATAGAAAATGGAAGATAATACCTTAATCTTACTTGACCATTTCTATCTTTATTATTATACAGCTATCTTTTTTACTTTACAGATTAAAGTCCCAGCTTTCCCATCAGGACTTGCCTGGTAATCTACAGTGGATCAGAGATGACAGCCACAGTATCATCGCCTGATTAGAAGACTGATGACAGAGAGAACGGCCTATGCCTGATTAGAAGACTGATACACAGAGAGAACGGCCTATGTCTGATTAAAAGACTGATGCACAGAGAGAACGGCCTATGCCTGATTAGAAGACTGATACACAGAGAGAACGGCCTACGTCCTCGACTTCAAAGGAGCTGGCATATATCTGTAATAAACGTCAGTGAAACAGACATCAATCACACCAGGTCAAGGGCAAAACAGTCACTGAGTTTCTTAGGAAGCGGTCATGCATGGCTGTGTGAGTTCCACAGCATTCCACGGGCTGTCACAAAGCTTCTCTTGGTCACTCACAGGTCAGTTTCACATTGGACACCGGTCAGTTTGATGCCTGTCAGTTCAGTTAATGGACCAAGAACTCGAAGCTTTTTACATGATTTCAGCAAACTAGCTGATCAATTGCATTAAGTACAACTGACTCATCATACAGATTACGGAGAAAAGGATACTGAAAAGGTAGGGATTAACTTAAAAGACAACTAAGAGCACTTAAACTGAATTTCAATTCCCTATACTTGCTACAACTGCTATAGAACTTAAAACCAACTTGACAGATAAATCATAAGTACAGTGCATGAAATAAATCCAGTTGGCATTCTGTACGTCAGAAACAACGAAAAGTTGATGGTCAACTGTTAAAAATGAAAACCTGCAGCTTGCTTAGTCTAGAGGCATATACACAGAATCTTATCTTCTGACAACATCATGTAGCAGAACTGTGGACTTGATTGCTACTGTAATCCTTCAACTACATCACATGTTTACAAGATGTTTATTCAGGCATATTCTGAAGGCATTATTCTGTGTACACTCACTGATAAAATTATACTTTTTATGAAGCCCCTGAATAAAACTTGGCCAATGTAGTTTTGTATCCAAAATCAAATTAAAAATGTGCATAAATTGCACTGAAGGTTGCTCTTTCATTTGTGAAAAGATTCAGGAATTAGGCTACATAGAGTATTTAACTCCCAGTTTGATCAATCACATACCAAAATTGTAAGCATATAACACATCTGGTACTTTACATGCAGACACATGAACACGCAGGTATACGAATCTGCTCTGACAAAGTTGATGATCTTTGTGAAAATCTGATTTTAACACTTTGATCATGTTGGCCAAGTGATCTGAAATTATATGTAGTACAGTAGAAAAGACATTTGGTAATTACACATAATGTTAAGCCCCAAATGATAGTGACTGGTGAAAATTCAATCTGCAATACAATGTAGGTACATACATGTATAAGTACCAGGATTTGCTCTATCAGTTTGAAGAAGCTGGAATTATATGTAGCAAAAAGACCTGTTGACGGACAATCTTGCAAATTAATATACATGTATGTATGTACTGTCATAGATACAGGTTGTTCAACTCTCAACAAATGTTATACATGTATGTATGTAATGTCTTAGATACAGGTTGTTAAACTCTCAACAAACGTTATACATGCCTGTATGTACTGTCTTAGATACAGGTTGTTAAACTCTCAACAAACGTTATACATGCCTGTATGTACTGTCTTAGATACAGGTTGTTAAACTCTCAACAAACGTTATACATGCATTCCCCATTATCTTTCTTGAATGACAAATGACACTGAACAGCCATGGGTCATGCTGCAGAATGACCTGTCCGAAGGTCTGTGACATCATGTGGGCAACAATCTCAAATACCAAGCGAAAGCAAATGTTTCAAAAATCTGCCCATAAATGTCAAACAATATGTTTTAGTCACCTGTTGTATGATAGGAGGCACTACCTGTCAAATGGCTAAGATGTAGAATTCCACCTCTTTGCTCTAATCACGGCAGAAATCATGTGCACAACAATCTCGCAAATCAATACATGTAGTTTCATATTGATACATAGTCTCCTAGCTTTCAGTGCAAGTCTGTCTAAAATCTGTGCCTCCATGTAAATGTCAAACATGCATTAGTTCTTGTTCTTTGTATGACAGAAGGTGCCACACAGCAAAAGGTCAAGCTATAGAATGACCTCTCCATTACAAGCGTCTTTACGGTCACTGCAGAAACCATGTGAGCAAATGACCACTCTGGTCACATCTGGCTGGCTTGACCACTGTGCGCTGACCACTACAGTGTACTTTAAGCCCATTGTCATGTCTCACAAATATGTCATAGCTTTGGACTATTTCCACCCGGGATATGAACTGCCCTGAAATTTCAGGACAAGACATTTAGTGTTTCCCAGACAGCCTTTATTGTCACATTTTTATGTTGTCTACAAGAGTTACTGAACAATCCAAACAAAAGAAAAGATATCGTACTTTACCCAAAAGTCCCCCCCCCCCCAAAAAAAGAATATTGCCAGACAAATAAAGGCTATAAAATATTACTTTTGGTGGCGGAAATTCACTCCATGTCTTGAAAGTTTCAAATAAACACAGAACAGCTTTCTGAGCTCAATCAATAGAACTCTCAGAATCACATAAAAATGAGTCATGACTGACATTTTTGGTTCTAATACAGTATTTTATTAGGAAGACTGATCAATTAAGATACACAAACAGCTGACTTGCCTTTGTGCCTTTAAAACTCACAGGTGAAATAGACAGGTAGGGAGGCAAATTGCACTGGTTTTCTCACATAATAAGCCCAGCAGTCCAATTACTTCAAAGGCTTTATTACATTATACCACAGAAAATCCAGAGAAAATAAAGTCCATTTCAAAAAGCAGGTGAATAAAGCTATAACAGGAAATTCACACTTGATAATATCTTTTTTTTTACATAAATGTGTTAAAATATAATTAACTCTCTTCCCATTTTTCCCCACAGAGACACGCCTAAAGAGACGCCCTACACTCATATGTTAACTTGCTTTTCATTGGCTCGATAAAGCAAGGCAACAGGTGTTGACAACCAAGAGGCCTACTTTCACCGGACACTTGCTGTGACCAACCAATCAATGTTGTTCATACATGCAGCTTTTGTTTGAACCTTGTGCAACAGATAGCTAAAACGTCAATTCAATGCAAATTTGTTAAGCCTGAGGTCTTGGCCTTCTGCATTTCACATTGTGCATAAAAATCAATATATTGATCACCTGTGTATTGATTTTTGGATATTGGGAGTCGAGGATTACAGGATTGTCATAATGGACCAAACATGTACAATGGATAATACCTCAGACAGTGCCTGGTTTTAGTTAGGAAATTCTGTCACCAAGCTTTTTGTATATATCTCAATCAAAAATGCATCTCCAATCTGACAAAATGCATCATGGCCAAGTTTTCATGGGAGAGAGAAAAGAAGATCGTGTTAAAAAGTTTGAAATTGTGCTGAACACACCTCCTAACCACAGGTTTCAGCCAGGAAATGAAATTTCTGGAGCTGTTGAACTGGAAATCAGTCAGCCGTTGGAAATCTGCTTTTTGGAATTTACTGTGTGCGGGTATGCGGCAGCTTGCGCAATACATGCGCAGCAAGGACTGTCTTCTTCCAAACGCGAGACGTACATGAGGAAGAGGATTCTGATCCTGGGTTCTCCAGATGGCTTGACATCTACGGTCATCATTCCCGGCCGTTACAGTTCAAAGTTCACCTTTGTTCTACCCACTAACTTGCCATCGACGAGTGTTTATGAGGACAAGAAAGGCAGTTTGTCATTCCAAGTGCGCTACTTCGTGCAGGCTCGACTTTGCGACGATGTTGTGTCTGCCACTTTGCGAGGACTTTCCAAACGAAGGACGATCATAAAAGTCTTGATGTCTCAGCACAGAGATTTCATCGTTGAACGGCCGTTTGACATAGCAGCCATTCCCATGGCAATGTGGCCTGTGTCGCGAAGTGAGGACGTTGTTTTAGGATGTGGACCTTTTGACACAGAGAAATCCAGTTTGACGGCCACTCTTAATCAGTCCGTTTACTGTGCTGGTGACAAAATATTTATAAAACTTGAAACGGATGTTCGTGATGCAAAACATTTCAAATCTTTAAGGTTCGAACTTCGCCAAAGAGTTCAGTTACGAAAAACAGCAGAAGTACTGCACTTTATCACAGAATCAGTAACTGTCAAGGAGCCTACCTGGAAAATCGAAAGGCTGGAATCAAAACGACCTTTAGCATTCTTCAGAGTAGCTCTACAAACCTTGAGGAATATTTTGCCATCAATTTTGGAAGGTTGCAATCTTCTAAAGGTGAACTACTCCGTCAAAATTTCTGCCAGACTGGTTAACCAAGCGGCCATGATGTTTTTCGAAGTTCCGCTGTCGATTGCGCCCTCCAAGCATACGATCCTGAACATCGACAACAAGGAAATGAAGGTTCCCATTTTCAAGAGACCAATGAGATTCCCTCGATTCACGGATTCTCACCATGCAACATTTTCACATGACAGCAGCAGTGATTCGAACAATCACTCAAATCGATCATCACAAAATTCTGATGCTAACAATTCCAGGCAGGTAAGAATATTTTGATCAATTTATTAATGTTATTATTAATTCATTCTGTTACTGAAATTTCACCTCTGGCAAAACATCTGTAGAATGTATAGAGCTGGTACATTGGCACTTATTTTTCAAATCTGTTGAGGCAATAGGGAAGTTTATCTCTGCTGTTGACAAGTAGTCAAATCAGATTAGTCAAAAGTACATGTACATACATGTGTATGAAACATGTCACCATTTACCATCTGGCTTTACATGAACAATACAATTCTGGACTGTCACCATTTACCATCCGACTTTACATGAACAATACAAGTCTGGACTGTCACCATTTACCATCCAGCTTTACATGAACAATACAAGTCTGGACTGTCACCATTTACCATCTGCCTTTACATGAACAATACAAGTCTGGACTGTCACCATTTACCATCTGCCTTTACATGAACAATACAATTCTGGACTGTCACCATTTACCATCCAGCTTTGCATGAACAATACAATTCTGGACTGTCACCATTTACCATCCGGCTTTACATGAACAATACAAGTCTGGACTGTCACCATTTACCATCCGGCTTTACATGAATAATACAAGTCTGGACTGTCACCATTTACCATCTGCCTTTACATGAACAATACAAGTCTGCACTGTCACCATTTACCATCCAGCTTTACATGAACAATACAAGTCTGGACTGTCACCATTTACCATCTGCCTTTACATGAACAATACAAGTCTGGACTGTCACCATTTACCATCCGGCTTTACATGAACAATACAAGTCTGGGCTGTCTTCATTTACCATCCAGCTTTACATGAACAATACAAGTCTGGACTGTCACCATTTACCATCTGCCTTTACATGAACAATACCAGTCAGGACTGTCACCATTTACCACCCGGCTTTACATGAACAATACAAGTCTGGACTGTCACCATTTACCATCCGGCTTTACATGAACAATACAAGTCTGGACTGTCACCATTTACCATCCGGCTTTACATGAACAATACAAGTCTGGATTGAAAATATCATCCACATTTCCCATTCATTCAATGAATATTCATTCAAAATTATAACGTATTTTATGGTTAGTTAGCTTTTGCATTTATCCAATTCTCTCACAATTTCTCTTTCATCTTTCCAGCAGGTAACGGTGTGCGTCCATGTGTGACGTTGTCATGGAAACTGAATGTGAAACTACACAAAGGACACCTAGGAATGCAATTCAATCCCTCAGCCACCTGGAGGAAGATGTGCTCTAATCATTAATTCATTATCATTCACATTGTGTGAAATACTTGCATATGTATAAATTTGGGTTGTCAATGAAATGTTTTGTTACCATGGCAACCAATTTAAGACAACATGGACATTATTACAGCTGCATTAACCACATGTGAATAAGCTGCATATAGTAGTCCTAAAAACACGATGTTTTTTTAATCTCGCGCTTACATACATCTTGAAATTCTTTAATCAAACTTTTATTTTCCCACAGAATCTGGAACTAAGTTAAAAATGTACATGTAATTTGCATGTTCACAGTTTGAATGTATTGATAATTAGATGTACTTGCTAAGCAACAGGTCTTCTGCATGATCAAAGCTGGATTTCATGGTTGAGTCAGCACAGAAAAGTTAGCTGAAGATTAATAAGGTTCACATGTGAAATTTAATACACGTATGCTGAAACAAGACTGAGGTTTAAAAGATAACTGCGCAATAAAAATTACCACCACTGTCTCATTTCGTCACTGGCAATTTTTTTTTCTATCCCCCAATACGCTCATGTTAAAGAGGTTACACTGTATTTGTAAATCTAGAAGGGCAAATTCAATCCATTTTAGAACAGCCCAAATAATTATCTTTCACAAAATAAAAGCCACACCTGTGAAAGTGTTCCTGTTCAAAATCTGTCATAAAAGTTCATACAACTTTTAAAGCAAGTCGCATTATAATTTTTTAGAATCAGTTTAATGTTACAGATAGTGCAGGGATGCATCTGATATTTACTGAAAGGTAATACAGTCATAAATCTTGGTAAATACAAAAAATCTGATTTGATCAGCGAATATGGATGTTTAGCCAAAAATCTATAATGTAGCCTATTTATTATCTAATTATAAAGGCTTGTCAATACACATCATGTCTGAGGCCTGTCAATACACATCATGTCTGAGGCCTGTCAATACACATCATGTCTGAGGCCTGTCAATACACATCATGTCTGAGGCCTGTCAATACACATCATGTCTGAGGCCTGTCCATACTTTAATTAAAGCATGTGTCCAAACACTGCACCTGTGTAATGTACCAAATTAGCCAATGTTATATGTACAGAACACGCATTACATTGCTGCAGTATTGCACATACTGTAATTCTTCAACCTTTTCGCAAGTTTGCAAGATGCTTATTCAAACATATTTTGAGGGCATTTTAAAGGGGTATACTGATAAAGTTATACACTTTTTGAGGTCCTGACTCTTATCTCCAAAATCATATTTAAAACAAGCATTACACTGAAAGTTCAATTTCCATTTGCACAAAGGACCTAAAATGTCACCCCCAAAATGTTTATTTTCATGGCAGATAAATGCATCCTAACATGTTACTTATGGTGATGAGACTTATTTTCAAGTGAGACATCATCCTCCCATCCACCAAACCTCAAAACGGCGTTCTAAGATCGACACAACTATCAGAATCATCCAAAATGTGCAATGTGAACTTAGGTGGAACTTTAGGTGATTTACTGTACTCTAAAAAAGAAAAGAAATGGCCTCTTATATTAATTTGGCTAATGACAATTGATAAAAAAAAACACCCCAGTTTTTTTCACATATTGATATTAATCAGCTTTCTTTTCATGTTACTACCCTAATTCCTCAACCTTTTCGCATATGAGCAACTTTCAGTGCAATTTATGCACATTTTTAATTCAATTTTGGGGTCAAAACTATATTGGTGGAATTGGTCAGCTTCAGGGTTTAACAAAAATTATAATTTCATCCGTGTACACAGAATAATGCCTTTAGAATATACTTGAATAAACACCTTGCAAACAGGCAAAAAGGTTGAAGAGTTACAGTACTTGTACGTATATCTACAGTTAATGATTAACATAAAAAGTTGAAAAAGTTAGAGATCAATTTCCATCATAGAATAAAGAAGTCCTCACACATCCCATGATGCATTATGTGTCACAACATCCATGTAATTAGGATTGCACGGGAAAACAAATTCAGGCCTTCTGTTGTTAAAGGCGTTAAAATCTGTTTATTCTGATCATGTGAATGGAAGGATAATGCTAATGGCAGAATATTACAATAGTATTGTCCTAGGTTACCCATCATTCAAGGTACATTTTCACACACCACATGCAATTAAGGTTGTACTGTTATTGTCACAAATTCATGTAGCATCATTTAGCTTATAATGTCCAGCTTCTTAATTTCCATTCAAAGACAAGTTTAAATCCAGTGTACAGCTATCTTATGCAATGAAACACGTTTTCTTTTTCTTTTCTCTTTTTTACATAAAAATTTGTTTCTGTGTGTAAGTATATGTACCAATTGAGCCCGCAATAGCTTTCATGTCAGAGCATTTATGTGAAGTAACCATGGCAACATGTCTATCCATGTGTGAAAATTCACGACATTGTTTGTTAAAGCAACACATTTCTGTAGTCCACGGTTTTTGTCTCCTCTTACAGGGGAACTACAATTAATGCTTTCACAAAATCTGTTGTCAACATAGGCCTCTCCTCGTTTCTTCATGAAAATAATTCAATAAATACTTTTAGCACAAATTTTTACAACTGTTCAGTGTATTTAAAGAACTTGTCTGTCAGTAAGGTATAGGTAGTTATAATTGAAGTTCCTGTGATTTCCAGTAATTACCTGCAAGAGATACCTTGTAACCTGTAACAAGTGAGAGTTACAAAATGTTCTCTTTTCTGCCTGTATGTCGGCCTAATCTGGATACAACAGTTTAAAAGGATAAAAAAAACTGACACCAAAAAAAACTGGCTACACATAAATGTTATTACATGACCTCAAACTGCTCTGATCCCTGATGGGTTGTCGTGAAATCACTTTCAAGAGAGATAAGCAAATATTTCATGTATTATATTATAACTACTGTAATTCTTCAACATTTTTGCATGTTTGCAAGCTGTTTATTCAAGCGTGTTAAAAATTATACTTTTTGAGAAACCCTAAAATTGGCCAATCCAACCCTTTGTAGTTTTGTCTCCATAATAAACTTAACAATGTGAATAAAATAGAGTGAAAGCTCTTCTTTCAAATGCCAAAGATAAAGAAATTAAGGTTAATGTCATAGTCAAGACTTTTTCAAATACATGTATACAATGGTGGTGTGAGTTTGGTGAGAGCTGGTTGTGGAAACCAGGCAAACCTCCCGGTGGTGTGAGTTTGGTGGGAGCTGGTTGTGGAAACCAGGCAAACCTCCCGGTGGTGTGAGTTTGGTGAGAGCTGGTTGTGGAAACCAGGCAGACCTTCCGGCGTTCTGAGTTTTGTGAGAGCTGGTTGTGGAAACCAGGCTAACCTCCCGGTGGTGTGAAGTTTGGTGGGAGCTGGTTGTGGAAACCAGGCAAACCTCCCGGCGTTCTGAGTTTGGTGAAAGCTGGTTGTGGAAACCAGGCAAACCTCCCGGTGTTGTGAGTTTGGTGGGAGGTGGTTGTGGAAACCAGGCAAACCTCCCGGCGTTCTGAGTTTGGTGGGAGGTGGTTGTGGAAACCAGGCAAACCTCCCGGTGTTGTGAGTTTGGTGGGAGGTGGTTGTGGAAACCAGGCAAACCTCCCGGCGTTTTGAGTTTGGTGAGAGGTGGTTGTGGAAACCAGGCTAACCTCCCGGCGTACTGAGTTTGGTGGGAGGTGGTTGTGGAAACCAGGCAAACCTCCCGGCGTTCTGAGTTTTGTGAGAGCTGGTTGTGGAAACCAGGCAAACCTCCCGGTGGTGTGAGTTTGGTGGGAGCTGGTTGTGGAAACCAGGCAAACCTCCCGGTGGTGTGAGTTTGGTGAGAGCTGGTTGTGGAAACCAGGCAGACCTTCCGGCGTTCTGAGTTTTGTGAGAGCTGGTTGTGGAAACCAGGCTAACCTCCCGGTGGTGTGAAGTTTGGTGGGAGCTGGTTGTGGAAACCAGGCAAACCTCCCGGTGTTGTGAGTTTGGTGGGAGGTGGTTGTGGAAACCAGGCAAACCTCCCGGCGTTTTGAGTTTGGTGAGAGGTGGTTGTGGAAACCAGGCTAACCTCCTGGCGTACTGAGTTTGGTGGGAGGTGGTTGTGGAAACCAGGCAAACCTCCCGGCATTCTGAGTTTGGTGGGAGGTGGTTGTGGAAACCAAGCAAACCTCCCGGTGTTCTGAGTTTGGTGGGAGGTGGTTGTGGAAACCAGGCAAACCTCCCGGCGTTCTGAGTTTTGTGAGAGCTGGTTGTGGAAACCAGGCAAACCTCCCGGTGGTGTGAGTTTGGTGGGAGCTGGTTGTTGAAACCAGGCAAACCTCCCGGTGGTGTGAGTTTGGTGAGAGCTGGTTGTGGAAACCAGGCAGACCTTCCGGCGTTCTGAGTTTTGTGAGAGCTGGTTGTGGAAACCAGGCTAACCTCCCGGTGGTGTGAAGTTTGGTGGGAGCTGGTTGTGGAAACCAGGCAAACCTCCCGGTGTTGTGAGTTTGGTGGGAGGTGGTTGTGGAAACCAGGCAAACCTCCCGGCGTTTTGAGTTTGGTGAGAGGTGGTTGTGGAAACCAGGCTAACCTCCCGGCGTACTGAGTTTGGTGGGAGGTGGTTGTGGAAACCAGGCAAACCTCCCGGCGTTCTGAGTTTGGTGGGAGGTGGTTGTGGAAACCAAGCAAACCTCCCGGTGTTCTGAGTTTGGTGGGAGGTGGTTGTGGAAACCAGGCAAACCTCCCGGTGGTGTGAGTTTGGTGGGAGCTGGTTGAGGAAACCAGGCAAACCTCCCGGTGGTGTGAGTTTGGTGAGAGCTGGTTGTGGAAACCAGGCAGACCTTCCGGCGTTCGGAGTTTTGTGAGAGCTGGTTGTGGAAACCAGGCAAACCTCCCGGTGGTGTGAGTTTGGTGGGAGGTGGTTGTGGAAACCAGGCAAACCTACCGGTGTTCTGAGTTTGGTGGGACGTGGTTGTGGAAACCAGGCTAACCTCCTGGCGTTTTGAGTTTGGTGAGAGGCGGTAGTGGAAACCAGGCAAACCTCCCAGGGTTCTGAGTTTGGTGGGACGTGGTTGTGGAAACCAGGCTAACCTCCTGGCGTTTTGAGTTTGGTGAGAGGCGGTAGTGGAAACCAGGCAAACCTCCCAGGGTTCTGAGTTTGGTGGGAGGTGGTAGTGGAAACCAGGCAAACCTCCCGGCGTTCTGAGTTTGGTGGGACATGGTTGTGGAAACCAGGCAAACCTCCCAGCATTCTGAGTTTGGTGGGAGGTGGTTGTGGAAACCAGGCAAACCTCCCGGCGTTCTGAGTTTGGTGGGATGTGGTTGTGGAAACCAGGCTAACCTCCTGGCGTTTTGAGTTTGGTGAGAGCTGGTTGTGGAAACTAGGCAAACCTCCCGGCGTTCTGAGTTTGGTGAGAGGTGGTTGTGGAAACCAGGCAAACCTCCTGGCATTCTGAGTTCATTACAGCCATGTTATTATGGTGATATTACCTACATTACAGCCGTGGTACGACGGTGATATTACCTACATTACAGCCATGGTACGACGGTGATATTACCTACATTACAGCCGTGGTATGACATTGATATTACCTACATTACAGCCATGGTATGACGGTGATATTACCTACATGACAGCCATGGTATGACGGTGATATTACCCACATGATGCATATGACCGGCATAAAGCCATGGCACAATCATTCAAAGTCCTTTATACTATGTAAAAGGACAGGTAGTTCCCTGGACCATTATCTTGTCTCACATCCATATGGTACAAGTGGAAATGGTTTGATTTTAGCAATAGTAGAACCACCAAAATGAAGGTAATAATGCACATATTTACTTATTTTATTTGATTGCTGGTTCACACCACACTTGAGAAATTTTCATTTACACCATGGCAACCAGCTTTACGGCCGCAAGTATATGGAGGTCCCATATTAAACCACTAGCCTTTGGCGATTAATCGCCAGTAACTGTGTACCAAACAAGACAGCACAGGAAAACAGGAGAATTTCCTGTCCATGAAAATTGCACTCGGCCCAAGACTGATGTTACCTGACCACTGAGAGGTATGCCCCTTAACTGCCCTGCTGATCATAAGATTATAATGTTAGTCTCACTTAGGGTTTATTCACCACACCTCTTCATGTACATGAATGAAAGTATGGCATGTTTAACATTCCTTCAACCATTATGATTCTGACCACTCCCAGAAAAACACATAAATAACAAAGTCAAATTCTGAAAGACAGATCTGACACGACTATACATGTATATAGACCAGAAGAGAGCAAAAGCGTGTCATTTTGGATGACAAAGACAACCATAAAAGCCACATTCTGAAGAAGTCTTTCAGAGAATTTCATGAAAAGAATATTTATACACAGATGCATAAACACATAGTTGGTACACGTACGTACACCAATGGTTTAGTCATGCTTACATCACCATTAAAAGTGTGACTATAATCTACAAACTTTGGTAATGGACACACCCTAATTCTTCAACCTTTTCAACCACAATGGCACCCAACATTTTGAAGCCATCTGAGATAACTATGAAGTGTGGAGAATAATAGGCACTGTCAATCGCGAAGCTTGCATCCTTAGTGAGACGAACAAATCATCTTAATGTTCTTTTCAAACTAATTCTATGTATATAAAATTCCACTGGAAAAAGTGCTTGCGGTGGAAAATGAGAGGTAGGCCTACAGGTAAGAGATCAGCAATTCCTCATTTACATATCAATATAAAGCATAATACACAACAAAGCATGTAACACATTTATGGAATTTAAGCCTTCAAGTTCCAGGTAGCTTGATAACACTGGGATAGGGGGGAGTGGAAAGGTTGTGTGTTGTAATAAGGTTTGTAAATACCAGGGAAGACTTACACCATAGTATGAGTGAAAACAGTAACCAGTTGAAAGTTTGAGAAACTGACTGAATAGATGGTGTTTAATGCCCTACTCAAGAATATTTCACTTATGTAGTTACAGCGCTGGCTGTCATCGGATGAAATCACAGTGCCTGCATAAGCTCAAAGCCACCAGCCTTTGGCAAAATCAACTTTCTTAGGCTATCATGAACCCACAAATACAGTTCAATGTGCTCATGATCTTGTAACTGTATTTCATACTAGTGGACGGCAGGTGATCTCTTTTCACGGTATTTTATCGTTATATAAACATTTGATTATTATTATTATTATCCCCTGGGCTCTGCTTGGTTTCCTCCCACATAACACTGGCTGTTGACGTATAAGTGTAATACGTGTATAAGTGAAATATTCTGGAGTACGGCATTCAATGTATATGTATGACCTGGACACAAGGTAGTTGTACCATTATAAAGGAATCTCTGCAACATAACAATGCCGTGAGGTAACTCCAATCCAGTCAGTGTACTAACCTTGTGATATAGATGCCTCAATGTCTGGCACTGACCTGGCTATGATTACCTCCCCTGAATTATGCATCAGCCCCACCCAAACTGACCTACAGATTGAAGAATGGTTTAAATAACTTGTATACTCAAGCTCATTGACAGATGAGGCCTGACACCGTGAGTGCAGTGGTGCATAACCTGTCATGTAAACCTGTATGAGCCTACATGTATATGGTATATGGGTACACAACAATAACAAAAAACACACTTTCAAATTTGTCACCGTGCCTCGCCCGCTCTTAGCTAGTGTAGTTAAATCATGCACTTCCTTAAAATCTAACAAACCCCTTCCACTCACAACCCCCTCCACCCCCCCCCCACCCCAATAAAAAAACATATAACCAACAAAAAGACAAAAAACTATAAGGCTGCACTACACATTTTGTGAGTATTCACTATTAGGAATAACTTAAATGTACCCACTTACAGGTACGTGTACTGGGTAGCTCACACTTATAGGTACGTGTACTGGGTAGCTCACACTTATAGGTACATGTACTGGGTAGCTCACACTTATAGGTACATGTACTGGGTAGCTCATACTTACAGGTACGTGTACTGGGTAGCTCATACCTGCTCATAGCGCCAGAATCAAACAGTCTCAAATCTGTTAAATAGCTACAGTTAAAAAATACACATACAAATACAAACAGTGTTCTTTTGAAATGAATTTATTTATTTACTTATTTGTTTATCTGTATGGTGAATATCTGACTTATATGACAACAGCCAGCATTATGGTGGGAGGAAACCAGGCTGGGGATCAAAAATGTATGAATGTATGTACATGCTTGGGGTTTAACGTCGTATTTAACAATTTTTCAGTCATATGACGACGAGGAATCTTTAGGTGTGCGTCTTTTTGGGGCTGGGCAAGACCATGCTGCCAAAGTGCTGCTGCCACTGAAGTATCAGGACAAGGACACCAGACATGACACCTCACCTAGTCACATTATACTGACAGCGGGCCAACCAGTTCTTTTTCCTTATTCTAACCTCTCAGTGCTGAGAGCTAAGCGAGGCAGCAGCAGCAAGTTCTGGAGCTGTCAGGATCAAAAATGAATCCCTTGGCAGCGACTTGTTGACTTTAAATACAATGCAGTTATAATGTTTGCTTGTGGTTTACTCTGAAGTCAGTTTTAGTGTTATGTCAGACATATCCCGACAAAGTATCCCAAGGTCCCTTTGCTGATGACATCGGATGTGATTTGTCATCAGTTAGTTACTGTACACAATAATACAGTAATCAATAATACAGTAATCAATAATACAGTAAAAGCCTACAAATCAACAGCTTGAGAACAGCACCACGACTGTTAGGCATTTACATGTAATCACATCCTGTTTGATTCAGTGGTGTCAGGATTAAGTTCACGCGTAAATAACATAGCTACATGTAAATTCAAAACACTGGTTGGATCTCAAAGTTCCAAAATTTTTCAGCTATGCATTCATTCATAAAAAAGGGGCATAAGGGAACCTCATTTTTACAAAATATTTCCAAAAACGAGGGAAAACATTGTGAAGCTCAATTTGCACATTTTTTGTAAACTGTCCGGAGGCTTTTTCTTTTCATCAAGCACTGCACTGCGAAACATGACTGATTAACTATCAACATGTTGACCTTGTCAGAAACCAAAACAGCTTCATTTCTGGATGTGACTTCTTTCCCAAGATATAGTTACCTCCCCTGGACGTCTTGTCAAACACAATATCCAGCTCTCCGTGGCTTGTCTGTGGCTTGGAGTTGTTTTTCAGGTACTGAAGTTTTCTTCAATTTTAGAGAGCAATGTACTTAACCATGTAGAGTATCACTGCACCAAATGACAATGACAAGTTTGGAAAAGCAGGAAAATAGATCTTTGCACTGATCACGGTGCATGGATTTGGAATTAAATGTCCTTAATTGTCCTATTTCGCATAATTCTCAAGCAAGTCTCCATATCTTGCAACTATGATGCTTACAGGAATTACATAGGCTAGCTCACTCTGCTACTCAACGTCAATGGAAAGAGTGATGCACTGAATTAGAATCTTTCAATGCAATATCATTGCAAGATGCACACACATCAAATAAAGCAGATGATATAAAGTTCAGTGGTATACATATAGAAGCCAAGTCAGTTACGTCCATTTCACAGATTTACTGATCACCTCACAGAACATGCTGCACATACTATAGGTCTACGTATACTTACTTTCGCGCAAATCAAATTTTGTTTGCCTAAGCTTGAAAATTCACACCTCAGGCTTACATCAAAAGACTTTAAAAAACAAGAGCAAATTCGCAACAGCTGCATAATCTTGACCAAAGATAATATCGCTTTACACCCAGATCCCTGGTTATTAACCAGAGTCCATGTTAAAAAGATGGCGACATAAAAAAATTTCTACTGACCAACAGGGCGATGGTCGAACCAAGGCAGTTATTGTGCTGTTTCTTATAGGTAAGAATATACACACACGTTTACAACACAAGTTTACATCACACCCATTCATTCACCCTGATACGACATTTACACCATGTTAAACCCTAAACCAAAATTTTAATTTAAATACTTAAAACATTCTGATTGTCCCTGGGCATCTGTAGACATTTTAAACACACGCCCATACTTATATTAAACACCCACCGGGCGTCTCACTGACAAACAACGATCTAGAAACAACAAACGTCAAGGCCAGCTAAATGACATTTTGTCAAGGCCAATGCTCAAGCGTCAAACGGAAGTTTCTTAAAACTTACCCATTTTCGCCAGCGTCTTGTTTATCATTTGACATCTTGTCGAGTACACTTGGTGTACCCTATAGATTCAAAACAGGCCGCACAACCTTCAGTTGCAATGTGATTGAACGAAGCTCATCCAAAGAAACGTTGACACAATCTTTCTTGTTCGATGGGAGCTGCCATTTTCGTCTGCTAACATCTCGTCAAATCCCGCGATATATCGCCCGACTTTAGTCTCACACATGCGCGTTTGTCCTGACAACACGAAAACAAATGGGCGAATGGAGAACTTGTTCTTGTAATTTATGAAGCAGAAACGTCAACTGGGTTCGAAAGAAAGCAGGGCTTAAGGTAAGATCAACCAGACGGGCTTTTTGATAGATAGCTTGAAAGAATCAGGAGTCTTACATTGTAGTGGGAGTGAAATAAATTCACACGGCTCGAGCTAAAAGAGACTGGTAAAAATTTACTGTTGTACAACTACAACAACGTGCATGTCAGCACATACTTTACCAGGGTAACTATTATAATAAAACATCATTTGATTACCTATATCAGAACTAAAGAGATGGAAAAATAACTTAACTTAGTGTTTTATGAAGTTGTGAGTTTCATTATTTTGTGGTGGTAGCACTAACGACTACATTTAAATATTGTGACAGTTCAGTTTGTAACAAATTTACTGCCTAAAATTAAAATGGATAAGCGTTATCTCTCTCTCTCTCTCATACCACGCAGGAATAGGCCTAATAGGCCTAAGAAATAGAAAAACCATGGTAGTCACATCTCATGTCAAAACATAAAACTAAATTACAGCAGAGGAGATTGCTGTGTTTTATTAAATTTCACCCGATTGCAGTGGTACGCACTGTTTTACAGAAACATTATCGTGAGATTTCTGAATGCTTAAATTAAGGTCAGATGCTATGGAATGTATTCACAAAATATATGTATGCCTTGTTTGAAAACAGAGTGTGAAGAACACCATAAATATCTTGGCTACGAAATAACGTAGGGTACAGAATGACTTGAGACCAGATGGTTTGTCTAAATATAAAATCACTAGAAACCTCTGTACTTAAGCCAAACTTGGCCTGATTTACTTCAGCAAATATGTGAACATAATCTTACATGATCATGAGCTTTTTAAATGAGCAATGTAACAGATAGTTGCATGTAATGCACATTACAGATACTATTGGGAATCACTGTGCATTCAGTAATATTGTTTTATTTGTAGCAACAGTGCTCTATAATATATGAATCCAAGAATTTTGTGGACATTTTTTACGCATGTAATTTCATTTGTCATCTCTGGAATTATGATAATAATTTAAATTATAAGCCTTTCTTCTTTCCTTCTCAGCAAAATGAGTGGGCGCAGTAAGAAAGTGCGAGTGTTTGCAAGAATTCGGCCTACAGCCAAGTTTGCGAAGGACAACTTAGAGCTGTTGCCAGATGGAAAGGTAAAGTCAAACATTCCATATATGGCGTTAAGTACAGTCAGATGATTAATAAATAAATCATACATTTATAGTGGATTTGACATCAAACTGAATATATCCCACACAACAGAAGTGGCAGTTATGAAAAACATACATGTGTATGTATTCAATAGCTACAGACTTTTTTGTACTCTGCAGTCAAGGAATCAGCTGTAATTTTTGGGTGATTATGTTTTCAGAGTGTAAATGTCCACCTCAAACGAGATCCCAAAAAGGGAGTGGTCAATAATCAGATCCTTGATTGGTCATTCAAATTGGACGGAATTTTCCACAACAGCGGTCAAGACAAAGTGTACGAGTCAGAAGTGTCTGGAATTGTAACCAATGCTTTGGATGGCTACAACGGTTTGTCCATTTCTCTGATTCCTTACAAGAGATCTCTGAATAACATGAAAGCCTCAGGTATCCTGGGGATTAGAGCACCAGTCAGTAACTTCATACATGTAAGCATTAAAAATAGTTTTGCCAAACTTAACAAGAAAAGAAAAAATTCCCAAGCAGAAAGTGTGGAATCCATACAAAGGTATAAGCTTGTGCCTATAGACTGAACAAGTTTCATGTCAATGTACATGCATACCCATTTAACACATTACTGTTATCTTTATACACTGTATGTGGTATCTGGTACATTTGACAGGCTGTTTTAAAACTTGGAGATATGTTGAATCTTACACAGTATGTATGCAAGGATATACTTATCTTCCTGTGATTTAGCAGGACACTATAAACAGCATTTACATTGCACAATATATAGAATTATCTGTAGGATAAGAAGGGTGACACCGTGACAGTCACAATCAGTCTCAATGAATAATAACTAGTGAATAATTACCTGGGGCCTGTTTTACAAAGAGGGCACAACGCTAAATCAAATGTGACTACCACAGTGAGGTATCACGGCGGAATTGGTTGTCTTGGCAGTTACGTGTATGCTACACACTCTATGCAAAACAGGCCCAACACATGTATGTTATATGCAGAGTCCTTGTAAGTAGGTTTTTGCATTCTGTCTGTACAGGAACTGTTATGTGTTATGGACAAACGGGTGCAGGTAAAACATTCACCATAACTGGAGCCACTGAGAGCTATAAAAACCGGGGCATCATTCCCAGGGCTCTGTCACAGATTTACAAAGAGGTGGAAGATAGACCAGAATATGCTATAACTATCAGGTACATGTATGAGGATCAGCACCACCATAGCTAGAAAGCTGACAGATATTCTTACAGAAACCTTACTGTGTTTGACATAAAATATTTCCATGGATAATTTTAAATATTGATATTGTTAATGTAAGAATACCACGATGAAGTGCATATAGATACACTAACATTTGAAATGGTATTTAACATTTGCATAACTGAAGTTTAAAATATGTTAGTTTCAGCAAAAATTATTCCTCTGAAACAAAGGTACTGTTATCTGAAGAATAAAATCCTTTTATGGTTAATGTTTCAGATTTTAGGATCATGATAAATGGGATACTGAAATATTGAGTGCAAAATTAATTAGTTTTATTTATTAATATTTATTTATTTGTTTTCCAGAGTTTCATATTTAGAAATTTACAATGAGACGATGTTTGACCTGCTGTCAACTCTCCCAGAGTCCTGGAACCAGATGTCTGGAGAGCCACTGGCAGTTATTGAAAATGAAAACGGGGTGTACGTCAAGGGGCTCTCCTGCCACCTGGCCCAGAACGAAGAGGAGGCTCTTAATCTCTTGTTTGAGGTCTGTACTTCATCTTTGTGATTTCATATGCTCTTTTTCTTCTGTTGAATTAAGTTCGCTATTTTCTCTCTAAAGTACCTAATAATTTGGCATTTAGTACTCTTTATTACACATTTTTAATTTGAACTAAATGCATACTATAAAAATGTTAATGCCTGCTGGTGGAGCCCATTCCCTAGTTCTCTAAGTTTATTATATTTTTTTGAAGTAGTTCATGAAAACATTCATTTTGATTAACTCCACGAATCACTGTTTTTTTTAATTCCAATAGGAAGCTGGATTTGAAAGCTTGACCAGATCTCATTTAACTTTACTTTGTGGAAATTGAGTGCATTGGTGCAGGTTGTTAAATAGTGTTAATTAAAAACAGCTGTTGATGCACTTTGTGTTTGTCTTTCAATTCCTTTACCCTTGATGAAAACTGTGTTGTTGTTGTTGTGTACAGGGTGAGACCAACAGAGCCATATCTGCTCACTCTCTGAACAAACAGTCATCAAGGTCTCACTGTATCTTCACAGTGTATGTTGAGGTAAGTGAAGAGACCAAGTATTCTCTTGTGAACATTGTCAGGGCATTCATAACATCTGTATCACGATTTAACAAAATTTAGTCAGCTATAAGATTTTGGGAGGAAAACTAAAACTCACTTTCCAAACTAAAATCTGGAGGTGAGTGACCTCAGAAATTCATTTGATATCTAACATTTATGATTTCTTAAGTTTCTATGTGAAAAACTTTAGTGATAGTACACATACGTCATGGTCAGGCTGTTCACTGCTTTCAAATCATGTGAAAATTGATGTATAAACTTCTGAAAAAGAAGAAATCTATTTATTTATTTCATTGATTATTTCACTTAAAAATGACAGCCAGCATTTTGGACCGTCCACAGGTAGCTGGCAGACTTCACTTTGAGCGTCTTGTTATTTTTGTTATTGATATGTTTTATTGTACTTTTTCTTGTGTTTTACAGGCTCGCTCCAGAACACAGTCTAATGCAAAATACACGGTCTCCAAACTGAACTTTGTAGACTTGGCTGGATCAGAAAGACTTGGTAAAACAAATGTAAGTACAAAATAAAAAACTGCACTGATTATATTCAAACATATATCAGACTTTGTATTCCATGTATTGTGAACAATAGAATGAACAGACGCTTAATTTGCCTGAAAACACCGGATTGTAAGTGGAGTTGGTAATACTGGATTCATGAATGAATGTCATCTAGATCAGGGGGAGTAACTTTGTTCCAAAGTGGATCAAGGGTAATAACTCATGTTTGTGGTCATCTTTGCTGGATTTGAATTTTACTGGGCGAAGGTTCCTATTTCAGTGGTTGGATGAGCTTTTCTTTTAAAAAGTGAATATCCAAATGGGTAAGGCCAGGAAAAAATCCAGATATTTTTATGCTTATTTCTGAATTTCTGATGTTTTTGTGAACAGTTGTTTCAGCTAATAATCTAAGATATTTTGTCAACTGGTGATCCTTTATAAGGAGAAATTGAGTTTCAAATTACACAGTCCAAAACTGATCTTTTCATTTTAGCAGCATTCATGTAAACCACTTCAGGTGGAAAAGTTTTGAAGAGGAATGGTGTTAGGTTTAGGCAGCTCCAATTTTATTTTGTGTTTAACAGGCCAACTCTAAAAAAATCCAAAAATGGAATTTTGTCCGATCTCAATGTTTTTATTAGTTTCATGTTTTTCAAGGCTTTTTGAGATTGTGAATATGTCTTTAACAAAAAAAATTGCCCGGATAGTCCACATTTTCCTCAAATCAGATGAGTTTCAAGTTTTTATTTTTATTCCCCCTTCTGGCAATGAAAAGTTTTTATTTTGTCGGTAAAAAAACAATTAAAATTGATGTGTCCAGAAACATGTAAATCTTCACTTTTCCAGCTCTCTGAGTGATGACCTTATATCAGATACAGAAGCCTGATATCTGCACTTGATTTGGTCAGCATCTACATGGCCAGTAAATCCATGTGAACTGTTTCTATGTTTAGTCTCAGGGGAAAACCCAGCAGGAGGCCATGTACATCAACAAATCGCTGACATTCCTGGAGCAGGTGATCATCGCTCTGGCAGATCCGCGGCGGGACCACATTCCATTTCGACAGTCCAAACTGACGCACTGCCTGAAGGATTCCATTGGTGGAAACTGTGGCACGCTGCTGGTAGCCAATATATGGGGGGAGCTTGCTCAAATGGAAGAAACGGTACGCTTATTGTATTGCACTTAAATTTATCATTTTTCAAATGAAACATTTTGCTTGATTCTGATTGATTCATCCACATTATAGGGTCCCATGTGTAAAGTTTGAGTCACTTCTTATCAGGAAAAACCCAAGTGTTGGCATCAAAATTATCATTTTAAGTCCTTTATGTTCTTCTGAAGGTGCACTTTGTACATACCAGACTTCAGGTGAAATACAGTCATTTGAAACGTCCATTAGTGCGTATGTTGATTTTCTGCTTACCATTTTTTGTTGGGGAAAAAACTTCAGTCTGCTTTTTATTGCTGCAGGTAAATGTATGTATCTAATGATTTTAACCAGGGTGTATGGGACTCTGTGTCCCAACTGAGTCGCCTGTAGCTTAAATTTCAGGATAATTGACTCTCTTGCTATCACGGTTTGGAGTTTCTAATTCTGACTTTCAGTTCATAAAGAACAGCAATTCTGTTACTCTGTTAGAAATTATGTGTCTTATGTGGTCAGTGCAAAATATGGTAACATTTTTGAGGCTTTTTCTTAATGCTTTCCATTTTTCATGGGAAGGAAATGTGAAGTTTGACTGATTGCCAGTATATATTTGTGATGATATGATTGCTGTGTTACCAGGTATCCACATTAAGGTTTGCTACACGCATGATGTGCGTGTCCAGTGAACCCGCCGTCAACGAGGTATTTGACCCAGCGGTAAGTAAGCACCACATCTGAAAATAGTGGTCACCCTAACATTTTACGCAGCAATCTTTTTCTTCATGGATACGAGATAAAAACTGAGGGAAAATTTCGGGAGTTAAAATCAAATAAAAATCATATTTACCAGGGAAAGTTATTTAGTGACAGTTGCAGAATGGTGTAATTTTCTTCTCTTCTGCTATAAATGCTGTAACAGTATTATCATTAATAGGGATTACACTTTCTGAATATAGCACAGATTCTAGTGCTGAAGTTTGAATATATTCAGAAAGTGTAATCCCTATTAACGATAATACTGTTACTTAATCCACTTTCTAAATGACATCTATACCTATCTGATATATTCACCTAAGGGAGTGACGTCGTTTGTGATCATCGGAGGGGTAATGCATGTTCGCTGTAAAGTCTACCGGTCAACTACCTTCCATTTTTTGTGGAAGGCCTGTTGGTCGAGTGGTCTAGACGGTTGACATGTATTGCTGGCGGTTAGGTGCCTGACTCTGAGGTCGCTGGCTCGAAAGCCAAATTTCAGCACTAGAATCTGTGCTATATTCAGAAAGTGTAATCCCTATTAACGATAATACTGTTACTTAATCCACTTTCTAAATGACATCTATACCTGTCTGATATAAATGCTGTGTATTACTGAAGTGGGGTTAGAGATTAACAAGATGGTGAACAGGTTACAGTGTCATTATCTATCTACATGTATTATTTCACCATCAGTTCGATTTGTAGAAGATGTTTTGCCTGTTTAGGGCTCTCTGAGTGACATTCGTAAGGTTTGCTTTTCAATTTATGCCTCTGACTTGACAGGATTGATCAAATTGGAGCGTAATTTTTTTGTGTGTTCTTTGGTTGATATGAGGATTTTTAATGGCACAGACTGTTTGTACACTGTGTTAAAATGATCGAGATATGGTGGTGGTTGTTGTGAAGAAAGTACCCCACTCATGTGTTAGATGTAATTTGCAAATAATTTTGGCTCTTTTCTATATTTGCAGGTTTTAGTAAAGAAGTTACAAAAAGACATTGTTCATTTGAAGTCAGAATTGGCCATGCATGATACACTGGTGAGTGCAAACTGTTTGTGTTTGTATTTTTAGGCAGGAAATTTGCACCCATGATAACATAAATAAATAAATAGGTACTAGGCACTATACGTTATATCTTCTATGTTGACTTCAGTATTATTAGAATTTTAGATTGCTCTGTATTTGCATGGGGAGGTCTGTCAGCAACATGCGGATGGTCATGGGTTTCCCTCTGGCTTTGCCCGGTTTCCACCCACCTTCTCCCTTCCTAATGCTGGCCGGTGTCATAAATGAAATATTCTGGAGTGTGGCATAAAATGCCAATCGAATAAATAAATAAAATGTTCCATGCATGTATGCAATACTATCCTGATGTAATCTGTCTGAATAACAACTTCTGCTTTCAGACAAACCGAACACAGATCTCATACGACCCTCTGTCTGAACAGCAGAAATACGAGATCAGACAACAAGTGAGGAAATTCCTCGAGGGCGGACTTGATGAGATTGATGTAAGGCTGGAGTTATTTCCCCTGTGTACACGCGTGATAATAATGGTTTACACTGCTTTATTAGAAGAAAAGAGGCACCTGGCCATTGAGGTCAACGGCTCAAACTTAAAGATTCAAATCCGGGTTTGCTTACAACTTTGTATTGTGAGGTTTTTCATGTAGTCAGTGACGGTTGATGGTTTACTCAGTGACCCGGAGTTTGCACCACCTATATACCTCACTGCTGTTACATAAGAGAAACATTCTCAAGTATGCTGATCAAATACCAAGGAGATAAATAAGTGTGTGGCAAGACTTCTTTCCTCAGCACTCAGAAATCTTTGTCTTCCGTCTAAAATAAAGACACATATACTTGACGGTAAGTCATCTAAATGTGATTATTTTTTCTTTTTTCAGTTCTTGACTTTGTTTTTTCACGAATGATTTAATCATTGAAGTTTAGGTGTTATCTTCATTCTTATGCCGCTGAATAAGTGAAATCACCTTGAGTCTGATACAATTACTATGATCTGATACAAATATACGAATGAGATTAAGTGAAAATATATGGGTTTTTGTAATTTGGTGTCATTGGTCTTTGTCACACAGATAACCAACATCAGACAAATACAGGGAGTATATGACGCTTTCAAAGAAATCTACTTGTAAGTATCACTTTGTCAGTGATTGGTTGATTTTTTACCTACACATAATTGTACCATGATAGATCTGGACCTACCTGTACACTGATATATGTTGCAGAGGTAAACACCAACCATTCCTGCCCTTTCTCGTATTTGTCTGTGGAACATTGCTGGAATGGATATTATAGGCAGTTAAAGCAAAAAAGGAAAAAAAAAAGGAAGTGGTGTTAGTGTTTCTTTTATTCCTTAAAATGTTACAATCCTTCACACTTGGTTTTCCAAAATATTGTCTGGTTTGGATAAAATTATGTGTCCAGCTTGAATCATACGAATGTTTTGTATGCTCTAAATGACCTAAAAATTTAACCACAAAAGAGCATTTTTTGAACTCAAATAAATGTCATGAAATAATATTTCTATCGTTAAAATTTACCTTTCTCAGTAGGATATCATCCTACCTTCCAAACACCTCTCAGTGCACCTTTTTAAAATCAGTAGACCTCCCAGAATCTGGAAAAATGAGCAACTTAGTCCCTGGACAAAATTTGAGGTGATTTAGTGTGTGGTGTGAATAGTCTGAATAACATGTGCCTTTGTGCCGTTTGTGACAGACAAATGGAACAGGATGTAGAAGAGCGGCTGAGGGAGAAATACATGCTCATTGACAAGTCAGACCCCAACTCCATTGCCGCGGCACAAAAGGTGAGGGAATGACCTTGACTTGTGGATCCCGGCTATAAAGATGTAGACTGAACTGGGAGAGTGACTGAGGTCAAGTCCAGAGGCCACAAGGCAATTTCTGTCGAAATTTAAAACCTCTTCACATTGCTCTGTTTTTGGGTACTGAAAGTTGAAATTTGGACACCTTTTTCTGAAGGTAAAACTGATGACGTAGACCAAATTTTTCTTTCTAAAGCCAAAAAATAACCTTTAAGATCATATTTAAAGTTTGGACTTAAGTCAGAAAACGGCTTTGTGGAGTCAGCCCCTGGTCACTATCCCATGTTAAATTTACAGTGTGCATGTACAAGAAATGAACCGTTGCTGACTACAGTGGCATAGAATGTCCTGCTGTTGTTTTACTATGGTTATTCAACATAGCAGAAAGTGATTCACATTGTATCATCATTTGACCATCCCGGTCAGAACTGTTGTGTTGTCCATTTTCAGTGAAGTGTATCTGTTTAAGCCAGGTTGTGGCTCGTTGTGCTAAGAGCGGGAGGGGGGACGGTACTGTATGTGAAAAAAAAGTAAATATATACAAGAACCTGACGTTTGTTTCATTTCTGTTTTCCAGGCAGGAGCTCTGATCTCAGACGATGGCACATTGCAGATGGTTGGGAGCCAGATGGCCAGAGCTTTGGGGTGGGGCAGCACCCAGGTCAGCCAAGGCAGATAATTCTTCAGTGGTCAGCGCACGACGTGCACAGAGAGAGAAAGAAAGACGCAGGACTGACAAACACTCCAGCAGACACAGGTATGGAGCATTAACAGGGGAGTCCGAGTGGAAGAAGCCTCAGTGGTTAGGTGGCCATCTCCAACAACAAGGCACAGTAGTTGTGGGTTTAAACCTAGCCTTTGAAAGGAACTTGTAGACTCACTCGCACGCGATATTTGATTGGCCTCTATGACAATGAGCAGCCATTATATATAGCACTGGAGAGGCACATGATGACAATTAGGGCATACAAATCTGTGTACATCTCACATCAGAATGTTAGTGTCCACTAAGGCGACGCCCATTTTACTTTTTTGTGTTTTTATGGGCGAACCGACACAAAAAAGCTAAAACTGCAATAAAATAAAACTCAAAATGCACCTTCTAATTTTGCCCACTCTTGAAGATTTGATGGATATCCTGTTTTTCAAGGCTTTCAGATCATGTAAATATGTCATAAATTGCTGGCACAGTCCACATTTTCACAATTTAGATCATTTTCATTTTTTCATTTTTTTTAAAATATTTTTAACCCTCCTGTGGACATTGAAAATTTATTCTGCCTGAAAAACATTGGTTTACATTGATGTGGCCAAACTCGTCAAAAATGGGTGGTTTAGCCATAACTGGTGTTCCGTTTTCTCTTTTTGTTGTTTCCTTTATTACATAACAATTTCAGTGCATTTGTGCTCATAAAACACCTATGAGGTACACAAGCACTGCAATGTCACAGAAGAAAACATAAAGTTGTACTGTGATTTGGACTGTGGGTTTGGGTGATGCTATGTATTTATTGTATTTTACAGCCCAGTAGGAGGTAAGGGTGCCAGCCCTGCTCACAGCTCCAAGGGTGACCGTGGATGTCAAGTCTCCCCACACCCCTGTGGACAAGAAGGGTGCTGATGAGAAGGAGACAGAGCCCCTGCCACACCCACCAGTTCTATTGCTGCTCCCACGCGCTCAGAGAAACTTCCGGCCAAGGTCAGCTGATTGATACCCTTTGACTATATACCTTTTTTTAAATAAGTTTATGTTTGTTTGTTTGTCTGTGTGTCTGTTTTGTTGGTTTGTAATGGATGCACATGAAATGTTGAATGAACGGGGATGGTTGGTTTGTAATGCATAGAACACATGAGATGTTGAATGAGCAGATGGTTGGTTTGTAATGGGTAGGACGCATGAGATGTTGAATGAATGGATGGTTGGTTTGTAATGGGTAGGACACATGAGATGTTGATACAACACTTTGTGTGGCTATTTAATTGGTATTACATGGACTTTGTCAACGGACAGTATACAGCACTTGTGTGGCTATTTAATTGGTATTACATGGACTTTATCAACGGACAGTATACAGCACTTGTGTGGCTATTTAATTGAATTTATTAGAAATCATTTGCCTTAAACCAGCACAAAATGTTATTTTTACCTATCATGTTTATTTTCTTTTCTACCTGTCCAAAAGCTTCTTCATTTATAATTATCTGTCTTGAAGGGCTAAAATATCCTGCTTCATCTTAATGAAACTAAGCTGCAAATAAATATGTTTTGATTGATTTTGTGGTATTGATTTTTGGCTCAGAATTATTTTAGGATTTTCTCTCACTGTGAGTTAAGTCCAGCTCTTGCTGGCCTCCACTCCTGTTGTAAGTCAGAAGATCTGACAGCAACCTGCAGATAGTCCTGGGTTTCCAGTGCCTATTTTTCTCCCACCAAAATGCTGGCCGCCGTCATATAAGTAAAATATTCTTGAGTAGGACATACAACAGCAATGAAATAAATAAATAATTAAATGCTCTGGGAGCTTCACATTTCACCATGTATTTAATATTTTTAAAGTTTGGGTGTACAAAAGCTGTAAATTGCTTTATCAATAAGTAATAGTTCATGAGTTATTTTATTCTCGTCCTTCCAGCACACCTCCGTCCAGAACGGTGGCGTTTGAGGAGTTCAAGTCTGAGGTGGGCCGTGAGATCAGCCGAATTCTCAATGAGAATAAGGGTAGGTGTGAGCAACATGATATTAGGTATTTACGACCCACAGTGTATGGGAGGTAACTCTGCATATACATGGACTGAAGAGAGATAACTCCTTTCTTAGGGCTGATAAATTACTTTTGGTTTGTACCTGCAAGTGTTCTACCCCATTCACATGGCCAGTATCAAATCTGAACTGGTTTAAATCGAAGCCAGTTGTAAAAATGCATGCATTCACACGACTATGTAGCCAAGCCGGTTTTAAGCCAGTTTAGGGATTTACCTGTTCACAGGGTCACATTTAAGCCATTTCAGGGAATTGCCGTTCACAAGGCCACATTTAAGCCAGTTCAGGGATTTGCCTGTCCACATGGTCACATTTAAGCCAGTTCAGGGATTTGCCTGTTCACACGGTCACATTTAAGCCAGTTCAGGGATTTGCCTGTTCACACGGTCACATTTAAGCCAGTTCAGGGATTTGCCTGTTCACACGGTCACATTTAAGCCAGTTCAGGGATTTGCCTGTTCACACGCTCACATTTAAGCCAGTTCAGGGATTTGCCTGTTCACACGGTCACATTTAAGCCAGTTCAGGGATTTGCCTGTTCACAAGGTCACATTTAAGTCAGTTCAGGGATTTGCCTGTTCACACAGTCACATTTAAGCCAGCTCATGGATTTGCCCTTTCACACGGTCACATTTAAGCCGGTTTAGTAATTATGACGTCATCCTGACCTCCACGTAGCCGGGGCATTTAATCCAGTTACTGTTCCCACGGCACAGATGAACCCACTCAAACTCTGAAACTGGCTTAAAGCCATGTCGGTAGCTGGGGCAAATAAACGGGATTAAATACCCCTACCTTGCGTTCATATGGGCAACTTCATACTGGCTCAAAACCACTTTCACATGTTAAACCAGTTTAACTCTGTCCATGTGAACAGGGTATTTGTCACATGTGGCCGACATGCGCTACCATCCAAATGTTCATCCCTTCTAGATGATTACTGCTTCATGTGAAATAATGAAGGTAGGCATAGCACCTTCTGGACGATGTATTAGAGAAGATAGCTCTCTGATAAAGGCCATTATTCAGTGATGCCACTGAGTTATCCTCTCTTGGACAACATCCAGATGGTGCGATATACCTATCTTGGTCAGGGGCCATAACTGTTTGCCATTGTAAAGCAAAATCAATTATGATGACAAAAGTTGCATGTACTGTACATGTCGGTAGCTTAAGAATGTGAACATCAGGCTTTTAGTTTATTGTAACTCGGTAAGCGACATTATCTAATCAAACCTGGATTGATTTAGTTAATTGGTGGTCAACAGTGAAGCTTTTCTAATAATTATTGTCGGGTTTTTGGATGTGGCAAACCCAAACTGAACTTAATGAAAATATTTTCTAGGTCATAAAAAGCTACTGAAGTTTGTTAGAAATCTTTCTTGTGCAACCACACCTCCATCTGGTGACTGGAGGCTCCCCCTAGTGCCACACCCTGAAGTTATCTCCCTTTGCCCACACAGAAATCCTTAGTCAAAAGAAAAAGAACTATGCTGACGTGGCCCGACAGATCAACCGCACCAAGATGGACATTGACCAGTGCCGTATGATGCTGGACAGGCTCAAAACTGAGAGAGAAAGCAGTGGTCAGTTTTACAGAATTGTTAAGTGTGATTTTAAAGAGAAAATAATAATGCGTTTTTATCTGGCCTTTGTTGTTCATTTTAGTGCAGTAATGAATGTGAAAAAGCTTAAAGGTTAATACAAAGTGCCGTATACATCCAAGGTCTTTATTTCTATTCTGTTGTAGCTACTTTAAACTTTTACAAATTCATTTTAAAAAAAAGCCTTTTTTTCAGAAAGGTTTCATAGCCTAGGCAAAATTCAGTCCTCAAACAAGAAGAAACCAGAAATGCATAGCTTTAATGTGACCATCATGTGACCTTTACCTCTTGGTTACTAACACCTGACCTTTTGACCTGCCCTCTACAGGCATAACCTACAGTGAGGAAGGGGAGGTAATCATCACAGAGCAGGAGTTCTTGCAGATAAAGCAGCTGAAGGAGTTGAAGCAGCAGTACAGGACATTTTCAGATGAGCTGAAGCAGATTAAGACTGATGTACAGTATTGTCAGAACCTGGTCGACCAGTGCAGAAAGAGACTTATACTAGGTAAATTCCCAGCAAACGTGACGGATGACAAAAACTACTCTAATTCTTCAATGTTTTCACATGTTTGCAAGGTGTTTATTCAAGCATGTTTTGTAGGTATTATTGGGTGTAGACTGGTAAAATTATACTTTTGTGAAACCCTGAAACTGGCCATTCCAATCAATGTATTTTTGTCTCCAAAATCAATATACAATACACTGTACTGTAATTATACTCTGTTCCCCCTCCTGGTTGAACAGTACAAGAATGGAGTTAAATATACACTGTACTGTAATTATACTCTGTTCCCCTCCTGGTTGGACAGTACAAGAATGGAGTTAAATATACACTGTACTGTAATTATACTCTGTTCCCCTCCTGGTTGGACAGTACAAGAATGGAGTTAAATATACACTGTACTGTAATTATACTCTGTTCCCCCTCCTGGTTGAACAGTACAAGAATGGAGTTAAATATACACTGTACTGTGATTATACTCTGTTCCCCCTCCTGGTTGGACAGTACAAGAATGGAGTTAAATATACACTGTACTGTAATTATACTCTGTTCCCCTCCTGGTTGGACAGTACAAGAATGGAGTTAAATATATACTGTACTATAATTTTACTCTGTTCCTCCTCCTGGTTGGACAGTACAAGAATGGAGTTAAATATACACTGTACTGTAATTATACTCTGTTCCCCCTCCTGGTTGAACAGTACAAGAATGGAGTTAAATATACACTGTACTGTGATTATACTCTGTTCCCCCTCCTGGTTGGACAGTACAAGAATGGAGTTAAATATACACTGTACTGTAATTATACTCTGTTCCCCCTCCTGGTTGGACAGTACAAGAATGGAGTTAAATATATACTGTACTATAATTTTACTCTGTTCCTCCTCCTGGTTGGACAGTACAAGAATGGAGTTAAATATACACTGTACTGTAATTATACTCTGTTCCCCCTCCTGGTTGAACAGTACAAGAATGGAGTTAAATATACACTGTACTGTGATTATACTCTGTTCCCCCTCCTGGTTGGACAGTACAAGAATGGAGTTAAATATACACTGTACTGTAATTATACTCTGTTCCCCCTCCTGGTTGGACAGTACAAGAATGGAGTTAAATATACACTGTACTGTAATTATACTCTGTTCCCCTCCTGGTTGGACAGTACAAGAATGGAGTTAAATATATACTGTACTATAATTTTACTCTGTTCCTCCTCCTGGTTGGACAGTACAAGAATGGAGTTAAATATACACTGTACTGTAATTATACTCTGTTCCCCCTCCTGGTTGGACAGTACAAGAATGGAGTTAAATATACACTGTACTGTGATTATACTCTGTTCCTCCTCCTGGTTGAACAGTACAAGAATGGAGTTAAATATACACTGTACTGTAATTATACTCTGTTCCCCCTCCTGGTTGGACAGTACAAGAATGGAGTTAAATATACACTGTACTGTAATTATACTCTGTTCCTCCTCCTGGTTGGACAGTACAAGAATGGAGTTAAATATACACTGTACTGTAATTATACTCTGTTCCCCCTCCCGGTTGGACAGTACAAGAATGGAGTTAAATATACACTGTACTGTAATTATACTCTGTTCCCCTCCTGGTTGGACAGTACAAGAATGGAGTTAAATATACACTGTACTGTGATTATACTCTGTTCCCCTCCTGGTTGGACAGTACAAGAATGGAGTTAAATATACAATGTACTGTAATTATACTCTGTTCCCCTCCTGGTTGGACAGTACAAGAATGGAGTTAAATATACACTGTACTGTAATTATACTCTGTTCCTCCTCCTGGTTGGACAGTACAAGAATGGAGTTAAATATACACTGTACTGTGATTATACTCTGTTCCCCCTCCTGGTTGGACAGTACAAGAATGGAGTTAAATATACACTGTACTGTAATTATACTCTGTTCCCCTCCTGGTTGGACAGTACAAGAATGGAGTTAAATATACACTGTACTGTAATTATACTCTGTTCCTCCTCCTGGTTGGACAGTACAAGAATGGAGTTAAATATACACTGTACTGTAATTATACTCTGTTCCCCTCCTGGTTGAACAGTACAAGAATGGAGTTAAATATACACTGTACTGTAATTATACTCTGTTCCCCTCCTGGTTGAACAGTACAAGAATGGAGTTAAATATACACTGTACTGTAATTATACTCTGTTCCCCCTCCTGGTTGGACAGTACAAGAATGGAGTTAAATATACACTGTACTGTAATTATACTCTGTTCCTCCTCCTGGTTGGACAGTACAAGAATGGAGTTAAATATACACTGTACTGTAATTATACTCTGTTCCCCTCCTGGTTGGACAGTACAAGAATGGAGTTAAATATACACTGTACTGTGATTATACTCTGTTCCCCCTCCTGGTTGAACAGTACAAGAATGGAGTTAAATATACACTGTACTGTAATTATACTCTGTTCCTCCTCGTGGTTGGACAGTACAAGAATGGAGTTAAATATACACTGTACTGTGATTATACTCTGTTCCCCCTCCTGGTTGAACAGTACAAGAATGGAGTTAAATATACACTGTACTGTGATTATACTCTGTTCCCCCTCCTGGTTGGGCAGTACAAGAATGGAGTTAAATATACACTGTACTGTAATTATACTCTGTTCCCCCTCCTGGTTGGGCAGTACAAGAATGGAGTTAAATATACACTGTACTGTGATTATACTCTGTTCCCCCTCCTGGTTGGACAGTACAAGAATGGAGTTAAATATACACTGTACTGTAATTATACTCTGTTCCTCCTCCTGGTTGGACAGTACAAGAATGGAGTTAAATATACACTGTACTGTAATTATACTCTGTTCCCCTCCTGGTTGGACAGTACAAGAATGGAGTTAAATATACACTGTACTGTAATTATACTCTGTTCCCCCTCCTGGTTGGACAGTACAAGAATGGAGTTAAATATGGAGTACAAGATAATCATATTTAGCAGATTTTTCATAATAATTGTATGCATAAATTCCTCTGAAAAAAGTGCTTTATTGGTTGAAAAGGTTAAAGATTTACAGTAATTGATATACCAGGCCCTTGTGAATGTGTATATTTATGTGTGTACAGAATTTGACAACTGGTACGCAGAGAGTTTCCTGTATAACAGTGAGGACCCCCAGACAAGTTCTGCCGCGGGATTTGGAACACGCCCGGGGGTGCAGATCATGAGCTTTGACCCCAACACTGTGGTGAGTGAGGCATTATGATACATAAACCACAAATTTGTAGCTCGATGTAATAACCCATACGATGCAGGTGAAACAAATGTTGGAACATGCAGAGTGATTGGACGGTAAGGAGAGAAGATTAGCAGTATCTTTTGAACGATGCCTCAAAAATAAGAAACAAATGGTACAGTTTACCGTTAATTTCTTGAAAATCAGATCTTTGTATTTGCAGCTGACTGGCACAGTGGTAAAATCCCGTTAGTTGCATATGTATACAGCTATAAGATACTTGTGATATCAGAAATTAGGAATTGCCACTTATCCATCCGTATGTTGTCTTATCTGTCAAGCTCCTGCTGTACACGTGTGTATGTTCATGCAGATAATAGCTGTTACCAACAGAAGGCTATGAAGCTTCCAAATTTTATAGGAGACATTTCCAGTATACCTAAAGTATCATTATTCTGTACACATATTATTATTAGAAAGGTTACTTCTTGTGCTAGTTAAGAGGTAGGTTTTTTAATCCAGCGAGGAGGGGCTGGTGTGGGGGCCATTATCCATTGTTACGTCAGATGTAGATTGTAACCCAACGTCAACAGTGTCACAGCTAGTGCATTAGCTTCGTTTTGGATTTTCTCTCTCCCATAATCTACATAACGTAGGGATGGGCTACCATATTGATCATTTAAAACACAATGCAGTGGATGCTGAGATTTAATCTGCAGCAGAAATAAAAGATTTGTTGACATCTGCTGATGTTTTTGTGTCATATGCTTTGAGAGGGAAAATGTAAAGGAATATTTAAAAAACGACAATGTGTTCTTGTTGTTGTCAGCCGGAAGATGAGCAGGAGAAGTTTGACCGCCTTCAGATGGAGCTTTTGATGAATAACCCTGAATCTGCAGCCTTCCACAACGCTCAGATGAGGACAGAGAGACGGGTAAGGAGAACCAAAACATTGTCAAACTAGAAACTTTGTAGTGGGCAAGGAGAACCAAAACATTGTCAAACTAGAAACTTTGTAATGGGAAAGGAGAATCAAAACATAGTCAAACTGGAAACTTTGTAATGGGTAAGGAGAACAAAAACATTGTCAAACTAAAAACTTTGTAATGGGTAAGGAGAACCAAAACATGGGCAAGGAGGATCAAAAGATTGTCAGATTAGAAACTTTGTAATGGGCGAGGAGAACCAAAACATTGTCAAACTAGAAACATTGTAGTGGCAAGGAGAACCAAAACATTGTCAAACTAGATTTGTAATTGGTAAGAACCAAAACATGGGCAAGGAGAATCAAAAGATTGTCAGATTAGAAACTTTGTAATGGGCAAGGAGAACCAAAACATGGGCAAGGAGAATCAAAAGATTGTCAGATTAGAAACTTTGTAATGGGCAAGGAGAATCAAAACATTGTCAAACTGGAAAATTTGTAATGGGTAAGCAGAACCAAAACATGGGCAAGGAGAATCAAAAGATTGTCAGATTAGAAACTTTGTAATGGGTAAGGAGAACTAGAACATTGTCAAACTAGAAACTTTGTAATGGGTAAGGAGACCAAAACATTGTCAAACTAGAAACTTTGTAACAGGTGAGGAGAATGGAAACATTGTCAAACTAGAAACTTTATAATGGGCAAGGAGAATCAAAACATTGTCAAGCTAGAAACTTCATGAAACATTGTTAAAAGGAAACATTGTTAAAAGGAAACTTCATTCTAACTACAAACTATCGAAAACTTCAATGCAAGTAAGAAGAACACCATAAGACTAAATATACTTCAAGAGGGTGAGGAGAAACACTGTCAGACTAAAAACACTTCAGGATGGCTCAGGAGAAATCAGAAACATTGTCAGACTTGAGTAATGTCAAACCAGAAACACTTCAACAAGGCTAAGGAGAACACTGTTAAGCTAGATAGACTTCAGAGACAGGAAAGAGAAAACATTGTCATACTGGATTGTTGTGTAAGGAGAAAACACAATCAAACAAGAAACACCTCAAAAGTGATAAGGAGAAAACACTGTTAGACTTTATAGATACACTTGTAGAGGGGGCGCTGAGGGGTTTCTGTGGCCGAGTGGTTAGTGGCCCAGCGCAGCACATTGTCTCAATAGCCAGTCTTTATCAATGCAGTTGATGCCAGTTCAAATCCAGCTCATGCTTCCTTGCAACTAGCAGATGGATTTTTGTTTTTATCTTTGCCTGATATCTCCCACCATAATGCGCGCCATCATCGTACAGGTGGGACATAAAACACCAGTCAAATAAATTAATTCAACAAGAGTAATTAAGGGAAAACAATTCCAGGTACAGCGTCGTTACAACTCTAACTGAAACTTTGTTTTTATTTCAGAAAACATACGAGAAGGCAATGACACAGCCACAACCCAGTTTCCGTAGAAACCCAGGCTTACCCACTGTCAACATCCGCAACAAACCACCATCTATCTTACAAGTGTCACACTGAATTGGCCAGTCAGAGTTAGGATAACAAACACTGCTTGACCAGACCCAGACTTGGAGACATTTATGTCTGCTCTTTGCTGGTTCATATTTAAATATCATGTTTGTGCTTCTCCAGTTATAATGAATATTCTTGTAATTCAATTATATATATATTATTTATGCGTCAGAGAATTTTTCAAGTATTTCAATTCGTGTACAGTATTGAATATATAATTACTTAAAGGTTGTGGCCCTTTAATATATCCAGTTTTACAATTAAAGTGTAGGTAAACAAAGTGAAGAGAAAAGTACAAGAAGGTGTGTATTTTTTTGGCATGGAAATATTGAGCAATTTTTTAATGTTTTACCTCAGTCATTATTTGTTCCCAAAATGTCACATACCATTGAAGTATTAGGGCTGTGATAACTAATGCATGCTGACTATAATCTGACCTTATTAAAGTATTGATATCAATCAAATAAATAAATATTAAAGAATTGAAATTCATAATTTGAACTTCCATACAGGACCTCTCTTTTTGTTTTTCCTCAGTGGAACAATTTTTATAAACTGAAAACTGTAGAATGTTATGTGAGAACTCGTTAATCAGTATTTTAATTGTTTTGAAAGATTTTAAATTTTAAAGGTAGGATTTTACAAAAAGAAGCCAACTGTGATAGTCACCAATGCTTTGTTCTTGATCAGTGCTTTGCAGCATATTGAGTAATGTATCCAGTGCACAGGTATATTTGCCGCTTTGATTTTTCATTTGTTATTAGATATATTTTGTACGTACAAATCTGTACGAAATGCACAAGGTTATTTGAAAATAAGAATAATACATAAATGCTGCTGTTATTGGCTACATTTTGCACATTTTAGTGTTACTGATTTCTAATAGGTTTGGAAAAATTTGTTCGGCATAAAGGATAATTATTCATTCATTCATGTATCGGCCAGGTGACAAGGTGTATTATGTGGTTGATTGAAACATAGTTAACATTTGAAGAATTAGTATTACTGGTAAGAACTTCATCATATGTTGTTTTAACAATTACATGAAGTTATGTATACAACATCTGCATATTAATGACTTATTCTAATCATGGGAAAATGAACTTCAAATAAATGGAAGAAAAATGAGCATTCAACAATATTGGGAAATATGTAAATGACACAGATGTTTGTTAACAGGAGTTCTTAGTGTATTTCCTCCCCACCCTAAGTGACTTTAAGACTCGTAGAAACACTTTACAAACTGGCACAGAAAAAAAACGAAAAAAAAGAATAAAATGACACTGGTATATGTATGTGTACATGGTTTGCCTTTGTTCATTTGCGTGCTTCTTGAATTTAAAGGGACCATAACAGGCAAAAATAGATCAGCAAAAACCCAACTGAGTTTTTTGCAATTATTATAGAACACCCCAAATAATTACTTTTCACAAAACTGAATGCAGGTCTCTTTCACAAAACAGCCTGTTCTGTGAACAACTGAATGTGGGTCTGTGTAACTTATTCAAACTAATTCATCATTTTACCACTTTTTACCAAGCAGTGTAGATGCGACTCTGAAATTCCCTGAAAGGCAATAATTTGAGCTAGTTGGCAGAGAGAAAAAACTTGACTTGATTTTAGCAAAAATAAATATTTTGCCAAAAATCTACAATATAGGCTCTTCACCCAACTTACTGTCCCAGGATTCACAAAACTGTGGAACTCTGAATATGTTAAAGTTCTTCAGTAGTTTGCCAAAGGGTGCAGGTTTATCACACGCCTTCTGATTTCCTCCTCTAATAAAAACTGGCTGCTGTTGCAGGGATAGAAATTCTTGAGTGTGGTGTTAAAACAGCCTGTTACCGTGATGATTAAATGCACATAATAGTTAGCCGGTGGTTTGTTCGCTTAAACATTATGTACATTTCCGAGACATGGGGGACGGGTAATAGGTAAATTATTGTCAACAAAAGTTGCCCAACATCTTTGGCAAATGATACGATAGAGCTTTTTTAGTGACAACATTTTGGTCTGAATGGGGAGGCAGCATACTTCTTAATCCCATGAGGTGGCGCTAGCGTGAAGCAGGATCTTGAGCCCATTGTTGCGTCAAAAATGGATTGTAGCATGACGCCTACAATGTATCTGTTTCAACTGTTAAGTCTTACTGTGTTTAATGTGACATCCTGAGCTGGTCCCATCCAAATAGTCCACCAGAAAGTGTTCTTTGTTGCAGGCGGTTGACTAAAACCAAAGAACACAGCACCAAGAGAAGTAATGAAGTTTTTAACTGTTTATTCACACTCCACAGTCAAAGACAATGAAAGATGTCAAACTTCTTGGAAATAAACTTTATAACATGTATAAATGTAACAAGCCTAATATTGACAATTAAAACAGACAAATTTACTCTTAATTACTCTATCCTTCATGTGTCTTATCGGTGCATTTTAAACAATGACAAAAAGATGAAAACATATTGCAGCATCATAAGTTCAGTGCACAGGTATTTGAACTACACACAATCACATACTGCAGTTTATACTTCAACATAAATATGCGTATAATTAAAAGAAAAAAAGAGATTATTAGTAATTTATAAAGAAACAAACCATAGACTACATTTTAGCATTGCACTACATTTTGAGTCAATCTTGGTTTAACTCAATATATCAGTTATTTTTCCCTCAGAGAGAAAATGAAATGACACAATACAATCATAATCATGAAATGGTATGTACTACTCTTCCTGCAGTGAATTACTGTTTTTGCCCTAAAATTTGCATGAAAAACTGCACTTTTAGCTCACAAAATATTACTTTTGGTGTTGAATCTAATGTTTACAGTGTGCTAGCTATCACTTTACCTTCCATCCAGAAACTTAAAACAACTTTCTCATTCGAACAGAACTCTCAGCATCAATAAACTTTAGTCATGTTCGAAATTTTTTGTCAAATACAGATTTCATCTTAATACACTTAATCTGGCTACCCAATTTCACATTGGACAAAGACAGTGAATGAGATTTGTCAATGATTCATTCTAGTAAAATAGATCCATTATCAATTTCTTTTGACCATAAGAATAATACCAAATGTTCAATGTGACATTTAATTTGAAAACAGTATATTAAACTATGCAATCAGTATTACACAATACAATGTACAACATTACACCAGCAGCCAGAAAATCTGGCTGCACTGGTATTTACCTCCCCTTTCTTAGCCTGAACTCTTCAGGGTGGAGATACAGAAATCTCTTCCCCTTTCTAATAGAGGATGTAAATCTGCTGCCTTTTTCGAAAAAGCCACCTTATTAACAAATCAGACAATCAGTGCTTTCAAAAAGTTAAGTACAATTTCATTAAGTGACAATATGGTGAAATTTGATTCAGATTGTGGTGGTGTAAAAATAATTGACTGGGAATTAATATATCAAATGCCATATTCACTTCACTGAAAATTGCACACTTTCAGTTACATGATATTTCACCAGTAGCCTTAAACTATTTGAATGAAAAATACTTCTAGTGCTAAATATCTGATTATTGTTTAATGTCATGCCACAGGTCTTGATTTCAACCGCAAAGGCCCAGCCATAATAATGTCTTCAACCCTGATTCAAAGCTTTCGCACTTGAAAGAACAACTTCCAGTACAAATTACGCAGTTTTCAGTTGATTTTTGGAGACAAGACTACCTTCTTTGGATTGGCAATTCCAGGGCTTCGCAAAAAGTACAACTTTATCAGTGTTCAGAATATGCTTGAATAAACACCAGGCAAGCATGTGAAAAGGTTAAGCATATATAAAGGTCAAGGTTGGAAAACAAAGTTCTACCAATTTTAACGCTTTTCTGTGCTTGCCAGTCTTGCCACTGCTAACAGTTTGTCCAAAATATCTGCAAAATTGTCAGAATCCATGAAACCGTCTGTTTTTAAAATATTCTATTCCATAAAACCACATTCAGTTGTTGTTCAAGTTTTGTCCTGCCCCAAGTTCAGTCATTTATATTCACACACAAAGATCCTAGATATGCTAAGATTGTCTGTGTATCCTGAAAATAACAAATATACTGTCGTAGTATTGAACATGAAAGTGATAGAATGAGAAGTCACCTTTCTGGAAAATGCGACAGTTAGAACTATGAAAATCTGCTTAGAGGAAATTGTTGCGGAGGACAACTCTATTATAGGATAATGTGACACTGAGCACAGTTCCATTACTGGAAAATGGGAGGAAAAACATTACTGGAAAATGGGAGGAGAAACATTACTGGAAAATGGGAGGAGAAACATTAATGGGAAATGTGGTTAATATATCACTAGGAAACGCGATGAGAATCATCATTGAAAAATGTGATGAAAACCATTACTGGAAAATGTGATGAAGACTATTACTGGGAAATAGGAGGAAAAACATTACTGGAAAATGGGAGGAGAAATATTACTGGAACATGGGAGGAAAAACATTGGGAGATGTGATGAGAAACATTACTGGGAAAAACATTACTGGAAAATGAGAGGGGAAACATTACTGGGAAATGGGAGGAGAAACATTACTGGGAAATTGGACGGGAAACATTACTGGAAAATGCAAGGCGGAGACAAGGTTAATGGAAAATGTGCGTAGGAATTACATTACTGGAAATTGTGACAATGAAAATTACGACAGTATCTGTCCCATTACAATAGAATGTGCCTGTGAGAAAAGGTGTCCTTTACCGCAGAACATGACTATGGGAACAGCCCAACAACAGGAAAATGTGACTATGAGAACTGTCTGATTAGAGGAAAATGTTGCCGAGAACAACCCCACTAGACGAAAATGTGGAAATGAGCAGTCCCATTAGTGGAAAATGAGACACATGATGGGACAATCTGAAGACAACAAATGAGATGATGAGAATAACCGTGACAGGAAAACAGGATTATTACAAGTCATCCGTTAAAAATGAAAAAACAAATTTTATTCAATTTTCACCAAAGTGAGCCAAAGAATTAAATTCATCATAAAAATAAAAATTATTTGCAGGTGTAAACGGTTATCAAACATTTCACTGTCAAAATGAAAACACTAAGAAATCTCATCTGCTGCTTCCTTTACTGATTCTGAATAACTTTGCTCAAGGCCGTTCAAAAACCAGTCTTGAAAAAATAAAAACTGGTTTAGACAAAAGTGTTCAGCTCAGCTCTCATGACCTTTAAAAATAATCCAATCAGGTTGTGGTCCCTTAGTGGCAAGGTCACATATCGGAACAAAATGGTTTCACTTTGCAAGAAAATAGTTTCACTTTTTCTTTCCAGGAAAATAATATCACTTTCTCTTTCCAAGAAGTGAAAGTAATATTCCCAATATGATTAACAAAAAATACTGAAGCATCACTGTCTCCAGAGAGATAAAGTGATGAAGCGAGTTTTTTCCACACAGTACGGACAAAATGTCTCCAAGATTGTAAGCACTTTGTCAAGTTCCACTCAAATCTTTCTTTGGTGTTTGAAGTTTGTTATGCAGCCAGAGGTTTTCGTAAATATTTCTGCAAAAGAAAGAAAATCACATTTTCTAGAATCAAGCTGAAACCTATCCAAATACACCAAACGTCAGTCCTTGGTTAATAATTGATCATTACAATTACTCATTCAGGAAAATGGCTGCAAGTTTACAAAAAACTGTATTATCATTTCTCCTGGCCAATCAGCGATGAGGTCGATAAAAAACTACTTTTTGTCTCCATATTTGCAAATTAATTCCTCCCAGGAAGTAATCTAACATTTTCAATTTTTTATTTTTATCAACCCCTTTTCAAAAAATGAAAGACCTCTTATGCAGAACAAGAAGTGAACATGCCTCATCAACTAACCACTGAAGTACCTTACGGTCTTTGTGAGAGTGGGCTCAATTATTACAACTTACTTGCACATGTAGAAGAAAATGTAACCGCTTCTCTCCCGGCGTTTTCTAATCTCCGCCTCTGTCGTCTTGGTAACATGAGAATCGTTGTAACTGTACCACTCTCCTTTCTTGAAGTCATAAACGTCACTGATGTAATGCCCTATAGTTAAATACAAAGCAGTGTTAGCATCTGTTCAGCAACGGTTGCTAAAATCAATAGGGCTGTATCGAGTTCGAAAACTTTTGTCCTTAAAGGTAAAAACAGACCTATTGCATTATGTTAGGCAAACTTTGTTTACATTTATTCAACAATCACTTATCTCACTGTGTTCCTGAGGCACAAATGACACCTCTTTCCTTTAGAAACTTTTTGAGTTCAGAAGCAATGAACTCCTAAATTTTCTCCCTAGTTTGTCTACACTAAATGAATTTGTGAAACTTTTTCAGATGCCCAATGTTACAGTAAATGGGAACGATAATAGCTGTCTTTACATACTTAACAGGTCACATGATATTTCAAGAACATTTCACTTATACGACTGCACAATCCGCAGGTTGCTGGCAGACCTTCCCATATACGGCCGGAGGATTGGTGTTTTACGCGGTCAGCATTATGGTGGGAGGCTCAGGTGATCATCTCAAATAAAAAGACTTTCAAAGGTCAAACAGCATTTTACCTAATGATTTATTTATTTATCTGATTGGTGTTTTACGCCGTACTCAAGAATATTTCACTTATACGATGGTGGCCAGCATTATGGTGGGAGGAAACCGGGCAGAGCCTGGGGGAAACCCAAGACCATCTGCAGGTTGCTGCCAAACCTTCCCACTTACAGAGAGCATTTTACCTAATGAACAAGTCAAAGATTCACAATAGGTTAAACAGAACAAGACTTACCTGCTGATGATGTACTGCCAATATGACTGACCACACTAACGAGTTTGTAAGAGTAAGGTAAGTGGCCATCCTATCAGGGGAAGAGAAAGAAAACAAAATGTATATCAAGGGTGATTTAGACTGATGTATTTATCTGAAAACACAGGATTGCTTTTCCCAAACAAGACATTCAAGAATATTGTACGACTCCAGGAATTGGGAAGGGGGGGGGTATGGAGTTTTATTTTTTTTATTTAGTTTTTATTTGATAGGTGTTTCATGGTATACTCAAGAATATTTTACTTATACGGTCAGAGGAAACCAGGCAGAGCCCAGGGGAAACCCACCTTCCGACATACGGCCAGAGAGGAAGCCATCATGAGCTGGATTTGAACTCACAGCGACCGCATTGGTGAGAGGGTTCCGAGTCATTGCGCGGCGCTGCGCTGGCATGCTAAGCTCCTCGGCAATGGAGGCCCCCTCTCATTATGCAAATAGCCCATAATAGTAGACAGAGTGTGAAAAATATGAGCCAGTTGTTGAAGTTAAAAAGCAGAGGCTGGACTAAATCATTTGGGCCCAAATACCTATGACACGGACGCTATGTACTTCAGTATCTTTATATTTTGGAGCATCAGCTATAGATGGTATTATGGCTGTTCTTGGATATTTAAAGAAGTAAAGCAAATGAATGGATGATTACAGCTTAACGCCACGTCGGCAATATTTCAGCCATCTTGTGGCAAGAAGAAGTAAAAGGAGTTTTATGTATACATGAACAATTTCCAAAACCAGTGCAGTGTCTGTTTGTGGAGATATCAGAAGCTAACTTGCACATGCAATGCGCTATCCTTCAAAAAATATAACACTGTACATCTTTGGATCCTTAGCAATAAACCAAGAAAGTTTGCTGCCAATAGCTGGCAGAGAAAAGCTGCCATACGCAGACATGCGACTGCACTGGCAATTAATCATCTGTTACATCTTCTGAGAATGGGAATTACATAATCACACTGACGTGTTTCCATGGACACCGCAAGATTCTTTACCGTACTTGCTAATGTAGGGTGAATTAAACATGTCCTATTTTTAAACATGTCCTTGTGTGTAGGACAAGGGTTTATTGCTAGGGGTGGATTGACGGTGAGGTACACCGCCTCCTGCTTTCAACTTGTTTTTGCCACAATATGGCTGCAATGTTGCCAAAGTGGTGTAATAATCCTTCATTCTTTCATTCATTCATTCATTCATTCATTCGACAGTGTAGTAGAATTGCAGTTGTCAAGGCATGGGTTATGAACACACAGAAAAAAAGCATCAAGTTATCATTTGAAGCAATGCGAATGCAACACTGCCATACATAAAGAGATTCCTTCCTTCAGAGAATCTCTTCTTACCTCAAAATGTTTCTTCAGAGACTCTGTCTCTTCTTTGGATCTGACAATAGCCGGAGGTTCCTGAGTGGGGGGACCATCTTCTGACAACTGCAGGTCAGCCTGTCTGTCCAACTCTAAACAGTTACACAAATGCTAAGCTGAGCAACAGGTCAAGTTTCAAGTGTTTCAAATTTGCCTGTTGTTTAATATTTTACTATGAAGGCCATCCAGATTTTAGTGGTGGATATATATCTATTTATTTATTTCATTGGTGTTTTATGCCATATTCTAGAATATTTCGCATGTCACTTATACGACGGCGACAAGCATTATGGTAGGAGGAAACCCGGTAGATCCCAGGAAAACCCACAACCATTCACAGGGTGTTGTAAGACCTTCCCACATATGGTGTTGACACATGTTCACGCACAAGTATAATGTCAAACACCAGGAATATTTTTTCTCCAAATGACCCATTCACGAAAGAGGTTTTCATATCTAGCAAATTTCTTGAAATTTAGAAAAACAATCCAGACTACCGTAATCCTTAATATTTTACCCTTCTTTTAAAATACAACTGCCCTGCCATTTAACGAGTGGAGAAAAGTGGACTGTGTCAAGCAGATTACTAAAACAAATAAAAATTGGTGTTATTCATTACCTTGAAGACTCAGTTCTTTGGCTTTTCTGATGTCAGCATCCTGAAAAAAAAACCATAAATAAATAAAAGTTTTATCAAGTAAATAACTGCAAATTACATAACTTCTGCACCACTGATGTTTTTTTTCCATCCCTGCTGAAGACACTCTTATTCCATATTCAATTCTCGACCTAATTCTAATTTACTAATTTCAGAATACTGTGCATGTATTTCACCAAAGTTTGGTAAAGGTGTGCATTCAGAAGTACATAAAGGCCTTAAAATGATACATTTGATGCCAACACACAAAGTTTTCTGATAAGAAATTAATAAAACTTTACCAAAAATCTTGAGTGGCCCTGTACGAAGGACGATTCGATCAAATTCAAGTACAATGTGTGGTGAAATACAGTAGCTGCACGGAGAGAATATTACTACTTCTATACCATGTTAGAAGTCAAAAGTCACCTCATCATCTAGGTCAAAGGTCGTGACCTCCTGCAGTTCCTTGCTGCCTTGTTCTTGCCTCTCCACCAGCCAATCAGGATCACTCCTCGTGTTTGATGCTGAGCTGTGTGTCTGCGGTGGAGTCTTGTTTTCCTTGTCTTCTAGATCTGGAAAGGGACAAACTAAGTGATAGAAATCAAGAGTTATATTCAAGTGAATACGGCATAAAACCACAATCCAATAAGTAAACAAACATAAATAAACTCTCAAAAAGAATCATTTTGTTACCTCTAAAACTTGGGATCAGCACCATAAATTTCTTTCTAGGCATGGCTCTACAGGTTATCCCTTAATGATTGACTCTAGCGTCTCAGGTGGGTAATCAGAGTTCAGTTCCAATGCATGTACAAATTTGTTTGACCAATGAAATATCAGAGCCAAAAACCTGTTGCGACTACTCAGAATGCCAGTTTTTGATGCACAAGGCAGACTGAAAGTCATGTGCTCAGCCAACACTGATTTACATACAACATGTGATGAGAAAATAAGTACTGGAAGATTTCACTGGATGACTCCATTAAGACTAACCTAACATTTTCATCCTCAACTATTTACTGAACACAGTAAAAGGATCACCTGAAAAACGTGAAAAAGATCCCTGCTTGAATTTTGTGGATTCTCTACTTGAATCTTGCAAAATCTCTGCCTCTTGGGGATTCCCTGTCTGAATCTTGGGGATTCCCTTCCTGAATCTTGGGGATTTCCTGCCTGATTCTAGGGGATTCCCAGCCAGAAGGGAGTACTGAGCCTCCACTTGTAAAATACATCTGAACAATACAGCTAAAACCACACCATCACAAGGATATGTTGATTTGAAAAGAGACCACAACACTCACCATCATCTGGTTCCTGACAGACAAGAAAGTCATCATCAGTTTGTGTGGAGAGTGATTTCCGCTTTTCAGGAAGACGTCCTCCGTCTACCTCATCACAGACTTCTGCAAACAACTCTTCTGCCGATTTTGGTTTAACAGCTGACGACGTCAGCAATGTGGACTCAGACGGAGGGTCATATTTCACCAGCACAACTTCGTCCTCTTCAGAGAAAATTCCATCACTGACAGCGTCTTTGCCCATAGGCGAGTAACTCTCAGTTTTCTCGGCGACCATTGCCCCACCTTTCAGACTTGGCTTATCACACGTGTTCCGGCACATAGGAGAAAGCGCCAGGTTATCCAGTCCTTCGTAAAGGGACACCTCACTACCTCTTTTCACACTTGACCCAAAAATACTTTTGTCACTTTTTCCCGAAGGAAAGTCTGATTTTGGATGTGATTTAGAACTCACAGATCTGCCATAAGAATGGTCCAGTTCCGCATCGCAGAGCTTTTTCGACCAATCACTGTTTGCTGAATTCAAAACTTCAGCACTGCATTCTTTCATAACCTCTAACCTATGAGACTTTCCGTACGTTTTACACGAGTCCTTCAGACTGGTGGTCTCTGGCTCCTGACTATTCAACACTGACTTGGCATTGGTCGATTCCATGATGCTTCGCTCCATGGCAAGTGTCAGCATTTCCTCTTCCGTCATGTTCTCTGGTCTTAGATCCGACATGTCAACTGCAAAATTAAGAGAAATTTTTCTTAGCGATAGTCCCTTTCGAATGTGTAAAGATACCATTTTCACTTTTACTCATCTTCAATTCACTTAAAGGGAATGTATTAATTGACCAGCAGTGACCCCACTTCTACTGATAATCTTCCACTTTACCTCTCTGAGACGCACATGTATATCTTGTGCAGTCAGGTTTAGGTTACCTTCCTGCATCATTTTGCTCCCTCCCTGGTCACACATGGCAACAAGAGAAACATGGGGTCAATTTGATGCCTTTGCATATGCACGTGAATGTATAGTCATTCCTACAGCAAGTCTAGGCAGTGAAAATTACAGCATTTCACCTTCAGTTTGGTATATAAAAGTGCACTCAGAAGTGCATAAAGGTTTTAAAATAATACTTTTGCAGCCAGCACTCAAGTTGTTCTCATAAGAAATTAATCAAACTCTCATGTGGTCCATTAAGGTGGATGAATCACTCAGAACGAAGCAAAATCTGCTACCTGAAAAAAGCTGGAAGAACTGAAGATGAAATACGCTATATGTATATACTGGCACGTGGACAGCTGGTTTAGCCTTACACGGTACAGGTATATACTGGCATGTGGACAGCTGGCTTAACCTTACACGGTACAGATATATACTGGCATGTGGACAGCTAGCTTAGCCTTACACGGTACAGGTACATACTGGCGTGTGGACAGCTGGCTTAGCCTTACACGGTATAGGTAAATAGACTGGCATGTGGACAGCTGGCTTAGCCTTACACAGTACAGGTATATACTGGCATGTGGACAGCTGGCTTAGCCTTACACGGTATAGGTAAATAGACTGGCATGTGGACTGCTGGCTTAGCCTTACACGGTACAGGTATATACTGGCATATGGATAGCTGGCTTAGCCTTACACGGTACAGATATATACTGGCATGTGGACAGCTGGCTTAGCCTTACACGATATATCTATATATACTGGCATGTGGACAGCTGGCTTAGCCTTAGACGGTACTGATATATACTAGCATGTGTACAGCTGGCTTAGCCTTACACGGTACAGATATATACTGGCATGTGGACAGCTGGCTTAGCCTTACACGGTATAGGTAAATAGACTGGCATGTGGACTGCTGGCTTAGCCTTACACGGTATAGGTAAATAGACTGGCAGGTGGACAGCTGGCTTAGCCTTATATGGCATATGTATATATACTGGCATGTGGACAGCTGACTTAGCCTTATACGGTGTATCTATATATACTGACATGTGGACACCTGGCTTCGCCTTACACGATATAGGTATATACAGGCATGTGAACAGCTGGCTTAGCCTTACTTGGTATATGTATATATATAGGCATATAGACAGGGGATTAGCCTTACTGGTGGAGTTCTGGTGAGCCTCTATTCGGCTTATTTCCAGGACTTTCTGTATCTGCTCCTCCTCTGTCAACTCCTCAGTTTCCTTAGCAGATGATGATGATGATGTAGATGATGACAATGTTGTTGTTGTCTGCTCAGGTTATAAAAGAAAAAGGAATGAAAAGGTAATTTGGAGAGTTTATATCCCATGCTCATGACGAAAAACCTCCATCTCAAGGGCCATAAAATAAACCATTAACCAAAATTTTATCAAAATCAAACAATATTTGAAACAGGTGTTGAATATAAACCAACCACCAATGAGAATTATAGATTCCTAAAGTGAATTCATACAAAATGATAAAAAATCGGATCAAAATTTAGAGGAGTCCTAGTCTGGAAACCAAAGCACGTTGATGGCGGGGATGGAAAAACACGAATTAATGCCTCTAGCTTTATTGGGAAAGCATGGGATAAAACTAAACGTTATCATGGCGCCATTCTGATAAAAACCCATAACTCGGGGTTCATCATAAACAGTGGCATCAGTAACAAAGTCAGAATACCTGATTTAAAGACTTAAAGAGTTCTACTGCTCAGATATGACGTGGCTAACTTACATTTCACATGAGCTGCCTCATCCTTACCTCTGTTTTCACATCGACTTCGGGCTCGTTATCCTTTGACCCCTGTAAACTCATCTCTAATGCATGAACCAATTCGTCGTCCTCCGGTGGTACTTTGATGTCGCCTGACAAATCCAGACGTGGTTTTTTCTCCAGTGCCTATAAATGAAACACACAAGTTACCCTGTGCTTCATTTTCTCATAGCTCAAAACTGATTGTTTCTTCCTGTGGATTTAGTCAGGCTTAAGCTTCCACAGTACTTCTATATTCAACGCCCACAAAGTTATGTTTCTGCTGGTATTTGTCTGTCTGTCTGTGAGCAACGAAAAAAGTTATGCTGGGTTTTGAAGAAATTTTACAACCATTCTTTTAAATATCTGATCATGTGTGGATTTCCAACAAAAGAAATCCATGGTCTAGTGCACAAGGTAAAATGCACACTCCACGTCTGGTGCACGAGGTAAAATGCACACTCCACACGAGACTACCAAATTACAAATCATCTACATCTAGAATGCTATCAACTTACCAGCCAAGTTTCGTCGTCTGAATCAGTGCTAGGAGCAGAGCGAACCCTGCGAAATGTTCCACTGTTTCTATTCCTGCAAAACATGAATGTAAGTCTGTAATTCATTTATTTATTTGATTTGTGGTTTACAACATACTGAAGAATATTTCACATATTTCACCCATGACATCCACAAGTTGCTGGAAGACCTTCCCACCCACAACTGGAGAGAACGACAGTATGACCTGACCCTATAATCACCACGATCACATCGGTGATATGCTCCTTGGACATTGTGCTGCGCTAGCACGATATCCACAAGGCCACAAAGACACCCTGGAAATCTGTCATTAGACAAGCTGTCTTAGGCTAAAGTCGGATTTAGTCTTAACTAGTGATATACTTCCAGCGATCAAAGCAGGAAGTGAAAAACAAGAGTTAAGTACAAATTTTAGAACAGTACAATTTTTTTATAAAAAGTTATAAAATCAATAGAAGTCTCAGAATCAGGAAAAATGGGCAAGTCAGTCATGGACAAAATTTCATTTAAGACTTGCTACTGTAATCAGCTTGATGGAATAATTCTACGTCAGCCTTTCAGCACGATACAGGACTAGAAATGTTTTTTCACAACCGCCTGTGACAGAGACAGGTAGGTTTTTTGTGTACCTGTCATCGACAGGTACCTACCTGTCCCCACTAGTCTGACTTTTAGAAAGTCTAGTACTGCTGCCACCTTAGCAAAGCTATATCAGTCTATCTTTATACAAGAATAATTGGCTTCAGAAGAATTTTCGGTTTTATTTAACATTCTAATATTTGTAACCGGGACTTCTGCACTGTTGATCATCAAAACAAAACTTACTTGCGGGAGTTCAGTCTGTACTGGTGTACACATGTGCTTTCTTTTAAAGGGAAACAACCAAGGAAAGCATATGTGTGCGTTACGATTATTAAGTGTGTCTCGAGTTGCTCCCCCTTTACACTTGCGCTGCTATGCGTAGTCCGAGAATTGAGCGAAAGCAATTAGCAATGTGCTCCTAAAGCTGCACACTTTTGGGCGATAAGAAGAGGCCGCGACTATAAATATTAACATCACAATTTATTTGACTTGTGTTTTACGTTGTTTCCTAACAAAAATGGCTTCTTCAACTCTGAAGGTTGACGACGACCTTGTCCACTAGATAACATCCTAGCAGTATTGACTGCTTTTTTTTTGTCCAGTCAACATTTTCAGAACATTTTGATTATGGGAATGCCAAGTAAATATACAGACTTCACAAACATAACAATACATGGATACTGACTTCAACATGATTGTAAACTTACTGAGTGTTGAATTGTTGTGACCTGTCACCAACAGGTAGACAGGCGTGATTTTGACCCCTGGGGCATGACTACAATCCCTAACTCCCCATGACCTACCCTGTATAGTCTAACTTCCGTCGTGTGACATCTGTCTTATTGTCCTCCTTGTTCACGTCTCGTGCTACTGTAGATGCTGCAGGACTGGCAAAAGAAAACATACACTTTATTCTTTATTCACAATATTTACTACATGGGTGGCAAATTTTATGATTCCAAAAGATACAGTTCAGTGGCCACAGTGGTAACTGTCCAAAAATTTATTGACGGACAGAAATAAGGATGCATAAAAAGACCACAACTTCAATATCATTGGTCTCTAGGTTGTTCATTTGAATGGACTTATTTAAATAATTGCTTGATGTTTTACGCCATACTCAAGAATATTTCACTTATACAAGGGTGACCAGGGTTATGACAGGAGGAAAGAAGTCCCCACCATCCACACGTTGCTGGCAGACCTCCTTGTGCATGACTGGAGAGGAAGCCAGCATGAGCTTGACTTGAACTCACAGCAACCGAGAAGTTGTACAGTTATTCTGCTGTACAATCACACTACCTGGACCATGGTTACAATCACACTAGCCACTGGGCCATGGTCACAATCACACTAACCACTGGGCCATGGTCACAATCACACTAACCACTGGGCCGTGGTCGCCATCACACTAACCACTGGGCCGTGGTCACGATCACATTAACCACTGGGCCGTGGTCGCGATCATACTAACCACTGGGCCGTGGTCGCCATCACACTAACCACTGGGCCATGGTCACAATCACACTAACCACTGGGCCATGGTCGCCATCACACTAACCACTGGGCCATGGTTGCGATTACACTAACCACTGGACCATGGTCGCGATTACACTAACCACTGGGCCATTAACTTGGAACCAGGTTAATTGTATTGTCAGAGACAGTCTCACACAAACATACCTTGGTGGTATGGCTGGGGGTATGACTGGTTGAAATGGTGGCTGTGTTTCCTGGTTACAGAAGGACTGCAGAGTGAGATATCCAGGGATGAACACGCTGCGACCCATCTTGGTGTTGTTGCTCCCCACAATACTGTACGAATAACGCTTTAGGTGGACGATTAATACTCTGAAAGAAACAACGGGTTTCAGTATGAAATTATATTAACTTAAATCATCGCTACGATATGTCCGCAAAATGATGCTGTAGTAGCATCAAAGTGAAAATAAGATGCACTGAATATAAAGTACTGGCACGGAAAGTAGTCATTTTGAGATGATGGAAATAAAAAAAAAACACCCTTCCCTTTTTCAAATTTTGAACTATAACTTCCTGAAAAACTTACCTTGGCAAGCGCGTAAATGAATGAAAAACTTGTGACTGTTTACAGCCACATTCTGCACAGGTATATTCCAGCTGCTCTTCCCTCAAAAACAGGTCAAGGGCATCCTGAATTGTTTGAGGCTCATCTGCATTACTATGGAAACAAGAACAAAACTGGGTTAATCATGAACTCAACCAGTAAAGCGTAAAGCGTGAACAATTTGAAAACATAATTCACGCCAACACATGCTCTATGTATGTGGTCAAATTTGTTCAGGATTTGATTTCATGGCACATGAACGCTGTGACGCTCTCAAAACACAACTGACAAACAATCTGTGAAGTGAAAGACATTATCATTTAAGTCGACATTTCACAGAAGACTATCAGTGTATTTTGGGGCCTGAATTATCTGCAAAATTTCACCAACTTTTATGTTATGAGTTTTTCATTTAATCATATGATTAGTGTTTTATGTCATACTCAAGAATATTTCACTTATATGCCAGCGACCAGCTTTATGGTGGGAGGAAACTTTTCAATCTAGTAAAACAATGTCTAATCAAGCCCCCCCCCCCCCAAATATCCCACATTCAATCAATTGTTTTATAAAACTCACGATCGCTGAGGTAAATCCAAGGAGAGGTCATTAAACTGTTCCGTTTTCGTCACAGTTTCTCCACATCTAAAAGATAAAGATTGGTAAACCTTAACGTGGCAGGCGAATAACTTCATAAGCCTGAAAACTTCAAATATTTGAAAGGATTTAATTGCATTCAGGAAAAAGAATTGTGACAGTATTTAAGATAATTTAAATTTTTATCATTTTGTCTTTTCCTTTGAATAAACTTAAGACATACAGAAATCTTAGGAAGGTGATTTGAGGTTTGTTAGGAGACCCATTACATCAGTTAGATTTCCTCCTCAGAAAATGCAGTTAGTTCCAAAAGCAATATTTAATGACCTTTCTTTGACTCCAAAAAGTGCTTTTTTGTTGCTTGACATTTACAATTTCTTAGTGGCTATGGTGCTATATCAGAACATGATGCCCGACAACCATTCCTGACTTTCATCAAAATTTGAGATATGATTTTAGAGCTTACTTTTGGGTCCAATATATTAAAATTTTGACTACCTCATAAATGTTACTCTAGAACAAAGTGTCAAACTTTAATCCTCCAGTAGCCAAATCTAAGCATTGCGGTGAGATTTATACTTTTTGCCGACATCAGAAATGGCTTTGTGGAATCTCGTACCACAAATGGCATAATAGCACGCAGTTCTAACTTTATCTTCTTCACATATCCTTTACAAAACTGACTTATGACTAATTATTCTGACTGATACTTACTCTGTGCATTTAAGTGTATGAAGGACTTCAAACTCAAAATTCTGGATCGTTGGGTTGACATACTCTTGACCTGTAACTGTCAACTCTTCAGCCGATGCCTCTTTGTTAGGGCTGGGGGTGCTTTTGTTAATCTTGACCACCTCCTCTTTAAGCTGGTCCAACACCTGTCCCAGGAACTCATGGGCGTCCTATTTACAGGTGTGCAAGGTGAAAGTGACAATTGATGTGAAAAGCGAAAGACAAAGTGCCAGTTTACAGGCAAGGGAACTGATGGCCAGAAAACAGTCTGAAAATTCTAAAGGGAGTCTGAAAATACCTCACCCAAGAAATGAAGTGAGCATCAGCCAGAAGAGCATTGAAAACTGAGAACTAGCTGAACTTTTTGAATCCTGGTTTGGATATCATAAAAACATAAAGATTGGAGAAATGAAAAAGGTGGACTTGCCAATTTATTTTGTTCTATCTGTGAATTTTTTAGTGTCTGCAAAATAACAAAATTGTCTGTTTTGAAAAAAAAACAAAACAACACAGCGGAAATGAGCAGCAGATGTGACATACCACCACAACAGTTCAGGTCAGCCCAACATACACTCAAACAAATAGGTTCCTATTAAGTTTACTTACATGTTGTTGGTAGCCAGAAAATCTTTTAGCACTGGATGATATAGCGGTTTTGACATTTCGCAGCAAATCTCGGCGAACACTGTCGGCGACATTGATCTTCTTCCTTGCACTCAGGAGTTTAGATAAATTACTACCGAAAGAAAAATTTAATACAATCATACTGTTTTGTTAATAATATAACACACTGCCCATATTTTTCTTCTTATTACCCAAAACAAGTTAGATTATGGTAATTGATATGAAATTTCACTAAAAATATTGCATATTTAAAGACAAAAAATGGCATAAAACATTACTAGCAAAATGTGCTATTTTAGGTTGTTTGTCATACCGTCTTCACAAATGATTTCTACCCAGCGAAACAAATTTTTCAACAATTTTCAAGGATCATTCAGTTCAAGAACAAAATTTCAAGTGGAGATCATAATTTGGACACTATTTTGCTAACCTTTTCATCGCACCATCTTGAACAACATTCAGTATGATATACAATGAAAAATCAAGTACTTTTAGAAACTTAACTCTTTCGTGGACTTTCCAAGGCTTTACACACCTAACAACACTCAAGTACTCTCCAAGGACCAGTGGTAACCTATTTACGTCAAAAAAAAGCAGTATGACACTTGTCCCCAAACTACATGTACAAATACTTAGACATACTGATACAAAGACTCCTTTGACAGAGAGCGGAGAAGACGTCTGTTGGACAAGAGCAAATCCACGCTGAAGGTTTCCAGGGCGAACAATGACTGAAGGATGGCGTTCATGTAACATGTGTTTCCCAAATTGGAAAATCTGAAACAAAAGCTTATCACTGTTCAAACAGGCAGAATTAACACTTACAAATTTTATCTTCATTAATACTCTTCCCTGAAAGATTCAGAGAGACAAGTCAAAGCCATAGTTACCCATTTGAATGGGGCTTTTTCATCGAACTCACAGCCTCTTTAATCAGTTTATGGATGGTGGTAGTGTATGTACCTGTGCCTGGGAATGTACACAACACTTAATACGACAATTCAGTGTGTGCATATCTACTATGTCTTCTTGTGGCAGAGTGAGTCTATGCCGCCAAATTGCTGCCACCACTGAAGTAGCATGGCGAAGGGATCAGGCACGATATCCCACCCAGTAGCATTGGTAAGGGCGAGTCTATGCCGCCAATGTGCTGCCACCACTGAAGTAGCATGGCGAAGGGATCAGGCACGATATCCAACCCAGTAGCATTGGTAAGGGCGAGTCTATGCCGCCAATGTGCTGCCACCACTGAAGTAGCATGGCAAAGGCATCAGGCACGATATCCCACCCAGTAGCATTGGTAAAGGCGAGTCTATGCCGCCAATGTGCTGCCACCACTGAAGTAGCATGGCGAAGGCATCAGGCACGATATCCCACCCAGTAGCATTGGTAAGGGCGAGTCTATGCCGCCAATGTGCTGCCACCACTGAAGTAGCATGGCGAAGGGATCAGGCACGATATCCCACCCAGTAGCATTGGTAAGGGCGAGTCTATGCCGCCAATGTGCTGCCACCACTGAAGTAGCATGGTGAAGGCATCAGGCACGATATCCCACCCAGTAGCATTGGTAAGGGCGAGTCTATGCCGCCAATGTGCTGCAGTCACTGAAGTAGCATGCTGAAGACGCCAGACATCACACCCCACCCAGTCACATTATGCTTACGTCGGGCCTACCAGTCCCATTTCCTTGTTCTGACCTCTTAGTGTTGAGCGTCAAGCGAGGCAACAAACCTCCTAACCAAAGGCACAACCGAACAAGCAAAAACTGGATTTGAGTTTATAACAACACTTATGAAGCACTGATAGGCTGCACTGAACCTAACATTTAAGCAGCTGATGTCTTGGAAGATTTGTCAATTCCAAAGATCTAGGAGACTTCTAAACTGATTATAGGATGACTTTGTTTTTGACAAGCAGCAAAAAAAATATGCTATTTTTTAAGATATATCTGAATGCTTTTAGCTGTGGGTGATCATTAAAAACATATTTATTGGGGGTAACTGACCCTAAAAAAAAAAGGCCCTTCTAAAGTTTTTACTGGGCTAGAGATGGAATTTCAATACAATCCCTAGGCCTTTCATTAGTCAGAAGAAGAAGAAGAAAAATTTCCTACCGAAAAATTCAATTTTATCTTGTAGGGTTTACTCAATCAAAGAATGAAGACTGCATGTTTATAAACTGATATGATGGCAGCCTAATTTCTGAACAGTGGATGTGCAAAATCCTTTAACAATATCTCCTTCAAAACCAGGTTTAAACTGACAGTCTTTTTGGCTAATTTCTCTATATCTGCTGATGATGGAAAATGCTTAGTTTCTGAATTTTCTGCATTAGGTCAACTCAATTCCAGTTCATCAGCTTCCAAAAGTCCTTCCAAGCCCTCTGAAACCAGGTTGGAAGAGAAAGAAATTGATGCAAGAAGACTGCCTTCTAAGTTCAAAAACTGCATATCAAGTCGTTGCTATTCCATATCAGTGATCAATGGTGGTAAATCCTTGCAAAAGGAGGTAGCCTATGTATTCCTCCAATACAAAATGTATAAAGACCTGGATGAAACTTGTAACTTATAACTTCAAATCAAAACTGATATACCGATTCAGGTTTGATTTACAAGTTGAACTTCTAACTAAAGGTGTCTATCGCTGAACATGTACCTACCCTTGTAAGCTGGAGCTGTTTTTGGAATCGGAGAGAGTTGGGGTTTTGTTCTTGGTCCAGGAGTAGGACACATTAGAGAGACGAGGCAGCTTACTGGGTGTAGGGTCTGGCATTAGGCCTGGGGTGCGCTTTGTTGAGCTAAGGGCAAAATTTCAAATGCTCACATGATATTTTGAATGTTGCGTTTGAATTTTTATTCTAATCTAATTTTACTCTTATTTGATGAAAGATAGTGGAGGAAACTCCAATGCCTAGGAAAAACTACCGATCTCTAGCAAGTTACTGATGGTATGTGGGCGACACATGTAGACTTGTATATCACACTGATGAAAGACAAGACGTCTTTAACGCAGTTATTATCTCCTAGGCTTGTGAGTCCCCTTTCCAAGGTTGGAATTGAACTTCAATCTCTTGTGCACCTTGTGGTCAGGAGACATGCTCCTTATCTACACCCTTCTCCTTGATTTTTCTACTTTCATAAAACTACCAAGGTACCAAGTCAGTCAAACTCTATCCTCATGGTGAAACCAAAATCACCATGAGTTGTATATTGTATTTTATTATGTTTTTTTTTTACAGACAGCTGTTGTTTTATGCCTAGGACATACGATCGTGCTCAATTTTGTGGAGAGCAAAGACAAAATCAAGTTCCATCCAAGTCACAGCCTTTCCCTTGGTACTTGATACAGACTCTGACGTAAAGCTGCAGCTAAGCTCTCCAAGAGCTGGATTTGATTTCACAACTCTGATGGTTAAACGTAACTTAGACTGAGGGAGTTTAATCCCTTCAGTAAGCATAAGACTGCTCCAAATACATTTGCAAAACCCAGGCCCTTAAAAGGACAATAAATCAAAATGTAGTCACGGTCATGGGTAACACTTGAAGTCATTTACTACATTAGTACAGGTTCAAAATGGTTGCTCATTCACTCATTTACCACATTAGTACAGGTCCAAAATGGTTGCTCATTCACTCATTTACCACATTAGTACAGGGTCAAAATGGTTGGTCATTCACTCATTTACCACATTAGAGCAGGGGTCAAAATGTTTGCTCATTCACTCATTTACCACATTAGAGCAGGGGTCAAAATGTTTGCTCATTCACTCATTTACCACATTAGAGCAGGGGTCAAAATGTTTGCTCATTCACCACATTAGTACCAGGGTCAAAATGTTTGCTCCTTCACTCATTTACCACAGTAGTACAGGGGTCAAAATATTTGCTCCTTAACTCATTTACCACAGTAGTACAGGGGTCAAAATGTTTGCTCACTCACTTATTTACCACATTAGTACAGGGTCAAAATGGTTGGTCATTCATTCATTTACCACAGCAGTACAGGGGTCAAAATGTTTGCTCATTCACCACATCAGTACAGGGTCAACATGTTTGCTCATTCACCACAGTAGTACAGGGGTCAAAATGTTTGCTCATTCACCACATCTGTAAGGGGTCAAAATGTTTGTTCATTCACTCATTTACCACAGTAGTACAGGGGTCAAAATGTTTGCTCCTTCACTCATTTACCACAGTAGTACAGGGGTCAAAATATTTGCTCCTTAACTCATTTACCACAGTAGTACAGGGGTCAAAATGTTTGCTCACTCACTTATTTACCACATTAGTACAGGGTCAAAATGGTTGGTCATTCATTCATTTACCACAGCAGTACAGGGGTCAAAATGTTTGCTCATTCACCACATCAGTACAGGGTCAACATGTTTGCTCATTCACTCATTTTTAAGAGCTCAAAATAAATATGATGACCTAAGATTGAGCCCAGATCATCTTAAAGATAACTTTCTATCCTGTAAATATTCATTATTTCAGACACATGATGGTTTCCAGTACAATATTCACTTCTTTGTTTTACAATGATAAAAATAAAATTTAATACCTTTCACACTTTCAAATCATACTTCAATACACTCAAATATTAAACATTTTGATCCCTATGGTATGAGAAAAAATGCTGAATGAGCAAACTTGATGCTGTAGTAGTCAATACATTTCTTTGAAATTCCAAATCCTTAATATTTTGAGTAAGAATGCCTCTAATTTCTAACCTGTATGAGGACAACGATTCATATGATCTATCACTGAGGGGAGTTTGAGTCTTGTTGCTGTAGAAACTGGACGAGCCAATGGTCTTCAAGGTCTCCCTGCTCTTCTCTGCACTACGGTTGAGAAACTCTAATGACTGGGCTTTCTTAGCACTGAAACTGAGAAGGAACATTCATGAAACTCACATTTTCAAGTGAAGATAACACGAGGTTGCACCTCAGTACATTTTGGTTTGTTATTCTAGATAAGAAAATGACAAAAGATACAGCCATCTTCCAATGAATGCATTTAAACTGTATACAATGTAGTTAAAATAGAAAATAAACAAGCACCATTTATAATATTTGCATCCTCCACCTAAACATTCATTTTGTCCTGTACACAAGCCCTTCATGAAATACCTGAGATTTTTGGCCAAATATCCAAATGCCCTGTCCCATCAAATTTTCTCTATTTACCAAGTATAACTCACATTGTCATCCTTTCAGAAAATACACGACACGTGCGCTGTATTATTCATATTGTTAAAAGGAATCAAAATCTGGAAGAAGTTACAAAGCGACCCGCATTTTCAGTTTTACTCACATCACCAATTTTGAATGGCAAGGCGTGTGCAGAGGAGAGAAGTAATTACTTGGGTGATTCTAACGAAGCAACACTCGCTAGGATTTGCACTGATGGATTTTTTGCCACAATCACCGGTATAATCTCTTTAAAAAAACTGAATGTCTAATTTAAATGACTGCTTGTCACTAGAACAGTCCACACACAATAAATTTCTAATTGCAAAAAAGTCCATTAGACAATGATGAGAAAACAGTTGGAAAACCACAATTTCAATGTCCACACTGGATTACTTTGTGTTTTCTTTTTCCACATGATCCTGGGCGACAAGGTCCACAACAGCCTCCGTATCCCAGCTGGATTTCGACCTGGGTTCCTTCATTCTGAAATGAACAATGATCATTTTCATGGTTATGAAGTTACAACACATGGCGCAGTTTTGCCCGAAGTAAACTAACACGCTAAAGATGATTTTCCAACTTTATGCGTTATGCCTTCATATGTGGTCATATTGTTTAAAGTATCATTTTAGAGTATGGTAACCAAAAAATTTGTTGGAATGAGCCCAGCTTAAGTAAGCATCTAGTTTATCATCAACTGAAAACATATAGCAAATTTCTTACTTCATGTGTTATCTCTATTGACATACGAACAGACAGTGTTACCGAATATCATGCAAACGGGATAAAATTATTCCGAAAATGCAGACAAATATTGTCAGTGCCACAAACCAACCACCATAGCCAATAAGCAACAAGGGTAATTAAGTCACTAACCTTGTGAAATTTGGGCTTTCACTCTGAGTCTTCTCAGTTGGTGAGGTAACAGTGTTCGTTTTTGCGTTCGCCAGTGGTGTCCCTGTTTACATATACATATATATATATTTTTTTCCCGAAAGACAAGAATGATTATTTTCCAAACCCAGAGTTACCTTACACAAAAAAATCCTATTCACTGGATTGGTGATTTATGTTGGTAATTTTTCACGTACATGACAGTAGCTGAGTGAATAGGGATGCCACTGTCATTCATTGGGTAAGTGACCAACATTCTGACCTAAAGTCACAGCAAAACCAGATTCAATTGTGTGCAATTTCATTGGTCAAGTTTTTGTAATTTCCAAGAGAAATTGAAACTGTTTACCAACTCAGCCACACAGGGATCTCACATCAAATTTTTCTTAATCTTGCTAAAAATCCTGCACATTTACAAAACTAAACATTATTTTTGCAAGATGTAGAAAGAAAAGGTATGAAATATTCTTCACATTATTTTCATCTATATCGTAAGTACATCAAATGTTCACAAAATATATAAAGCTTTGGTTTGGGATCTAAAGCTTCTTTTGAATTCCAACAAACAATTACCATAATAAAACACCACAGCATTTCACCTAAAGCTTAACATTTTTCAGCTGACACATTTTGCTTGATTCTAATATATTCCTCCTCTTTCTTGGGTCACTTTTGTGTGATATTTTCATGAGAAAAGCTTCCGAGTTGGCAATGAAAGTACCATTTTATAGCCTTTACTTACTTCTAAACGTCCATTTGTACACACAAAACTTTAGGCGAAATTCACTACGCATACTAACCCGGGGCAGAAATTTCCACCAGTCCCGAGCTCAAATCCGACAGAAGTTGCGTCACAGCCCGGAGGTTTTTGTCAGATTTAGCTTGGTTCATGAGGAACGTCTGACCGTTGCTGAATTCCACGATTAGACGACTCTTACAGATCAACTTCTTAATTACATTTTTCCTAATCTGAAAAATCATGAGATATTTACGGAATAATTCTAGTCAAAAAGTAGATTACATTAAAGGTCATCTAAAATACAAGCTTCCAGAGGATTACGGAACTTTGACAACACTTGCTTGATGAAGCCAGTCAGAGTTCTGGCAGGGAAATTTAGTGTAAGAGTGTGTAATTCAAACAGAGACACTTCTACTGTGAAACTGACTCTACATAGTACTTATAGCAAACCGTAAATTATTACAATTATTTATTTATTTGATTGGTGTTTTACGTCATACTCAAGAATATTTCACCCATACAACATCTGCCAGCATTATCATTTATGGTGGGAGGAAACCGAGCAGAACCCATGAAAATCAGCAGGCTACTCACAGACTTACTCACGTACTAAATTTATAGAAGGAACATGTGTATGACGTCTTAACTTTTATGTCTCAATTATCAAAAGATAAGAAAGAATTTACGTAAATGTTTAGCTTCATCTGTCTTACATAACGCTATCACGCGAAAACAACTATGTTTTCTAGTAGTAAACTCACCCTGATTTGAGCCACTGGTGTGTTTGTCCTGTTGCAATCAAATGTCATGGAGCACCACCAAACTCCATCGCGGTTCTGCACAGTGATTTTCCCAGACTTCCACTGCTGTCCCTGGGAGTAGTAGCCACAGAGTTTTACAACGCCTCTGCACTCAGCCATGCATGGAGTTTGCACCTTCATCTTCTCCTCACAGGAATGTGGTCCAGACCAGGGAAGTGTCTGCAATGACAAATAAATGCTAGGTTTATTACATATTTGACAGATGTTACTCCAGAACTGTTCACATATACAGCCAGATTTTAGATTGGAGACAACCAGCCATGTCTAACATGAATGACAAGCCATGAAAGAGTCTTCAACGGTGCCCATACCACACCGTCAGCATCTTGCCACCGTCTTTTTGATAACATCAGATTGATCATCAAGAAGCATTTCTAACTGCTAACACCTGTAATGTTTTTGTGTGTCCGTCATGATTGCTCTTTGCATGCAGTTTAAGCACGACTAGTCGCTAAATGTGTATCCTAATTATCTTAACTTTCAATTTTTGACCCGTGTTGAGCATTTTAGCAGGTGTACACTATGTCACTACAACCTTTACCTGGAGCAATATACAGTCAAACACATACAACAGGTTGAGGAAAAGACCAAGTGAACACACAACTGAATGAGTTCCAAGTGACACACACATATACGTATTTATTTCATACATAATAGCCTAGGCATAGCAAAATGCATGCTATACACTTGCCAAAAGAAAATTCCTGTGTCACGAGAGTGCACATTAATGTCTATATCCGCTAGTTCTCCAAAGGTGCAGCCACAGAGATCACGAGCTATCTTCACGAGAGCCAGGGGAACGTCGGCGTCGTTGTTGTCATCCTCTGGCGCATTTTCGTCATGGCGAAACCCACATTTAGTAAAGCACTTCTGACTTGTGGACTTGTCCACTTCCTTCCAAGCACTTGCTATCCAGTATATAGCATCGAGAATTGAAACTGAATTCAGTAAGTCTGTACAGGTTGAAAGCTCATCATTATTCATAGCTTTCAGCATGTACTGGAGTTGTCGGTGACGGAACTTCAGTTCAGCAACTTGGATACTTCCCTGGTCCATTGGCTAAGACTTAGGTTCGGCAAATTCCCTTGTGGGTGAGATGGGGCATTGTCAAGAAACAGCAGGACATGTCCACCTTCCTTTTTCATCTGCCGATCGAAGTCCAAAAGGCAATTCTCAAAAAACTCAGACATCATCCAGGCTTTTTTGTTGTACTGGTAAGTCACTGGGAGTATGTTGATATCCAACCGGCCAGTCACAAGGGGCTTCAACTTTTCCCCACCATGCTAGTTGGTTTAAACATAAACAGAGTTTACCTGCCATATTTATTCCATAAAAAGAATACCCTCTTGATGATTACGACAGTGTGATTGGTCATTAAAACAATACACCTTGCAGCTATTGGATAGTAAAAAAGCTAAATGATTGGTCAATGAAAAGCAGCAGTTTACCAGACTACAAATTTTCAATCCCTGTGAAAGCTGGTGAAGTTTGTGACCGCCATTATGAACTTTTTGAAGCGCCCGATCAACGGCTAATTGCCAATGGATCTAGTCTTCTGGGCACATGAAAGGGCTTGATATCTGATTTTTGTTACAAAACATAGTGGCCGCTAAACGCATTGGACAGGTCCCTATGTATTACAGGTAGTTTAACATGGAAAATCGCTTGGTCGCAGCAAAAAGTGGCTGTTTAGAGCAGATGGACACTGCTTACAGGTGGCCAGAAGTACAGGTTTGACTGTTGTTCAGAAATATACATGCTTGATACAGCATCCCAGTATAATGCTGGGAGGAAACCGGTCAGCGCCCGCTGGAAATCCACAACCATCCTCAGGCCAGCAAAAAGAAGACACAACCCTGCCAAAAGAACTGCATGTGGTCAGGCTCTCCTTAAGTCCGCTCTCAGAAATAGACCTAACTGACTAGTCTATGTAATTTCCCAGGCTGCATGTTTCATCTGAGATAGCACATTTTCCTGCCATTTCTCTGGAAGCATCAATTTATATATTTCGACGCCGAATTTTACTGACTTGATTATACGGTTTTCAGCATGAGGCAGGTAGTTTGGATGCTTTTCAGAAGTCTTAAAACAGCGCCTAAATCTTGGTATCAATGTATTAGCCATTTAACTTATCTTTTGCACCAAATTTATGGTTTATTGATTTATTTATTCGATTGGTGTTTCACACTGTTCTCAAGAAAATTTTCCTTATGCAATGGTGACCAGCATTGTAGTGGGAGAAAAAAATCCCCATGTTGCTTGCAGACCATCCCAGCCATCATGAGTTGGACTTCAACTCACAGCGACAGCTTTGGTGAGAAGCTCCTGGGTCATTGCGATGTGCTGGCATGCTAACCACCTCAGCTCCCTAGATCAATTAAATGAACAATTTCTGATATTTACTTGCCTCTACATTTTATCTTTTATTTCAAAAACGTGGTGGGTCCATTCCGCAAGACCCTTTCCACAACGAAGTGGGCCGTTAAATCCACTCCAACCAGCGGTGCACACCGACTGTTGGTGCAGAATGAGAAGACATGGGTCTTTTCGCTTACTCCTGCAAGTTTCAATTAATTTCAGATAAGTTATAGGCCGCCGTTTTGGAGTGGATTTAACAGCCCACTTCGTTCTGCATTTTTGAATTCAGCAATTAAACTTTGAGGCAGGTAAATATCAGAAATTGTTGAAAATAGACCTCAACATATTTAACTGAACTACTCTGCTCCCCAAATTCATGGTCATGAGGGCAATTTCCGGGAGGTTTGTGGCCTACTCACAACAGCAACATGTTACTAATGAATCTACTGTGTTTTAGCGCTGCGCGATCACCCCCATGTTTGATGTTTCATGTCACGGCACATCAACTTGCTGTCAAAGCATCAATTTCTTGACATTTTAAAAATGCCTGAAGGGTCTCCACAAGGTCCGATTAGCGGATGTAAAATGGACCTATTTCCTGGAAAAGGTTACCGTCAATCACACTGATGTCTAGTATTGAGAATCTGACAAATGTATAAACACATTACAAGGTTATTTAAGTATTCCAATCTATAGAACAGTTTAGCATGCAAAAATGGACAACAACGTTGTTTTGAAAGCTTACTGTAGAGTGAAGTAGAAATATGAAGTGGTTGATCAGTGATGCTTTTAGGATGACAAGAAATTGATTCTGTGGCTGCATGTTTTTTTTCACCACCAAGGCATCACTCACAGATGCATACGTGAAACAATAGCTGCCTATGTTAAAAAAAGAGGTGGTAACATTTGTAAGTATGACTCAAATAGCAAGATACAATATGGTATTACCTTTCGTACATGCCACATAATGAGATAAAAATTGTTCAGAAGACAGCATGTCGTCAAATGAAATTCAATTGACTTTTGCCGAGGACGCATAACTGTTTTCTCGTATTTTTGTTTCAGCAAAAGGCTCGGTTCCCATACACATATTTTGGTATGGATAGCTTGCTAGGAATTGCCCCTCGTGTTCACCATGGAGTACGATAAAACTGCCTCCAAGACCGCAAAGCTGTCAGCGAAGGTAATTCACCTGACTTTTTCCCACGACGAGTCAGTTTTTGCACATATTTTCGTTTCGCCGACTTGCTCATCGGAAGGCTCCGATACAGCAACTGGCACCGTTAATTAAACAGTATCAAAAAACTCAAAATTGAAGGGGGAATACTACCCTCTCGCTCTCTCCCCACCCTTCTACCACCAACCCTTGGCCTCAAAATTTATTTTCTGGTGGAAACCCTGGTCTGATATTTCATACTTCTACTTCACTCTAGAACAAGCTTTCATAACAGAATTATCTGCCTTTGCGTGTTGAATCGAGTATCATTTCAGGAGTCCTGCGAGTTCACACAGATATGGCAAGCCGAGAGCTCTCGCAAACTAACACAGCTAAAAGGCGAGATTTTACAGTACCTGCTAGACAGAATACACATCTCGCATAGTGGGGGCTGTCTGCCATTAGCAGCCGCAGTCAAACCACGCATTTTAGATGTGTTAGTTCGTGAGAGATCCCCACCCTGTCTGGTCTCAACCTGCTCCAACTCACAAGCTTCCTGAAATGACAACTCGCCTTATACTCAACCAAGGTTGTGATATTTGCTCAAAACATGCTTTTCCCAGTTTCATGATATTTTCTGAAAGATAATCATAACAATATATTAATCAGTTTAGGTATTGTGTATCATGTAGGCTTATGAAGCAAGCTTTGTTGATGGGGTACCTCAACACTAATACAAGATAATCGGGTGCAAAAGTAGTCTGGGCTTACGGCCTTCACATATTAGTAAATAAATTTCATGCCTGGCCAGAAGACTGTGAAAATGTCAGTGAATGTAATTCACCTGACTCTGGCCCACGACACAAGTTTTGGCAGGTATGCTCGCTCCATCAACTTCCTCGTCGGAACACCCCGGTACAAAACTGGAATTTTACTATGGATATCTTCTGGCCTGTGAACCAGACGTTACCGTATATTAAAAGTTCACAGCCGATTTCTTCACTACTCATAGCCTACATAACTATGCCCTAATTAAAAAACTGAGTAAAGGCTTAAGCTTTTAATAACAAAAGAGAATGATTTAGATTTCTTGTACAACAAATGAAACCTATATTTTTTACACAGCCTGTTGCTATTAACAAAGCACCCTAACATCCACATGGAAGATGTTGTTGTTGTTGTTATCTGCTCTACTTATCCCGTCCCAAACACTCAAACAATGCAGCTGAACTTTGTTTACGTCTGATTCTAGCGCGTGTGCGGTGACCTGTTGCTTGCGTACAAAAAATCCTGTCAAAAGGCCATTGAATGATAAATTCTGTTAACATAGTTTCTCACCATTTCAAAGTCTTGAACTCATTTTTGTCGACGAGATGTTGATAAAAATTCCAACACAGCAGAAGTCACCGTTCAACTTTTCACTCCATGTGCCGCCATGGCGGTCAATTTCGCGCGGAATAATCCGGCTAGCTTCGGACGTTTCCGTAAGACGTCAGACTGTACAGTAACCAATCAGAACGGTTGTTTGAAACAGTCATCGGACTTTGATGGCACTTCCGTCACATTGCCGTCGGACAACGAGACAGTAGAAAGATGTCGAAAAATGTGAAACATTACTGAGAATTCCACATTTGCTGCCTTTTGGGGAAGCCATCGAGGAACTGAAGTATACGTGAATGTTTGCATGGTTGCCAACGCTTATGGGACACGGGAAATTTTAGGAACTATCAGGTTGATGGATTTATGCAAGCTTGAACAGATAACCGAAGCGTGGCTCACGCATATCGGAACCCATGAAAACACCTGTCACTTTTCATTATTCCATAATTCAAAGCACGTGACGTTTATTTGAAGAAATTGGTCGTCTTGGATAAACTAGACACACTTTCACTGAATGTGGCAAGAATGTGAGTAATTTGTTCCTCTATATTTAGCGCATTAAAGCCGATGTGACGTGTGTGGCTTTAGAATGAATCAGCAGTGACAACACATTTGAAAGATATTTTTGACTATCTAAGCTTTTGTTTTATTTCCTTATGTAGACGGCCTGTGTGTCATTATTTATGGAAAATACTGTTTTGGCAGTGAATACTTTGAGTGTGTCGATTGCTAAACACAAGGTCAGGTGTATGTATGTAGGTCTATAGGCTGCGGAAAAACAATATTACATTCAATGATATAGAGCCCGTCCTTGATGGGTACAGAGCTTCGTGTGCTGGACGTTGGCCGAAATTGCTTGATTTTCACAAGAATCTGATTGCCAGCTGAAGTCTGAGAGTGGTGGAGCGCAATGGGGAACAAGCAGTCATGCTGTATTTATGCTAGCCCTAAGAGTAGCCGAGACCAGCGAAAGGAGGCATACAGGCCTGCCGCAGCTCATGCTGAAGATCGCCAAAGGAATTCTCAAGCCAGCTATTCAAATGTCCCAATACTTCAACATATCAGTGAAAGAGAGCCTGAAGGTTTGTAAAATATATTTTTTTCTGTTAAAACTATGAACTTTCGAATGCATACAGTCTGAAACAGTTCCCCCCTCACATACACACTAAAGTGTGAAGCTTGAAGGTTTAACATAGCTCGTATGTTTTCTTCCTCTCTGGGAAGGTCTGGCAGCAACATTGCTAGCATACAGTGGGCGTAGCCTGGCCTTGGACTGACAAGTGGATTCCCTCAGTGCTCTCACTGTCTGTGGGACCTTGGTGACAGTAAGTGGTTGATGACTCTTGTGCATCCCTTTTCTGATGTTCACTGAAGACCACTTGTGTTCAGCCAGTATGGTTTGCATATCTGGATATCACATGTGGGGAAAGTTTGTCATTAACTTGCCAAAAGGTCTGTGGTTTTCCCCATTCATCATCCTGACCGCCATCATGTAAGTGGAAATTTCTATGAAATGAAAATACTACATGTATTATATTCCCATGTTAATTCATGTTACAATTGTTCCTTAATAAGAGGCTTTAATCACATCAGTGCCCCCCCCCCACTCCCCCCATGAGAAACTGTGAATATTGATGATGAGTTTCAGACCAGCTTTATGCCATCTCCATGCAGGAGTGGAAATTTTAATTGCCAATGCATATATTTAGTAGAGCTCTATATGTTTAGCTTAGGACTTCCATGCTTATTCTTATTAGAATGTGGTAGAAATGTTGACCACCTGACCACCACAGCTGTGTATCATCTCAGTGCTCACTCATGCTTAAAGTGCTTGACCCATGAATTCGGTTTCCTGTCCAGTCATTTGTGAAATTCTAAAATTGGCAAATTTGTTAGTTTCTTGCTTAATGGTGGGCAGCATAAGGACATGCCTTAAATCCTGAACAAAAGTCGCCCAGTAAGGATTTACTTTGGATGCATTTTGAAAACATAATTCATAAAATTTTCAACACTAACAATGTATTGTTTAGGTAGGGCAGGAAAGGACTTATTTATTAGAACTTAATTTAAGGAATTATATAATAACCCATCCAGATCAGAGAACACTTTTCTAGTACGCCAAAACAGGCAGTATGTCGGTGGGCAAATTTGTTGACAATTTACATTCAGGGTTGTCTGAGTACAGTGGCTGCATAGATTTAACTAGAATTTGAAATCAGGTCGACTCAGTTCCAATTTTCTCCTATTTTCTCTATCCCTCCTGTGTAAATTTTTTAAGAGCAGGACACCACTCAGACACCGCCGTGGCTAAACCTGTGAGTGACAGGGTAGACTATATTATTATTAATGTTTGATGTTTGGCAAGGCAACCCACTGGGGCAGGTACGTGTACTAGACGTAGTTTGTTAAAATAGCAGAACAAATTCATGTGTTAAAAATTTGTGCTCACCACTTCAAGTTTTGAACCGGTCAACTTGGAGTGGTGAAGGTCTGTTGGTCAAATGGCTGAGTTTATGTTCATGGGAAGGTCTGCCAGCAACCTATGAATGGTCGTGGCCTGGTTTCCTCCCACCATAATGCTGGCTGCAGTCATATAAGTGAAATATTCTTCAGTACAGCGTAAAACATGAAATAAATAAATAAGTAAATAAATTTATAACATGATTTATGTTTTTTGGAAAATTCAATATATACCTGACTACATGGATGAGGTTCATGTTTGGGACACTCGAAGTGGTCTTGAACAATTTTCAGCGCTAAAATCTGTACACTTCACATTTTCATACAAAATATAATTTCAGAAATGATAAATTAATGAGGGTGCCTCTGTGGCCAAGGTGGTTAGTGTGCCAGCACTATGCAATGACCCAGGAGCCTCTCAACAATGCTTAGCTGTGAGTTCGAGCCAGCTCATGCTGGCTTCCTCTCCAGCTGTACTTGCTGTTGGAGGGCTGTCCAGCAACCTGCGGATGGTTGTGGGTTTTCCATTATACAGGCCACCATCAAATAAGAGAAAAAACCCATGAGTATCTCGAAAAACACCAATCAAATAAATAAATAAAATAAAATTAAATAATGATTTGTTTCCAAAACCACATTCCCTCAGTCTGAATAAGCAGTTACCTTCTCAGGTCATCGGAATTTTGATAGGGCCAGAATTTAGAGTTTGACTTCAAAACTTGGTGATGTATCAGGATTTAGTTTAGTTACCAGTGACTGTACATTTATAGCTAAAAGTTACCTTCTCAGGTCATCGGAATTTTGATAGGGCCAGAATTTAGAGTTTGACTTCAAAACTTGATGTATCAATATTTAGTTTAGTTACCAGTGACTGTACATTTATAGCTAAAAACAGGTTCCAGTCTGTAAAGAAGATGTCTTCATGGTCAGTTTACTTTTATTTTCATTTTGTCAGTTTTACTTTCTCCTTATACTAACGAGCTTAGAAGCTCCCACTTGTCACGAGACAGACAGTTAATTTAGATGAGTGAATTTTTGACAGTTCTCCATGCCAGTCGACATGTTGTATTGCTGGAATTCTAGTCACAGAAATCAGTGATAAAGCTCGGCTGGTAGAAAAGGTACATGACGTGGATATGTAACATTCGAAGTGTGAAAGGAAATAAGTTGACACTATTTTTAAAGAGCAAAACAAAGAGGTGTCCCTGTCTAATATAAACCCGGAGTCAAGTTTTATCCCCTCTTCAACATTATTGTGCTCTAATTGCTTGTAAAAATAGTGCAGAGTTACATGTTGCTTGGGGTGTGCAAGAGCACAAATATTGTAATGTCTCCTCCAGCCTAAAACCCGACACATAAAGTTTGTTTGTCTTTCTGTAAAACTACTTGCCTGGTAGGTTTGTTCAATACTGTGTTACCCACAGATCACTTACCTGCTGGAATTTCTAGCTCATGCCTACCCCTTCTACCTCCAGTAACCCCCACCATGGAAAAAACATTCCTTTTCTACCACTGTGTTTGCATTTTCCCACCTGTTGCCATGGCAACTGATTACTCTAGTGTGCTGATTGTACATGTATCTCGGTAAAAGTGTCCGATTTCGCCAGTCATTTGGGCGAAAGCTTCTCATGAGTTCATACTGTGATAAGATCAGTTGCAGTGACATGTGCATGTCAGATTAGTTATATGCATCATGTATGTTACAAATACATGTTGTAAGGTTAGTTATGCATAAGATTAGTTATGCATGTATGTTACAAATACATGCAAGATTAGTTGTATGCATGTATGTTACAGATACATGTAAGATTAGTTACAAATACAAGTAAGATTAGGTATTTGCATGTATGTTACAAATACATGTAAGATTAGTTACAAATACATGTAAGATTAGGTATTTGCATGTATGTTACAAATACATGTAAGATCATTTACAAATACATGTGTACATTATATAAGTGAAAATATTCTGGAGCATAGCATCAAAAACCATTGAAATAAATGAATAAATAAGCAAACATGTACACGGTGATTATATTTTAGAGGTAAGAAAAGCATTATGCCGTGATTACATGTACTTTTGAACATGCTAACAATAATTCTTTTTGCTTTTTTCATTACCTACGCTGTAGACCTGATTGTATGCACATCTACTTATACCGTAAAGTGAACGTGAAGTCAACCACTGAAGCTGAATTCATTAATGAAGTAGTATTCCAGAAAGGCTGTAAAAATATTTTATAAATTCTACACCGCTTATGAACAAAATAAATAGCAAACAATCATCAGTACCTGGCCACTTGGTGACGTCATTTTGCCATGTCATTGCTATCTACAGTGACATTGCAAAACCTGGGAGCTCTTCTGTACTATCGGTGTAGACAATGTAACAATCAGAAAATACGAACAAAAATGCCTGATACCCAAGCAAAGAGTATCAACCCTGTTTTGTATTCAAAGGACCGATGTTTCTTTTAATTTGGCGCTTAGTGTGCGCGATGTTTGTGGACACTAGCGTCGTGTTTCAGTAGTCCTACCCGCCTTCGTCCACCATGGGTGTAAGCATTTGGCCTAGCTGGCTGTATCGACACCAGGGAATTTAACAAACATAGCACGACCTTCTGATTCACAACAGACCCTTTCAGATTTTGGGAAGATATTTTCATAGTAAATCTGACTTCACTAAGGTAAAATAATGCATTGTGACAAGGGCAGCCGTTCTCAGTTCTCTGGTCGTAAGTGTGTGTAATTCAAAATGTGTCAGGTTAACACTTAAACTAACTGCAAAAATCCAATTTATTGCATCAATATCTGTCTATCCATTATAAGAAACCACACTGACAATAGAGAGCCGATAGGTTTTGTGCCGTTTTAGGGCTTTCACGACCTGGCTATTCAGAGTGAATTTTTTACATATTTTTCTGTGATAACTGTGTCCTATGTCAATTTTTCTGTGTATATATAATGGCAGACTTCCTGTTCACTATAATATTGCTGGATTTTAAATTTGAATACAGACTTACCACATATTCTTTGAAGACCTGATGATAATAAAAGTCTTCGCCCAACCTGGATTTCATAGGTTAACAGCACAGTTCTAGGCTACTGTGAAGAATCTAAAATATCATAATAGCTCTAGTAAAAACGGCTTCTAGACTTCAGTCGTGTCAGCGGAGAGCAGTTTGTGGCTGAGCGGTTCAGACACTTGTATTTGTTTTGCTCAGACAAAGGTTGTGAGTTCATTTCTGGTCTAGGACCGGAAAATTTGTGGATAATCTGAGAACTTAAGGGGTCTTCATTGCCATAATAAGTGGTCGATGACACTTTTCAGTTTCAAGTTGTTACTGTATCTGTCCATTAGTACATGTTACTTATCCAGCAGTTGTTACTGTATCTGTTCATTAATACATGTGACTTGTCCACCCATTGTTACTGTATCTGTCCATTAGTACATGTGACTTGTCCAGCAGTTGTCACTGTATCTGTCCATTAGTACATGTGACTTGTCCACCCATTGTCACTGTATCTGTCCATTAGTACATGTGACTGGTCCACCCATTGTTACTGTATCTGTCCATTAGTACATGTGACTGATCCACCAATTGTTACTGTATCTGTCCATTAGTACATGTTACTTATCCAGCAGTTGTTACTGTATCTGTTCATTAATACATGTGACTGGTCCACCCATTGTTACTGTATCTGTCCATTAGTACATGTGACTTGTCCAGCAGTTGTCACTGTATCTGTCCATTAGTACATGTGACTTGTCCACCCATTGTCACTGTATCTGTCCATTAGTACATGTGACTGGTCCACCCATTGTTACTGTATCTGTCCATTAGTACATGTGACTGATCCACCAATTGTTACTGTATCTGTCCATTAGTACATGTGACTGGTCCACCAATTGTTACTCTATCTGTCCATTAGTTCATGTGACTGGTCCACCCATTGTTACTGTATCTGTCCATTAGTACATGTGATTCGTCCACCAATTGTTACTGTATCTGTCCATTAGTTCATGTGACTGGTCCACCAATTGTCACTGTATCTGTCCATTATTACATGTGACTGGTCCACCAAAATTGTTACTGTGTCTGTCCATTAGTTCATGTGACTGGTCCACCCATTGTCACTGTATCTGTCCATTAGTACATGTGGCTCGTCCACCCATTGTTACTGTATCTGTCCATTAGTACATGTGACTGGTCCACCCATTGTTACTGTATCTATCCATTTGTTCATGTGACTGATCCACCAATTGTTACTGTATCTGTCCATTAGTACATGTGACTGGTCCACCAATTGTTACTGTATCTGTCCATTAGTTCATGTGACTTGTCCACCCATTGTTACTGTATCTGTCCATTAGTACATGTGACTCGTCCACCCATTGTTACTGTATCTGTCCATTAGTTCATGTGACTGGTCCACCAATTGTCACTGTATCTGTCCATTAGTACATGTGACTCGTCCACCAATTGTTACTGTATCTGCCCATTAGTTCATGTGACTGGTCCACCAATTGTCACTGTATCTGTCCATTAGTTCATGTGACTGGTCCACCAATTGTTACTGTATCTGTCCATTAGTTCATGTGACTTGTCCACCAATTGTTACTGTATCTGTCCATTAGTTCATGTGACTGGTCCACCAATTGTCACTGTATCTGTCCATTAGTTCATGTGACTTGTCCACCCATTGTCAATGTATCTGTCCATTAGTACATGTGACTTGTCCACCCATTGTCACTGTATCTGTCCATTAGTACATGTGACTTGTCCACCAATTGTTACTGTATCTGTCCATTAGTTCATGTGACTTGTCCACCAATTGTTACTGTATCTGTCCATTAGTACATGTGACTGGTCCACCAATTGTCACTGTATCTGTCCATTAGTTCATGTGACTGGTCCACTAATTCTTACTGTATCTGTCCATTAGTTCATGTGACTGGTCCACCAATTGTTTCTGTACCTGTCAGTTGTTACATGTGACTCGTCCACCTATTGTTACTGTATCTGTCCATTACTTCATGTGACAGGTCCACCCATTGTTACTGTATCTGTCCATTAGTACATGTGACTGGTCCACCAATTGTTACTGTATCTGTCCATTAGTTCATGTGACTCATCAACCAATTGTCACTGTATCTGTCCATTAGTTCATGTGACTGGTCCACCAATTGTCACTGTATCTGTGCATTAGTACATGTGACTGGTCCACCAATTGTCACTGTGTCTCTCCATTAGTGCATGTGACTGGTCCACCAATTGTTACTGTATCTGTCCATTAGTTCATGTGACTCGTCCACCAATTGTTACTGTATCTGTCCATTAGTACATGTGACTTGTTCACCCATTGTCACTGTATCTGTCCATTAGTTCATGTGACTTGTCCACCAATTGTTACTGTATCTGTCCATTAGTTCATGTGACTGGTCCACCAATTGTTACTGTATCTGTCCATTAGTACATGTGACTTGTTCACCCATTGTCACTGTATCTGTCCATTAGTTCATGTGACTTGTCCACCAATTGTTACTGTATCTGTCCATTAGTACATGTGACTTGTTCACCCATTGTCACTGTATCTGTCCATTAGGACGTGAGACTGGTCAACCAATAAGTCTGCATCATCTGACCATCATTATATCAGTGAAAAAAATGTGTAAATATTGTGAGAAGGAACAGTCAATTAGTTGTAATGTAATTTCTTTCTATTTTTCAGATAATGAGGCTGACCCATCGAACAACCCAACAGCAAGTACAATGTTTATAGCTCGCTCAAAGAGTGAGATTCAGAAAAGTAAGTTCATTTTTTAATGTGGTTTGTTGTTTTAAGAGCAGAATAAATCTTGTCATAATTTTGGAGAGGGGTATAAAAGCAAAACTCGAAAATCATGTGATTTTGGCAAAATTTGGATTATCCAAGTAATTTTTGGCTGTGGAAGACACGGATGTACATATACAGGTATTTACATGTTTGAAAAACCTTGAAAATAAAATGTCGTAAAGGAAAATAAAGGCAATAGTTACAATTACACCTGTGTAGACAATTTTCTGGCATATATCCCAAACAAATGGTCCTCGCAAGTAAGTCACATGTACAGCGTAGAAACAATCAGTGCTGGTGGGTTGTCGTTGAAAATCCAGGAATCTATTGATAGGCTGCAGCTTAATCTAATACGTGCGGACAGGCCCTTGGTAGGTTATCACTGAACATCCAGGACTCTGTTTATAGGTTCCAGCTTAATCTAATAGGTGCGGACAGGCCCTTGGTAGGTTATCACTGAACGTCCAGGACTCTGTTTATAGGCTCCAGCTTAATCTAATAGGTGCGGACAGGCCCTTGGTAGGTTATCACTGAACGTCCAGGACTCTGTTTATAGGCTACAGCTAAATCTAATACGTGCGTACAGGCCCTTGGTAGGTTACCACTAGACGTCCAGGACTCTGTTTATAGGCTACAGCTTAATCTAATAGGTGCGGACAGGCCCTTGGTAGGTTACCACTGGACGTCCAAGACTCTGTTTATAGGCTCCAGCTTAATCTAATAGGTGCGGACAGGCCCTTGGTAGGTTACCACTGGACGTCCAGGACTCTGTTTATAGGCTCCAGCTTAATCTAATAGGTGCGAACAGGCCCTTGGTAGGTTACCACTGGACAGCCAGGGCTCATATTTTTGTAATATTTGCATATAAAAATGGTGAAGTAGACAATTAGTAAATTCGGAAGGGTCCACAAACATTCAGCCAACATGTAGATCAGGCCCTGTCTCTTTCTTACTGTTGGCATGAGGACATTTTTTGTCCCTTTGTTACTGTTGACGTGATGACATTATTTGTCTCTCTGTTGCTGTTGGCGTGATGACACTATTTGTGTCTTTATTACTGTTGGCACGAGGACATTATTTGTCCCTTTGTTACTGTTGGTGTGAGGACATTATTTGTCTCTTTGTTACTGTTAGTGTGAGGACATCATTTGTCTCTGTTACTGTTGGCATGATGACATTATTTGTCTCTTTGTTGCTGTTGACGTGATGACATTATTTGTCTTTTTGTTACTGTTGGCATGATGACATTATTTGTCTCTTTCTTACTGTTGGCATGATGACATTATTTGTCTCTTTGTTACTGTTGGCATGATGACATTATTTGTCTCTTTGTTACTGTTGTCATGGTGATATTATTTGTTTCTTTGTTACTGTTGTCATGGTGATATTATTTGTCTCTTTGTTACTGTTGTCATGGTGATATAATTTGTTTCTTTGTTACTGTTGGCATGATGACTTTATTTTTTATTAATACATAGGTGAAATCCTGCTTCAGATTCTTGCCAATAATTTGTCCTTTTGTATTGTTGAAAATTATTTGTGAAGTTCTGTATGGTATTGGCTTTTGTTAATTGATGACTTAAAAGCTTACTCATTCTGGCTTCTTCACTGGTCGTTTGTGGGAAGGTCTGGCAGCAACCTGTGGATGGTTGTGGACTTCCCCCAGGCAAAGCCCCATTTCCTCCCAACTTAGTACTGACCGCCATTGTATGAGTGAAATATTCTTCAGTATGGCGTAAAACACCAGTCAAATAAATGAATAAATAAAATGTTATGCTCTCATCCCCACTCCCTGAACTCAGTCCACATGTTAAGAAATTACTTTGAGAAGTAAATGATGAAAATCGTTATATAATGTGTCTTTCTCTTTTTCAGACAACAAAGTTAGACGACGAAGTCAGTATGATAATCATAATCATGTAAGTTTGACTAAAATTTCTCTCCTGTTTCTTAGCCAAAAGCTTTCATATTTGGTTATAACTCGGAAGCCCTCTCAGGAGTTACCTACACAGCCTCACGTCACAAGTTAAAGTGGAGGTATCCTGGTTGATCAAAGTGTTCTCACAAAATGGACATGGTTGACCCTAGAAGTATCTGACACACGGAACCGATTTAGACCATTAAAATCACTAGATGTTGTGAAAAAAAAAACAATTTTTTTCAAGGCCGATAGGCCGAGTTTTATGAAGCTTTGTATTCTCTACACGGTTATCTGCCCTCGAAGTCCTCCCTAGTTTATGACGTCACAGTGGAACAATGCCGTTTTGTGTAGCTATGAACACCGAATTATGATGGAATTAGTTTTCGTGCCTTCCCATCAGACCCCTCCATGCGACAAAAATTGATAATGGCCATGCGACGTGACCATTTTGTGCTGAATAAGCACTCCAAATTTTGCTCCAACCATTTTGACAAGGCGTGTTTTGACCCAGCTTGCAGGCTAAAAATGGGTATTGGAATTGGATTCCAAAGTGGAATGGAATGAAAAATCTGATGATGGTTGAAACCAGAAGCAGTACCTATTATTCTCAACACTCCCGGTCACAAAAGCAGTTTCCCTGTTAAAAAACGTGGATAAGATCCAATGTAGCCAACCTTGTGCCTCTAAACTGGAGTACCACTGTTATGTCATGCATATTTGGCACACAAGCACCATTTATGGGCAGACAAGCAGTGTGAGTTTTTTCTTGGATTTTTGGTGTTAATTTCTACAAGTAATACGAATCTCTGGATGCATTTTCTGGTTTTCATTTTTTTTTCATGTCACAGGTATACCTTTCAGTTAGGTGAAGTGAGAAATAAAACCAGGACAGTTCTCCTTTAATAGGTGGTTTGTAGACTGGACATGATGGCACAAACGACAGGAGACAACGCAGATGCATTGACCTGGTTAATAAATAGGTGGTTTGTAGACTGGACATGATGGCACAAACAACAGGAGACAGTGCAGATGCATTGACCTGATTAATAAAGAAATAACACAAATACATTGACCCGATAAATAAACAGGTGGTTGGTAGACTGGACATGATGGCAGAAACGACAGGAGACAGTGCAGATGCATTGACCCGTTTAATAAAGAGATAACACAAATACATTGACCTGGTTAATAAATAGGTGGTTTGTAGACTGGACATGATGGCACAAACAACAGGAGACAGTGCAGATGCATTGACCCGTTTAATAAAGAAATAACACAAATACATTGACCCGATAAATAAACAGGTGGTTTGTAGACTGGACATGATGGCACAAACGACAGGAGACAGTGCAGATGCATTGACCCGTTTAATAAAGAGATAACACAAATACATTGACCTGGTTAATAAATAGGTGGTTTGTAGACTGGACATGATGGCATAAACGATAGGAGACAGCGCAGATGCATTGACCTGATTAATAAAGAAATAACACAAATACATTGACCCGATAAATAAACAGGTGGTTTGTAGACTGGACATGATGGCACAAACGACAGGAGACAGTGCAGATGCATTGACCCGTTTAATAAAGAGATAACACAAATACATTGACCTGATTAATACATAGGTGGTTTGTAGACTGGACATGATGGCATAAACGATAGGAGACAGCGCAGATGCATTGACCCGATTAATAAATAGGTGGTTTGTAGACTGGACATGATGGCACAAACAACAGGAGACAGTGCAGATGCATTGACCCGTTTAATAAAGAGATAACACAAATACATTGACCTGATTAATACATAGGTGGTTTGTAGACTGGACATGATGGCATAAACGATAGGAGACAGCGCAGATGCATTGACCCGATTAATAAATAGGTGGTTTGTAGACTGGACATGATGGCACAAACAACAGGAGACAGTGCAGATGCATTGACCCGTTTAATAAAGAGATAACACAAATACATTGACCTGATTAATACATAGGTGGTTTGTAGACTGGACATGATGGCATAAACGATAGGAGACAGCGCAGATGCATTGACCCGATTAATAAATAGGTGGTTTGTAGACTGGACATGATGGCACAAACAACAGGAGACAGTGCAGATGCATTGACCCGTTTAATAAAGAGATAACACAAATACATTGACCTGATTAATACATAGGTGGTTTGTAGACTGGACATGATGGCATAAACGATAGGAGACAGCGCAGATGCATTGACCCGATTAATAAATAGGTGGTTTGTAGACTGGACATGATGGCACAAACAACAGGAGACAGTGCAGATGCATTGACCCGATTAATAAAGAAATAACACAAATACATTGACCTGATTAATACATAGGTGGTTTGTAGACTGGACATGATGGCATAAACGATAGGAGACAGTGCAGATGCATTGACCCGTTTAATAAAGAGATAACACAAATACATTGACCTGATTAATACATAGGTGGTTGGTAGACTGGACATGATGGCATAAACGATAGGAGACAGCGCAGATGCATTGACCCAATTAATAAATAGGTGGTTGGTAGACTGGACATGATGGCACAAACGACAGGAGACAGTGCAGATGCATTGACCCGTTTAATAAAGAGATAACACAAATACATTGACCTGATTAATACATAGGTGGTTGGTAGACTGGACATGATGGCATAAACGATAGGAGACAGTGCAGATGCATTGACCCGTTTAATAAAGAGATAACACAAATACATTGACCTGATTAATACATAGGTGGTTTGTAGACTGGACATGATGGCATAAACGACAGGAGACAGTGCAGATGCATTGACCCGTTTAATAAAGAGATAACACAAATACATTGACCTGATTAATACATAGGTGGTTTGTAGACTGGACATGATGGCACAAACGACAGGAGACAGTGCAGATGCATTGACCCGTTTAATAAAGAGATAACACAAATACATTGACCTGATTAATACATAGGTGGTTTGTAGACTGGACATGATGGCATAAACGATAGGAGACAGCGCAGATGCATTGACCCGATTAATAAATAGGTGGTTTGTAGACTGGACATGATGGCACAAACGACAGGAGACAGTGCAGATGCATTGACCCGATTAATAAAGAGATAACACAAATACATTGACCCGATAAATAAACAGGTGGTTGGTAGACTGGACATGATGGCACAAACGACAGGAGACAGTGCAGATGCATTGACCCGTTTAATAAATAGGTGGTTTGTAGACTGGACATGATGGCATAAACGATAGGAGACAGCGCAGATGCATTGACCCGATTAATAAATAGGTGGTTTGTAGACTGGACATGATGGCATAAACGATAGGAGACAGCGCAGATGCATTGACCCGATTAATAAATAGGTGGTTTGTAGACTGGACATGATGGCATAAACGATAGGAGACAGCGCAGATGCATTGACCCAATTAATAAATAGGTGGTTTGTAGACTGGACATGATGGCACAAACGACAGGAGACAGTGCAGATGCATTGACCCGATTAATAAAGAAATAACACAAATACATTGACCCGATTAATAAATAGGTGGTTTGTAGACTGGACATGATGGCATAAACGATAGGAGACAGCGCAGATGCATTGACCCGATTAATAAAGAAATAACACAAATACATTGACCCGATTAATAAATAGGTGGTTTGTAGACTGGACATGATGGCATAAACGATAGGAGACAGCGCAGATGCATTGACCCGATTAATAAATAGGTGGTTTGTAGACTGGACATGATAGCACAGACGACAGGAGATGTATTGACAAGGCTTGTAAATCAACTGATTTTACGTCTTTGGTGGCCCTTAAATGATACAGACCCGTCTCACAACACTATGTGAAATGGCCATGCGGCTACATGTAACTAAATTGTCAACGATCTCAAAATGATTTCTTTTGCAGTAGTTCTCTGTTATCATATGTCATTTCATGGAGTGAATGGGTAAAGGCTTCGTCACAGCTTAGGCTGTGCAATGATAGCAACATGTTTGATTGGATAAAATTCTCAAGATGGCTGCCTTGACTCACACCAGCCATCTGTGCAGTATTGTCATTTAGTTATTTGTTGAAATCTCATTAAAATAACAAAGTATGATACTTTTTGGAAAGTTTGAAAATTCTACTTTTTGATGGAAATTTGTTTTAGCCAGGTGCTGTCTTGTCCTTTAATATCTATCCTGAGCCCACTAGTCCACAATGTGGCCAGCACTCGGTATATAGTGCAGTCAGTAGCCCAAATCTTCCCAGTTCCCGTATATGGCATTTTCCAAAATAGTTGGTGCTTACTTATCTTCACTTGTACGTAATAAATTTGGGCTGTTGTTCTGAGACAAAGGGCACTTTAAGAGAGCCGCAGCATTCGGTAATTGCTGAGAAGGGTTTTTAATTTGAGGACTTCCGTGGCATGGTGTGATAGTACTGTACAAGGACCAATAGACTGGCTGATGTGGTAACTGTGAACTCCATTCTTGCTCATGCTGGCTTTCTCTCCGGTCTCTCAGCAAACTGTGGATGGCTGTAGGTTTCTCCAGGGCTCTGTCCAGTTTCCTGTACGTAAAATGTTCATGAGTATGTCATATAACACCAATCAAATACATGTATGTAAATAAATGTTTTTATCTCTTTTCTTTTTTTTTTGCAGACACCACAGTATGGCCGGCTCTCAAAGAAATACAGTTCGTGTTCAACAATATTTATAGATGACTCTACTGTTTCACAGCCCAATTTAAAAAATACAATCAAAGCTGTTGCCTTGGCGATTTTTTTCCACATCAAAAACCGGGACCTGAATGGAGGGGTGGACATGATAGACAGCAAATATATGGACATTTTTGATGAAAAATTACATCCGCTTTCGGTAAGTTTACAAGTGTGGGCTTTACGTCATTCATCTAATTTGTGTCTGTGGTTTATTGATAAGAACTAACTGTACTGGAACGTGAATATCTGAACATCCAATTTCTTGTGAAGTATCGGACGCTAAGAAAGGTTGTATGTATATAATGTAGGCCTCCTTCATAATTTTAAGTTTGCTCTACAAGACTGTGCATTCTGCAGCGTCACGATGCCAGCAAAGTCGTAATCATTGCGTCACAATTTAAACATGGTGACGCTAGATTCCTTGTCCCGTCACCTTGAACTGACATTTCACCACAATAAGCTCAGTCTGCAGGCATGCATGTTATATTTGCATGCATTATTGACGTCATGTGTCAGATCTGCACAAAATCTGCAGAAGGCCTGTTTGGGAAGCCTAGACACAATACATGAGCTGGATTAGGAATGGCAAATATTTCCATGTGTAAAGTTTGTCGGACTGGGGTTGTCGATAAAGATAATGGGGGTGGAGTGACTAGTCACCTTTGCATTCACCACAGTGCCAGTATTTGATGTTTCAGTGTTCTGACAAAGTTTTTGTTTGCCTCTTCAGTGAATGTTTATTGAGTGAAAACTGACATGTACTTATACATACATATATATATATATATATATATATATATATATATATATATATATATATATATACATACAATCAAGAGCAAATCCAAAGGAATTTTTGATATTACTTTAGAATGGTCCAGAGCTTTCACAAAATATCTGCACACATTACCATCCAAACTGGGCAATTAAGTTTGTAAAATTTATCATGCAGGTTGCTTCATAACTTTTAGAGACTTTTGAATCATTTTAACACTACAAATAGTACAGGTACGAATCTGGTATTTTCTCAAATAATTTGTGCTATTCTTTGTAACAAGAGAAAAATTTGATCTGATTAGTGAATGTGAATTTTTGGATAAAGCCTCTGTAAAAGTGGAAGTAGGGTAGAATTGAATGGAATATTTTTCTTTTGTTTTGATAACAGAAGGATCATGTTCCCAGTGACTACGACAAACGGGACCCTGAACACAAAACTATTTACAGATTTGTCAGGACATTGTTCAACGCGGCACAGTTGACAGCCGAATGTGCAATAGTTACCCTGGTAAGTATGTTATGAAATGAAAAATCGGCTATTATTAATTTGGATTTTGAATCTGTGTTCTTTGTGCGACCAAACATGGTATCACTATATATGTTTAAATAATATTGACCTTGCCCCCTCCGGCCGGAAGTGGGAAGGTCTTCCAGCAACCTGCGGATTGTCGTGGGTTTCCTCCCACCATAATGCTGTAACATGTATACATGTAAGTGAAATATTCTTGAGTAAAAGAAAATCTCTGTTGGAATAGTTGATTCACCCTTTTATCGTAATCAGGGTTTTCCTTTGGTAAACAATGAGTGGTTCAAAGAAATTGCATTTTAAGGGACAAATAAATGTCAAAAACTATTACTATTGATGCTGAAATTTACACTTTACCCGAAGGATATCATCGGGCCTTCCAAAAAAACCTCAAAACGCCTTTCTATGAACAGCAGAACTTTTGGAGTCGGGTAAAGGTGAGACTGTGATGGGCAAAATTTTGGATCATTTACTATATGTCTATTTCATATACTGGTACGTTGCCAATTTTCTTATGTAAGTGTGATTGGCTTCTCTTTCTCTTGAACACTTTTTCAGGTGTACTTGGAGAGATTGTTAATGAATGCAGAGTTTGATCTCTCGCCAGCCAATTGGAAGAGGATTGTGTTGGGGGCTATTTTGCTGGCGTCAAAAGTCTGGGATGACCAAGCCGTGTGGAACGTTGATTATTGCCAAATACTCAAAGATATCTCAGTCGAAGACATGTGAGTTTAACGCAACAGTGCATGAAAATAGAGGCTGCATAAAGGGTTGTCATTTGTCAGGTGCCTGGCAGGTCATGGGTACATTCTGGACTCTCTGGTTTCCTCCACTCATATAACCATGCTTTGTCTGCGGTCATATGTGAGAAGGTCTGTCAGCAACCTGTGGATGGTCATCAGTTTTCCCCCAGATTTGCTTCCCTCACAGTTCTGGCCACACAGGTGTAATATTCTTAAGTAATGTGAAATTCCAAACAAATAAATAAAAATTCATCAATACAAATCAAATAAGTAAATCAAAAGGCTGCTTTTTGTCCAGGTGCTTTGGTGTTGATAAGCTTACACAGACTTTACTACCTGTCACTTCCACAACTATCAATGACATTTCCACATCTGTGATAATCTTGCGTCTTCAAAGCTCACTGTCCCCAAATGATACATTCTGCTGAATGAAATGTTCTTAAGTACAGCGTTAAATTCCAGTCAGATAAATAAACAAATATTCTGGTAAATTTAATCTCTGTAATGTCTCCCCTAAAATCTTTTAGACTCTTGCTGTTGCAGCATTTCAGTCTTCATTCAGGAGAGAAATATCAAGTTTAATCTAACAGTAAATTTGGATATGTTTTTCAGGAATGAATTGGAACGACAGTTTTTGGAAATGTTGCAGTTTAACATCAACGTACCATCTAGTGTCTACGCCAAGTATTACTTTGATCTTCGGGCGCTGGCCGACGCCCACGACTTGTCTTTTCCACTGGAACCTCTCAGCAAAGAAAGGGCTCTAAAACTGGAGGTAGGAATTTCTCCATTGTCACTGTGGAAATTGACGTGAAAAAACAAATACTGGGTGTGGGGAGTTCAACCAAACTGTGATAGATGTGAAAAAAACAACGTGGAATTTTGTGAGAAAGCATGGCCAAAAGATCCTGTGAAATTTTCTCCAAATTTGGCCAAAACTGTGGTGTAATGTGACAAAACAGTATTGTGTACAATTTTCTGACAGATTGACCCAAAATGTACCGAGTGATAGCATCTGGAACTTTGTGATAACTTGACCCAGACAGAAAAATGTATCCAATCTTGTGACGTTTTTGACAGTTTGGGTCAAACTGTGAGAAAATTAGAGACGAGGAAGCTAGATGTGTCATTTGAGGCATTATCCCGCATCAGACAAAATGCTCTGCTTTTCTTTGGACAACAGCAGTCACGTGGGGAATAGATATATTCTCGAATTCTGCGGACAACGTCAAATGTGTCTGCTGAGTAGGTTATCTCCCTTTGTTGGGGTCCCACAGTGGTCACAATATATGCAAAATATTTCCTGCATGGCTCAGCTGTGCCTGTAATGATCCGTGTATCTTTTACTTCACATTGTTGTCAGCAACAATAACGGTGCAAGGAGCCAGCTTCAGGGGGGACTTGACTGTTCTCATAATACACGGTCTTTGATTGGCTGGAATTTAACCTGTCAGCTAGTAAAACAGCTGTTGTCTAATTGGATGTAGTTTGGCTAGTTGAAATAACCGCTAGCTGGCTGGCCTGTGGATAGTAAACACTTTGCCGGGCTGGCAGGAGTTACGTAAGAAAGTCCGGCAGGCCAGCTAAATTTTAACAGCAGTGAGGACAGATTAGGATTTAAGCATGTATATACAAGCCCTGGTGAATTAGGGCATGATGGGTAAACAAAGTGGGAGTTCATTTTCTTAAGTTTGATCAGTCATTTGGCATGTGGGTGAAAGTGAAAGAAAAGTAGATAGCAACAATACTTGACTTCCAGAGAGTGTCACTATTATAAACGCCATCCCTCTGGCTGTGTCTCTGCTATCGACCGAGGGCTTATGGAACTCAGTTACACTTTGGGTGTGGCTTATGGGATTAATTTTCTCTAAATGCAGTTGCAGTTTTTATCATTTAATTTTACATTTACATGTACATGTATCAGGAGCTCATATAAATGTGTAAAAGATGTAAAGGTGATAGGCTAGATGTCAAGGGTGAAAGGCTAGATGTCAAGGGTGAAAGGCTAGATGTCAAGGGATAGGCTAGATGTAAAGAGTGATAGGCTAGATGTAAAGAGTGATAGGCTAGATGTCAAGGTTGATAGACTAGATGTCAAGAGTGATCGGCTAAATGTCAAGAATGATAGGCTAGATGTCAAGGGTGATAGGCTAGATGTGCACAAGCCCATGAAATTAAACAAAAATAATTTTCAAATAATTTTTAAACAGAAAAAACAAAAAAAAATTCATTTTTAACTCTTTATTCTTTCCTCAAAAAATTTGATGTCCTGTTTGTAATTTTTTTTCATCACTAAATTCACTCTGATTGCATCAGAGACAATCTAGAAGCCAATGGCGTCCAGGGACCTACATTGCCCCTGGACCCCGGCCTGTAGGCTCCCTGCGCTTCGCTCAGTAGAGTCCCATTGCTACACTCTGTCGAAGATGATGCGCCCCCTAAAATTGTTTTTGCACTCCCAGTGTAACTATTCCTGCCCAACACTATGACCATGTGACTAATGTAACGTGACATTATCATTTTGTGACAATTTTATCCAAATTTATCCAATCATAATAATGACCACAATCAAATCCATGTGAATTTTCTTGTGAACTGCATTAATCATAAAATCAAGTAAATAATTTTAAATTTGTATGCACGTGTGTTTAGAAGGCAAGCAGAAAACATGTTTTCATTTATGTGAGATTAGAGGCATTGGCTTTATCATGGTCAATCAATAATTGTTTGGAGTTTGAACTCTTTTATTGCTGAAGATAAAACATGTCCTACTCTATTACGTGACCCATCATAAATAATAGGCAACTATTTTTGATCACATTTACTATAAAATGGGCGCCTGACACAAAGATTCACGAGAAGTAACTCAGAGTAGACGAATGATAGATAAACCCGAGGAGCTGAACGTTTGAGCTGAATGTTAAGACAGGGTAAGGTGTCCAGAACACAGTAATACAGGCAACCGGTAAATTAATGTGAGCAGAGGTTGCCTAACATTTTTGACAAGTCACATGATACAGCAGGACTGTTTTTGCCTTTTGTGACAAAACAGTTTGAGCTTGAAATCTGCCTATTACATGTAAAACAGTAATTTGTTTTCCTCTCTTTTTTTCACAGGCTATGTCTAGTGTATGTGAAGACAAGATGAAAATGTGGTTAAAAACAGATCTGCGACGTTCTACTAGTCTAGATGGACTAACTTCATTACCAAGGAGCACAAAAGCCATTTTGTCATAGCATCTAAACGAAGTAGGCCAATTGTTAGAGAACATTTTTCTCCCCGATGCAGGAGAGTGATACCAAAGCTACCTTCCAGCCGAAGAGTAACACTTCGAAGGAAGATGGCTATAATATTCTCATCAATGACTTCCTCTTCTGCTACAGCTGTGAAACTTTGTGATATGGTGGTGTCATTGTTGTTCCATGTTTTTTGTACAGCCCTACTGTTATAGCAATGATCGAAAGAAGCATCCAGGAAAGGATACCCTGTTCCCAGAGTTATTTCCCCTGAAACTGCATTCAGAAGAGGGAGCTATTGTGTAAATGTTAACAATGTGGTGACAGTGGTCAGGATTTTAGGTCACTTTCGAGAAAGATTATTTAATCCTACAATAATTGTATATGGTTTATCAAAAGCGATGTGAAAGGCACATGTAAATTTTTTTTTTTTTTTGTAATTTTTTTAATGCATTTTATAGGAATGTGAATGGTATCCAGGCTTCTTGACGATGTAGCAAGTAAGTAAGTATCATTGTAATGTGGTTTTCACTTTTTTTTTAATTCTTCTCTCCAAAGTCACTTTTTTAGGTCTGCTTTGGATTCTTGTGTTATAATATATCTATAAACAGAATATGACCCAATTGGTTGTAAATTATGGATCCAAAATCTTCTTTTTATTTATTAATATGTACTGTGTGCATGTACAACATGTATGACGTGTGTTGTATAGGAAATTGTTTTTCAGATTTATTAATGAACTGTTATATACATGTATATTGTACAGCTCTCTAATAACCTGATTTCATTTTTGCAAATACTACCAAAAGGCACTGGAAGATTTCGCTGGAACGATGGCATTACAGTGAGGCATTTTTAGAAAACTGTTGCAACAAGTACATGTATACCGTAAATTACCTAAAAATTTAACACCAAAACTTACATTTTTAAAAATGATAAAAGTCATAAAATCTTAATTTTGGCCATTACTTCTGTGCACAGAGAACATTTTAGACTATTTGAAGTCCTTGAGCAAGCTTTGTAGAACACAACTGATGTCAAGTTAAGCAAACTTTGTAGAACAGAACTCATGTCATGTTTCAATGAGATTTATAATTTACAGCGCCAGGAAGTGTACTTTGGAAACATTTTGCCCATTAAATGAACAGGCATTTATGACATCATGACATGATCATCATGAAATCATGCTGGTATAACATCATGCTGGTATGCCATCATGCCGGTATGACATTATGCCATCATGCCGGTATGACATCATGCCAGTATGCCATCATGCCAGTATGACATCATGTCAGTATGACATCATGCCAGTATGACCTCATGGCAGTATGCCATCATGCCAGTATGACATCATGTCGGTATGACATCATGCCAGTATGCCATCATGCCAGTATGCAATCATGCCGGTATGATATTATGACATCATGCCGGTATGACATCATGTCGGTATGACATCATGTCAGTATGCCATCATGTCGATATGCAATCATGCCGGTGTGCAATCATGCCAGTATGATATTATGCCCTCATGCCGGTATGCCATCATGTCGGTATGACATCATGTCATTATGCCAGTATGACGTCATGTCGGTATGACCTCATGCCGGTATGACCTCATGCTGGTATACCATTATGCCATCATGTCGGTCTGACATCATGTCATTATGTCATCATGCCAGTATGACATTATGCCATCATGCCGGTATGACATCATGCCAGTATGACATCATGTCGGTCTGACATCATGCCAGTATGCCATCATGCCGATATGCCATCATGTCAGTATGACATCATGTCGGTATGACATCATGTCATTATGCCATCATGTTTATATGACATCATGTCGATATGACATCATGCCATTATGCCGATACGACCTCATGCCGATATGCCATCATGTCAGTATGACATCATGTCGGTATGCCATCATGCTGGTAGGACATCATGTCAGTATGCCATGGTCTTTTCCTGAATAGCATCAAATGGAAGAGTGCAGCATTATTTGTGTCTGTATTTCCACAAGACAGACAGTAAACGGTTGGCCTTTTTTGTTGATCCTCCATGTTGAAGACTCGTGAAGTGTCGACACTCAAAGAAAACAATCCAAATTATCTTGATCAGTATCCTTTCAGGGTACCAAGGTAATATATTAAGCAATTAAACCAAACTTCTCCAACTTTCATATGTTTTTTCATTGCTGTGATAATGCTCATGTCAACTTATTGTTAAAATCCTGTCAACTGGGGTGAAACTTTCAAGGGTAAAAGCCAGGTCATCTGTGGTGAGATTCTCAAGCATAGAAGCCAGGTCACCTGGGGTGAGATTCTCAAGTATAGAAGCCAGGTCATCTGTGGTGAGATTTGCAAGCATAGAAGCCAGGTCATCTGGGGCGAGATTCTCAAGTATAGAAGCCAGGTCATCTGGGGTGAGATTCTCAAGTGTAGAAGCTAGGTCATTTGGGGTTAGATTCTCATGCATAGAAGCCAGGTCATCTGGGGTGAGATTCTCATGCATAGAAGCCAGGTCATCTGGGGTGAGATTCTCAAGTATAGAAGCCAGGTCACCTGGGTGTGATTCTTAAGTTTAGAAGCCAGGTCATCAAGGGCGAGATTTTCAAGCATACCAGCCAAGTCTTGCCGGGCAAGATTCTCAAGCATAGAAGCCAGGTCATCTGGGACGAGATTCTCAAGCATAGAAGCCAGGTCACCTGGGGCGAGATTCTCAAGTATAGAAGCCAGGTCATCTGGGGTGAGATTGTCAAGTATAGAAGCCAGGTCATCTGGGGCGAGATTCTCAAGTATAGAAGCCAGGTCATCTGGGGCGAGATTCTCAAGTATAGAAGCCAGGTCACCTGGGGCGAGATTCTCAAGTGTAGAAGCCAGGTCATCTGTGGTGAGATTCTCAAGTATAGAAGCCAGGTCATCTGTGGTGAGATTTGCAAGCATAGAAGCCAGGTCATCTGGGGCGAGATTCTCAAGTATAGAAGCCAGGCCATCTGTGGTGAGATTCTCAAGTATAGAAGCCAGGTCATCTGGGGTGAGATTCTCAAGCATAGAAACCAGGTCATTTGAGGCAAGATTCGCAAACATACAAGCCAAGTCTTGTGGGCCGAGATTCGCAAGCATACAAGCCAAGTCTTGTGGGCCGAGATTCGCAAGCATACAAGCCAGGTCATCTGGGGCGAGATTCTCAAGCATACAAGCCAGGTCAACAGGATCCTAGTTTTGGCAAACTATAACAACCAGAATGCGTTATCTGAGTAAATTTGTAAGGGCCCTTTCCAGCAAATGTTTATTGAGTATGTAGGCCGAATTTGTTGTGCTAAATTGAGATTAAGGTAAAGGTTTTTGGTACTAAAACTAAATCTAACTTGTAACTGCTGGAAGTTTTGAAATTCCAAGTCATTACCCATTAAAGTCTTCCAACTTGTAATACGTAGAAACAACTTCACTGTCATTTTCAGGATCAACTTTCGTTTTCAGTATGAAGTAGAATTTGTCATATGATGTGTCATTATCAAATAGGAATTGTGGCTTTTTCAAACTATTTACTTGCTGTAGACCAAGGCCTGGGTGAGCATGCCCCTGAATTGAAGGCTATTTGTGAGATCCTTATGAAAGCTTAATTATCTGAAAAAAACCTGAATATTTCAAAAAGGAAAACCTACACTAATAATATAACTTCAGTCTGTCTTTTTTTATTTTTAAATTTATACATGTCTATGTACAGGATACTTTCTGAATTTTTTTTCTTTAAATGAAATTTTCATTACGGCAAGTTACTGCCGAAGTGTTCCATAGACCTTACCATAATTCCAAAGGTGCATTATGACACTCTTACCTTGTACCCATGTGGTTCCCTATCCCAGTGTGCTTTACATGTAAATGTACGTTAATTTGAACTCTGTTGCCTCTCTGCTAGAGTAAAGAAGGTTGACACTTTAACATTAACCATTAGAACAGAATATATCCCCAACTTTTTGCTTATTTGTTATATGTAAAATGTCACTTGTATCAAAACCAGCCCGAATAATACAATACGAATTATTCTCTTATCTGATTTCTGTTTGCAATCTTGGCCCCTACCCCCACTAACATCAGCTAGTGCATTCATCATTATATATTCGTGTGCAGTCAGCCTCACGTATGTTTGTGATAAGAGATACTGATGTGCAGTTAAGGGTTTTATCTGAATGGGTGGTGCACAACCGTGATTCTGTGAAAATGGCTAAGTCATTTTCACAGGTGCACAACCGTGATTCTGTGAAAATGGCTAAGTCATTTTCAGAGTCAAGAGGTTGTGCTTTCGTTTCATTCTGCGTGGTTAGTGTTGTAATATTTGAGATGTGTAATTCACTATGTTTCTGTCCTAGTTTCACCATTTTCTTTAAAGTATTTTAAGCCCTTTGTACAGAACTTCTTTGTTACACAAAGAAAAGGGCCATGACATTTCAGAGCTTAGACCTAAACTTGTTTCTCTTTGCCACCAGATGGCCTCATGCTTATTATGTACAAAACTCCATATTACGATCAGCAGTGAGGAGATTATTATGAAACTTATGGAAAATATAAAAACGACATAAGTTTTGCATGGACCAGGAGTCACCATTGCACAGGAAGATACACCCCATTGTCATACATCTCAACCCAAATACTTCAGCTCAGGAGCAGACAACTGCCAAAGAAAACTGCTCCAAATCTGGGGAGAAATTAAATTAGGGTTTTAGTTATTACCTCCCCTTTGTCTGCTGTTTACAATTTGACTTTAAACTGGATTAAGAAAACAGGTTTTTGGGGTTTTTTTTATATACTAGACCCAACATCTTTACTTCTGTGTGCAAGTTGTTAGTGGAGCGAATGCTGATCATGCAAGGCCAGTCAAATGTGTAACTGTGTATGTTAAATTGATGATAAATTCTGACAGTCTGATGTAAGTCATTGAGGATACCCATGATGATGTCAGTGACTGATGATTGGCATCACAGAGAAGATCTGAATAACCCTTGAATGACAATAAATTGTGGAGTGCATAATACTTACAAAAATCAGGTTTGTGTTTTTTACCGTACTTATTTTACAAATACAAGGGTTCAGTCCTGAGTGGAGTCATACCATTATGTCAAAGTTGTAAAAACCAGGTCCCGTATTTATCAAGCAACTTAAGACTCAAGTCATAAATTGCAAGTCCTTAAAAGGCCTAATTCAAAACAGGAAAGGACTCAAATTATGGGTAGAGAATTGTTCTGCACTAAGGAATGTGTGTACAAATTTAAGCCTAAACTTTTTAGAGCTGTCTTTGAATTTTTCACATTTGATAAATAAGGTTTCACTTTTCAAATTCTGAACTGGACTCTTTAAGCAAATTTTGCAGTTTATGGCTTTAGGCCTCACCAATTTACATTGTATGTAGGATGGAATAAATCTTTTTATAATGTCATAAGACGGTTGGCTTGCCCGTAACAGAATAAAACTGGTGTGGCCTAAATCTCAAGTTGCCTTGATATGGTTGCTTAAGTGTCACGTGAATCTCAAGTTGCCATGGTATGGGTGCTTAAGTGTCACATGAATCTCAAGTTGCCATGGTATGGTTGCTTAAGTGTCACATGAATCTCAAGTTGCCATGGTATGGTTGCTTAAGTGTCACATGAATCTCAAGTTGCCATGGTATGGGTACTTAAGTGTCACGTGAATTTCAAGTTGCCATGGTATGGTTGCTTAAGTGTCACGTGAATCTCAAGTTGCCTTGGTATGGATGCTTAAGTGTTGCCTAAATCTCAAGTTGCCATGGTATGGATGCTTAAGTGTCGCCTAACTCTCAAGTTGCCATGGTATGGGTGCTTAAGTGTTGCCTAAATCTAAAGTTGCCATGGTATGGTTGCTTAAGTGTCGCCTAAATTATAAGTTGCCATGATATGGTTGCTTAAGTGTCACTTAGATCTCAATTTGCCATGGTATGGGTGCTTAAGTGTTGCCTAAATCTCAAGTTGCCATGATATGGTTGCTTAAGTGTTGCCTAAATCTCAAGTTGTCATGGTATGGTTGCTTAAGTGTGGCCTAGATCTCAAGTTACCATGGTATGGTTGCTTAGGTGTCGCCTAAATCTCAAGTTGCCATGATATGGTTGCTTAAGTGTGGCCTAGATCTCAAGTTGCCATGATATGGTTGCTTAAGTGTCGCCTAGATCTCAAGTTGCCATGGTATTGGTGCTTAAGCGTGGCCTAGATCTCAAGTTGCCATGGTGTTGGTGCTTAAGTGTCGCCTAGATCTCAAGTTGCCATGGTATGGTTGCTTAAGTGTCGCCTAGATCTCAAGTTGCCATGATATGGTTGCTTAAGTTTCGCCTAGATCTCAAGTTACCATGATATGGTTGCTTAAGTGTCGCCTAGATCTCAAGTTGAGATGGTATGGTTGGTTAAGTGTCGCCTAGATCTCAAGTTGCCATGGTATGGTTGGTTAAGTGTCGCCTAGATCTCAAGTTGCCATGGTATAGTTGGTTAAGTGTCGCCTAGATCTCAAGTTGCCTACACCATCCATTCCATTCTAAGTATCCGCAGTATTGTGATTTAAAGCCTCTAAATTCCTGTTATGGATAGCTGCAAAATGATTTTTTTTTAGATAGTCTATTTGTGGTCTGTTTTTATTTAGTTATTTTTTATTTGATTGGAGTTTTATGTTATATTCAAGAATATTCCACTTACCATAATTCTTCTAAAATTTGGGACATATATTAGCATTTTTGAAAGTAGAATATTACATTTTTTTTTACCAGCCTTTTGGAAAAGTAAAGATATGAGTACCATGTGAGAAAAAAGAAACTCAACATTCCTGCTAGAATTACATATATATTGGTAAAATGAGCAGATCAGGTGTCCCAAATTTTAGAAGAAACAGGGTATGATGAAACCACTGACAGGTTGCTGGCAGACTTTCCCACATACGACCGGAGAGGAAAAGTTGGGTAGACCGCTATCTGGTCGATATTGATGACAGACACTTCTACACATATAGACATGTGGTTACAACATCAGCTTGATGTCACTGAACGCTTACTGCCACCTAAGCTCTACAAATAGTGAGAGCAGGCAAATCTACAAATTCCCTGCCATAAGTCGGGTTTGAACTTGTACCTCGTGTGTCCTAGAGACTGAAAAGGGAAGTATGGCTGGAATTTAACCGCTACCTCGTGTCTAGGAGAATGAAAGGCTTCTACTTACACATGTTTCACATCCTTAAGCTCATGACATATTATCCACATTACACACATTATAGTCATTATTTATTTATCTGATTGGTGTTTTGTGCCATACCCAAGAATACTTCACTAATACGACGACTTCCAGGATTATAGTGGGTGGAAAGCTGGCAGAGCACATGAGAATTGTGGTCATTGCAGCTATTCATGAAAACATCATTGACTACGAGCATGTTAGGTCAAAATAGAGAAAAATCAACCAGATTGTAATCAGAAAGAAATCTGTATAATTTTTCAGCATCATAAGTTAATCTCCCCAATGAGACAATCATAAAGTGCAACAAATCATCTGAGAATTGAACGAAGTGAAATAGTTCCCCAACATCTTGATAAAAGTTTTCATCAACAAAGTATTTGTCCGAAATTGAAAAAAATGAACTCTGATTGGCTGCCTGGTGATATGACTTACATGAGCCAATTGGCAGCATCAACACAAAAGCATCTGGGGTAGATGTACATGCAAACAAAATCCAGAAATGACCAGCCAGAACATCCGTAACAAGACATGCCATATCCAACACTTCAGCTTATACATGTCCATGTATACATAACAAACGGTTAAAATTTCTAAACAGAAAAACAAAAGAAAAAAAAAAAACCCTCCACTTGCATTTACAACAAAGACAATATACAATTCTCTATAGCACTTTCTTAAGGCATTTTCTTACAAAGAAATTTAACGTAAATGCTATGCACAAAAGCAATCATTCAAAAAAAAATAAAATAAGTCATAAAAAAGAAGACACCTGATTTACTTGTTCAAACATTTACCAATATGCTAAATATTATTCTATGCTTTTCGGATTTTAAAAACATTTGAACATAACCAATTGGACTAGTGCGTTACTATTGAAATGCAACATCTTGATTGTACACCCACTGTACATTTCAGTAATATATTTATGCATTAATAAAAGTTTCTCCCGTAACTATTTGTTCATTATTAAGACAGAGATTTTCACGGTTGAGATCTTTTATGAATGTCCAGTTCTCAATGCGTATATCATCACAAATCAATTATTATACTGCAATTCTTCAACCTTTTCGCAAGATGCTTATTTAACATGGACGAGTGGTTATTCTTTGTTTAAAACCTTTTTAAACACCCTACATTGACTCCAATCATGCACACTTTGGTCAACTGTAAACACTTCACACTGATTTCAATTGTGCAATTACTGTAACTGTGAATACTTTGGTTGAATGTAACCACTATACCTTTGTACTCATTGTGAACACTTTGGTTGAATGCAATCAGCATGCCTTTGCAAACACTGTGAACACTTTGGTTGAATGTTACCATTATGCCTTTTCAAACACTGTGAAAACTTTGGTTGAATGCAACCAGCATGCCTTTGCAAACACTGTGAACACTTTGGTTGAATGTAACCACTATGCCTTTGCACCCATTGTGAACACTTTGATTGAATGTAACCAGCATGCCTTTGCAAACACTGTGAACACTTTGGTTGAATGTTACCATTATGCCTTTGCAAACACTGTGAAAACTTTGGTTGAATGCAACCAGCATGCCTTTACAAACACTGTGAACACTTTGGTTGAATGCAACCACTATGCCTTTGCACCCATTGTGAACACTTTGATTGAATGTAACCAGCATGCCTTTGCAAACACTGTGAACACTTTGGTTGAATGCAACCACTATGCCTTTGCACCCATTGTGAACACTTTGATTGAATGTAACCAGCATGCCTTTGCAAACACTGTGAACACTTTGGTTGAATGTTACCATTATGCCTTTGCAAACACTGTGAAAACTTTGGTTGAATGCAACCAGCATGCCTTTGCAAACACTGTGAACACTTTGGTTGAATGTAACCACTGTGCCTTTGTACCCATTGTGAACACTTTGATTGAATGTAACCACTGTGCCTTTGTACCCATTGGTTTAACATACTTTGGTTTAACATACTTTGGTTTAACATTTAACAAATCGATTCCAAATACCTTGGTTAAACGGAAACACAATGGCACAAATTGGCAACAATGTTAACCCAATGCAATGACACAAATTGTGAACACTGGCAACAACACTATAGTTTAATATGAGTTTTGGAAGCTAAGCTCTTCGAATCAAAAGACTATCTTCAAGCGCTTTCCATATGAATCAAATTGAAATCTTGTCAATGCTATGAATAATAAATACCCTGAATAATAATAAAGTGCTGACTTTACTCGTGTGTCATTCCTCTTACCTAAAAATAAATGTTACCGTACTGGTTATTCAACAACTATAATACTGGGATGTTTTGTAGTGCAAGTGTCTTAATAGAAATTTACACATGTGCAAACTTTTACTACCCATTCAACTAGCAACACAGATGGTGTTTTTGGAACACACTGGTTGTGTATCTCAATAGAAATTTATGCATGTTAACTTTATTTCCCACTCAACAAGTACAAGGACGGTGTTTTTGGTAAACATATTCAGTGCAAGCATCTCAACAGAAATTTACACATGTGCAAACTTTACCTCCCATTCAACAAGCAACATGGATGGTGTTTTTGGTGGAAACTTTTACTGCATGTACGTAAATAGAAATGTTCAAACTATACTTTTCGTTCAACATGCAGTACAGCGATGGTGTTTTGGGTGAAAACTTGTAGATTAAGCATCTTGGAGATGAGAATAGCATGTTAAAGTTTACTTAGCAACCCAACGTTTCTTTAAGTCCTAAAAGACGAACACTGTATGCAGCAAGATGTATTTACAGTACACCTAATTATCATAAAATATAACACTTTAATGAAGGATTGGTTGTTATTACCTTTTGTCTAAATAAATAAAAAATTGAATACAACAGTTATTCCACTAATAAAGTTTACAGTAACTAAGTTAGTTTAAAGAAAAGAAAATTCTCAAACGTGATGGTACTCAAATTTTTAATATTTAAAGTTTCTGTTAATTGCATTCATGATTTTGCCAAAAAAAAAAATGTATAACAAATCTAGTAACTCAAGCAGGCACAGTATCAGCACAAAGAGATGGTTGTCAACATGTTTTGTCAACAAACTTGTCATGTTACATGAATTAGTGACAATCTTGCCTTAAAGGAGAATTTCTACCTTTTTTCTACCTTTGGAGCTTTAAAGGATTTAGACAATGTTTGGTTTTCGTTCTATCATGCTGTTTAGGATGTGTTCTAACACAGAAAAGTGCAAAATAAGCTTTTCAATGTTTTTTTTTTTTGCCATGAAGCATCAGAACAGCTTTAAACTAGTTTTTCTAAGGCCCCAGAAATCAGTCCAGAAATGTAGTCTGTAGTTATGATGTTGGTGGTGATAGCTGTCAAAACAACCCTGTTGGGGATAAGAGTCACTGTTGGGGATAGGAGTCAGAATGGTGGCCACTGAGATGACTCAGCGTTTCCCATAGGTTCATTTGATCATTTGTAGCCACTGACAGAAAATAAGAGTAAAATATAGAGGAAAACAGAGAATATGCCTCAAAAACTGACAAGACAAAATTTCTCCTTTTTTCGGCATAACTTTACCTCCTTTACAACCACAATCTCTGCATTAAATGATACAAAATTACAAATAAATAAATCGCCTTGGTATGGGGGACAGTAGGCAATGGTTTTTCATTTTCAACATACTGACAATTATTTGACAGTCTTATCTTCATTTAACTTCAGATCACATTTATAAATGAGCTTGAACATGTTTTCCAAGAACTGACAAAACAGACTGGTCAAAATAGTATAAAGAGAGAGAAAAACAACTGCTATCTGTATTTTAGGGTATATGTAGGTATTAGATCAAAGATGTACATTTACATATAAGTACATTGTACACTTTGTTCAGGCAGATTCCTACAATATTTCAAGGCAGACATTTTTTGGTATTTATTACTCAAAAACATCACTAGTACCATTTCTAGTATATGTACCTAAAATGCATTCTATGATCTATGCATAGCAATTTTTGCTAATCAATATTCATCAACAATGGTTCCCATAGTAACAATAACCACTTTGTCAATAACAACAAAATCTGTTTACAAAAGATCTTACAATTTACCAAAGTAATGCAAAAAGTTCACTTGGTGCACAAATTTGGTCTTGCTAAAGTGTACATGTTTACATAATAGGAACAGATAACAAGCTGAATAAATATGTCTTAAATCATCATTATAAGCATTGCATAAATTCTTACTTAACATGTCAGACTACACCCTGAACGAATAGACCAATAACAAAAGTACAATAAACTGCTATGCTAGTAAAACACTGAAAGCTACATGTATTATAGCGATACTTAACAAATTTTTTAATTTACATGTATTTTATTATTTATTTCACCGGTGTTATAACTTATTATTATTTTTGACTATATTATATGTCACTTAATTCCAACTCTTCATTTCATTGTTTGTTTTTTTGTGTTTTATATCACACTTAGGAATAATTCATTTTCCTTTCTTCTTGTGTTTTTTTCATGTAGGCCTGTGGTGAGAGAGGAAACCTGTCAGAACTTTACGAAAAGCAGTTAAAACTGAGCAAACCAGTCAGACCCATACAGAAAACCAGCCAAAACTGAGAAAACCAGTCAAAGCCCTACAGAAAACCGGTTAGAACTGAGAAAACCAGTCACAACACTGATGAATTCAGACAGAACCAAACAGAAATCAGACTGAGCCCTATAGTCAGGTCAGAGCTCTGCAGAAACCAGCCCGAAACCTTCAGAAACCAGTCAGAAACCAGCCTGAAACCTTCAGAAACAAGCCAGAAACCTTCAGAAACAAGCCAACTTAATCAAAATTAAAATCAAGAATATTAACTTCCTACAAGAACATAACAGATCATTTCGTCTTTTCATATGTTCAACATTATCTTCAATGTTTTTTCTTTCTCTGTGATCAACATAATTTTCCTTACAAAAAATTTCATTCACCAGGATTACCAAAATGATATAAAATATTTCCACAAATGAACAATTCACCCCTTGTTTTTCACACCTTTTCAGAACAAATCACCGGGTTGTGAAATTATCATACCACACAAACTATTACACTTGATCAGAGAGCCTTGAAACATACACAGACAGATCCATTTCTGTTGTTGTTGTAGTTTTTAAGTTGTTGTTGCTGGTGTCAGAAGTGGTACAATGAATATTCATCAATACCGGTCATGACCAATTAGGACACGTGGTAGGCATGGTATGATGCATACCACAGTTCTCCAGAGTGCTTCAGGGTCCTAAAGAAAAAACAACAAACACAAAATATTACAAAACTTGTAAAAACAAAAAAGGTTAGCATTCAAAAGTGGAAACAGAAGTCCTGGCACTCACTCAGTACCGGATTTTGTCAAACTCATTTTCTTGCTGAAAAGGCTGGTAAATATATCAGACCTTCAAGTGACAGTCATATTTAAGTAAATATGTGTTGTATTTATGAACAAAAGTATTATTTCTCTTCATGTGTTAACTGTTTGTTGTTGTTGTAAAATTCGTCAGATAAATCACTGGCCAACACTTCATGAATTTGTGTAGTTGTCAAGGATCATTTCTGGTTCGGCGTGACTAAGGACAGGTTAGTTGATTATGGCGATCACTCAGTTGACATTGATTTATGCTAGGAAAGAGTTAATGTGCATGTGAAGATGCGGTGAATGTGGCTTAACATCAAACTGACATATTAGAAGCAGTTATTCCGCGTAACTCTCACAACGGTGGTGTTAGTCAACACAGAGAGTTAAATTCCACAACTATTGTTCTGGCTAATAAGGCACCAGTATTAAGTGTGAATGTGTTTCACATATTTTAAAAACTCATGTAGAAGAAATGAACAGAAGTCACCTAAATGCAGGTAAAAGTGTAGGAAGAAAGAGAAAACATCAACACACCTCAGTACGAAGTTTTTTTTTCTGAGTGAAACAATGTTTTTGTTTTTTTGTATCAATAAAATGTCTTACCGTACAATGTCGACAAATGCCCCTGACAACGTCTTTACTTGGTAATCTATTCCGTGTTTCTGGCAGACAGATTTTACCAGAGGCTGGATTTTATACAAGTTGTGACGGGGCATGGTGGGAAACAAGCTGTGAAGGGAAGAAAAAACAGACACATTCAAATATGTTTGCATAAAACCAGATGTGGAGAATTACCTCTCTAAGAATGGAAATGAGCTTTCATTTGGTAGTTTGTTTCCAAACAGCTCATCTGTTTCATTTCTCTACTGAAAGCAAATCTTCAGCTCAAGACAAACCTGTAAAATACTGAGATCATGAATTTTGGAATTTATGGTAACTGATATGTACGCAGCCCTCGATGTAACATCCCCCTCGTGTTATTGCTCTCTACGTGTGCAGAACCTGAGCCCAATATCTGCATTCCTTTTTAAGACACCACCTCTAACATTTTGCTTAACCCTCCTTTCCCTGAGATTGGGTGCGGATGCTCAGGGTGTGACAGAAACCTTGTAAAGTATCATAGCTGGCACTCTTATTCAAGTAGGCAGAGGGAATTGCAAGAGTTGCTTCCCTTTGTACAGAGGGCGAGGGAACCTCCATTATAAATGGAGGCATGTGACTATGGGGATAGGGTTTCCTGGGCTTTATCCTTTCAGTCTTGGTCACGCTTGAATAAATCTACTAAATCCGAACTTCTGCTTAGGCTGGGCATGGCGTGGCTTTGACTACCTTTAACACCAGCCAATGAGAATCGATTAATGGTATCCTTTAAGAACAGACTTACTGATGCTCAATCTGGAAATTTAAATGGCCAGTAAACCAATCATTGAAGAAGGACTTCTCAATGTTACAGGTGGCATGCATCTGAAGTTTGAGCCAGGGTTTAGCACTGTCATGATCAATCTCCATGGGGATGTGATTAGCCTGGCTCACCCACGTGAACCAGTGACTCTCCAAACACCTGCGGAAAAAAAAAAGAAATTTTTAATGGTGCTTAACAGTATGTTCAAGAATATTTCACCTAAATGAGACAGCACAACACCAACATTCAACAGCCACATGATAAATCGCACGACTTGATTTATTTGATTGGTGTTTTACGCAGGTTGCTAGCAGGCCTTCCCACAGATGGCTGGAGAGGAAGCCAGCAAGGCACACTACTTCATGCCATACAAAAATCGCTGAGAGTTGCATTCAACCCCAAAATGCACTTGGGTCAAGGGCATCATTGTTACATCTATCCAGCGCTTTTACCACATCAGTTCCTGGCAAAAACAACAGGCCAATTCGGCCAATTCATATCCCCCCATAAATATGCCAATATTATGCTGTATCAATCTACTTGATGAAATTAATCTGAGACTACAAAATGAATCCCCGTGATATATCTCATCAAAATCAATACAGTATTTGAAGTTATTTCACAAAACCAACAACCAATCTGGCATGTCAGGATAGCAAAATTCATTAAATATGCAAAGCTTACACATGTGTACAGGAATTGAGATTGTTTCCAAATGTTTTTTGAGGATAAAAATCAGATTGTACAGATGTGCTTGCTTTGTGTTCAAGTGACTACAAATATGTCTGGGAATACACGACTCTCAGTATCAACAAAAAATTATCCCCTTTTAAATATTTGGCTCTAAAAATTCATAATTGTATGAAAATTCAGTACTCTGAAGTAATTTACCTCATCAGGAAGTAGTACACTATAACTCCCTTCAAACCAAGAAGAGGGTAGTAAAGGTAGATAAATTTGACAAAAAAAGTCATCATCCAGAAAAGGTCCTGTGAAAATAATAGAAAAACAGAAATAGTTGTTTAATGAAACTGGAATGTTATTTGATTTCTGTATATGTTTATGAAATCGTGAAAATCACCTGTTACCAGAAAATTAGAAATCTTTTCTGGTGCATATATGTTACCTGAAGACCTGCCGAAATCTCACTGAAGCTGACCTACTATTTAAATCAAAAGACAAACTCGATTTGATTGAATTGCATCGAACACCAAACTCAAGAATGTTTCACTAACATGTATACATGGTTAATAATGGTGATCAAGTTTATTGGTGGAGTAAACCAACGATGCTCGAAGCAACACAGAATGAATTGCCTTAGCATCCTTAGTTACCTGATAAACCTCTGCATCCGAACAACCGAGACAGCTGGATTCAATTAGCGACTTCATCGGTCAAACACCTCAAACTCACCGCGAACCAGTGCTCTTCTTGTCTTAGCTAGCCAGGGCCGTAAAACTGAATAGATAACTACAGCCAACCGATCTGATACACCCGCTTTGATTGGAGAGGTCATATCTTAGTACCAATCAGATTCTTCTTTCAAATTCACAAATAAGTAACAGAGTGAACAGACAACCAAGGTATCCCAAATTAATAGTCATCATATAGCAGGCTTCAGCAGCCCTCCACAAAGGGAAGCAACTCTTGTCACTCCAGCAGTGTTCTGCCCAGCTATATGAGCACATTAGCTCTAACTATCCATTGTCAACGATGTACTGGATGTGCCAGGAAGAAAAACCATAACCCTCATAAATATCCAATTATTCAGAATGTTTTCAAATGTAGGAGTCCTATACTTTACACAGTTTGATAGATATTAGACACCTTTCCTACAAAAATTCATCCTCATAGGTGGATAAGTATTCAAAAAGGAACAAATCCAAAAGTATGACATGTACGCATCCCAGACACTTGATGTCACTCATTCCAACATCGTTCATTTCAGGCATCCACTTCTAAATTTATTGCTGTTTTACAGTAAACGATCTAAAGTTTCGCTCTGGGACTCTGAAAGTGTCTCCCAGTATTCATTGCAATGATTGTGGTTCTCACTGCCTTGGTGCTACGGGAGAGCATCAGGGGTGGTCAGGGTGATTTTACTGACTTGGTGCTACGGGAGAGCATCAGGGATGGTCAGGGTGATTTTACTGACTTGGTGCTACGGGAAAGCATCCGGGGTGGTCAGGGTGATTATACTGACTTGGTGCTACGGGAGAGCATCAGGGATGGTCAGGGTGATTATACTGACTTGGTGCTACGGGAGAGCATCAGGGATGGTCAGGGTGATTATACTGACTTGGTGCTGCGGGAGAGCATCAGGGATGGTCAGGGTGATTATACTGACTTGGTGCTGCGGGAGAGCATCAGGGATGGTCAGGGTGATTTTACTGACTTGGTGCTGCGGGAGAGCATCAGGGATGGTCAGGGTGATTATACTGACTTGGTGCTACGAGAGAGCATCAGGGATGGTCAGGGTGATTATACTGACTTGGTGCTGCGGGAGAGCATCAGGGATGGTCAGGGTGATTATACTGACTTGGTGCTGCGGGAGAGCATCAGGGATGGTCAGGGTGATTATACTGACTTGGTGCTACGAGAGAGCATCAGGGATGGTCAGGGTGATTATACTGACTTGGTGCTGCAGGAGAGCATCAGGGATGGTCAGGGTGATTATACTGACTTGGTGCTGCGGGAGAGCATCAGGGGTGGTCAGGGTGATTATACTGACTTGGTGCTGCGGGAGAGCATCAGGGGTGGTCAGGGTGATTATACTGACTTGGTGCTGCGGGAGAGCATCAGGGGTGGTCAGGGTGATTATACTGACTTGGTGCTGCGGGAGAGCATCAGGGGTGGTCAGGGTGATTATACTGACTTGGTGCTGCGGGAGAGCATCAGGGGTGGTCAGGGTGATTATACTGACTTGGTGCTGCGGGAGAGCATCAGGGATGGTCAGGGTGATTATACTGACTTGGTGCTGCGGGAGAGCATCAGGGAGTGGTCAGGGTGATTATACTGACTTGGTGCTGCGGGAGAGCATCAGGGATGGTCAGGGTGATTATACTGACTTGGTGCTGCGGGAGAGCATCAGGGAGTGGTCAGGGTGATTATACTGACTTGGTGCTGCAGGAGAGCATCAGGGATGGTCAGGGTGATTATACTGACTTGGTGCTGCGGGAGAGCATCAGGGATGGTCAGGGTGGCTGAGCAGTTAATTGATGCTCCTACCACCAACAGTTCATGTTTCCCCAGTTTCAATCCTAATAATTTTAGCACATGCACTTCGCAAAAGGTCGATTCTTTTATTATCGTTGTTTTGTGATACGCAGGAATTTGGAAGAAATTTCGGTGGAGATTAAGGGTGACTACCCAGTACCTTTACGTATGTGGAGTGTCATGTCAAATATTCATTTTTAAACTGCAGGGCTCTCCGTATTTATTTAGCACACGGCAAATCCATACTTGCAAGCTAGGCCTAGCAGACGAGATGACGAACTGTCACACTGCAATCGGAGTGACACCTACACGCGTCCGTTTGCACTGCTGCAGCTAAACATTTCTTGTTCATTCTGGCGTAATTGGAAAGACTGTCAACTTCCATCCATAATTTGTTAAGATGAATACCTAATTTACTGAATATTTAACTGAGTCCTCTCAGATGAAACAAATGGAAAAAAATAGTGAATGTAAGAGTTATAGACAGCTTTCTTGTCCCAGTAGTTACGAGATTTGCTTCCCTTTGTAAAGGGCCTGTTAACTCCATTCTAACAGTTTACTCACACTCCAAGCTCTCCGGGTTATGATGTGTCTGATCAACATGAACTGGAAGTACACCGGAAACAGCAGTGGTGGGCCGACTGTGAAACAGAAAGTAAAAGTGACTGAGTCCTGGTCAATCTGCACTGTTTTCATGTTACTCTCCATAAAATGTGATGACTGCACAGCACTTGAGTAGTACTGGGCCACAGACATCTAATAAAATGTTGCTTTATTATTATTTTTTTTTTGTTACCAAGATTCCAGAACACAATTATATCATTTCCTTTTTTTTAATCTCAATAATAAAATCATTTAAAGAAATATAGCCTTTATTTCATCCCAAACTGACAAAGTAGAGCCCTACAGGAATACAAAACAACAACAGCACAATATAAAGGGAGGTCACTCCACTGTTGTAATGTCCCAAGTTGTGAGTTGCTTAAACCTGTTGGCTCAAAGAGAAAGTATTGTGTTTCACCTAAAGTTTAGCATGTTTGAAGTGACACATTTTGTAGGATTCTTACTGATTCATTCACTGTCACAGAACAGTTCCACGGGCTAATGGGCACGGGGTGGAACCACCGCTGAAGGGCACCTCATTGTTGAATATTTCGATTCTCATGCAGTTTTAAGGGTCTCGGTTCCTACGGTTGACCTCCACCCGAAGTGCACACCACAACAGGTACCTAGCCCGAAAATTCAGTCTAAGGATGGCTTGTATTTACTGATATGTGCAGAATGCCATATCGGATGACATGTGCATCTGATCATCACATTGTATCATAGCTACCCCAGGCCATCATTAAAAATGCTCGGTCGGAATTTTTTTTTTTTTTTGAAGTAAATTAAAAGTAATTCCCGGCCTGCATAATCTGAATGCTAACTGAATTATCACGAATCCAATTTTCGTCACCTGCTTTAGGGCATACATTCCCAATTTTAAATGCTCTTTAAAAACTTTGTTGTTTTCATAACCAAGTTCTTTCACACTGATGTCAAATATTCCTTCTTGATTCTGGATCCAACATTAAATTTGAGTAAATTTAGAAACTTTAAACCTAAACCGTTTTTTTTTTTTTTAAAGCAAAGGCAACGGCAGCATTTGGTAATCAGATGCTGAAAAGGGCTGGATTAGGCCGTGAGTTCTAAACAAAGAGTTTTTGTGAAGTTTGATGAATTTCTTACCTGAAAAAAGTGTCATTGAATGGCCTTCATGTGCCTCTGAATATACATTTTAGCCTACCAAATGTTTGGTGAAATACAACAAGTAAAACTCACTTAAGAAGAAGTACTTGTGCTGCAGGTTATAGGGCATGGTCTGCTTCTTCTCTTTGGCTTTCTGAAAGAGGGAGAAAACATGGTGATGCATCACTCTCATAATAATTAGACTGCCTCTTCAAAATCGACTGAGTGACTGCTTGGGGCTTCATGTCGTACTCAACAATTTTTCAATCATATGATGACGACAGAGTCCTTTAGAATGCATGTAATGTGCTTCCTTGTTGCAGCATGGATTTCCACGCTCTTTCACCTAGTGCGACTCCACTGAGACGACTTCCCAAAGGCAAGCAACCCCGTGCGAGCCATTATACCGCTACGGGTCGAGCAGTATTATAATAAGCAGTATTATCCCCTTAATGATGAACGCCAAGTGAAGAACTTACAAATTCCTGTTTTCATGCCTTAGATGTGACCTGAACCAGGACTGACCTTGGATCGACCACCCTAAAAGTGGGCGCTCTACCTTCAAAATCGGGGGCCTCCGTGGCTCAGTCGGTTAAAGCGCTAGCGCAGCGTAATGACCCAGGAGTCTCTCACCAATGCGGTCGCTGTGAGTTCAAGTCCAGCTCATGCTGGCGGCCGTACGTGAGAAGGTCTGCCAGCAACCTGCGGATGGTCGTGGGTTTCCACCCACCATAATGCTGGCCGCCGTCGTATAAGTGAAATATTCTTGAGTACGGCGTAAAACACCAATCAAAAAAAAAAAAAAAAAAAATCTACCTTCAAAATTGAAATCAATGCATTAAAAGTATGGTTTTTTAGGGAATAGTCACACTAAATTACCTCCTGTTTTACCTTTGCCAGATATACTTTTATTTATTTATTTATTCTGGACAACCCCTGGACCGCACACAGCCCCTGGACCACACACAGCCCCTGGACCGCGCACAGCCCCTGGACCGCACACAGCCCCTGGACCACGCACAGCCCATGGACAACACACAGCCCCTGGACTGCGCACAGCCCCTGAACCACGCACAGCCCCTGGACCGCACGCAGTCCCTGGATCACACACAGCCCGTGGATCACACACAGCCCGTGGATCGCACACAGCCCGTGGACCGCACACAGTCCCTGGACCGCACACAGTCCCTGGATCACACGCAGTCCCTTGACCACACGCAGTCCCTGGATCACACGCAGTCCCTGGATCACACACAGTCCCTGGATCACACACAGTCCCTGGACCACACACAGTCCCTGGATCACACACAGCCCGTGGATCACACACAGCCCGTGGACCGCACACAGTCCCTGGACCGCACACAGTCCCTGGACCTCACACAGTCCCTGGACCGCACACAGTCCCTTGACCACAAAGGTATTCTCTACACGGTCCCTGGACAAAACACAGTCCCTGGGCCACACACAGTGCCTTGACCACACAGTCCCTGGACCACAAAGGTATTCTCTACACAGTCCCTGGACCACACACAGTCCCTGGACCACAAAGGTATTCTCGGTCTCTAGACTGTACACAGTCCATTGGTACATATTTACAGGCACATGCCCTACATCACCCCCGAAATTCGTTCATGACAATCTTGCCCACTTTTTTCCAATTCTGAGACTTCTCTTCAGTTTAGAAAGGTGTTTTGAGGTTTGCTTGGATCATGGGATGATATTCTGCTGGAAGATTGAAGCTTCAGCACCAAAAATAATACTTTGTGGCATTTATTTGCCTATAAAAATGCACTTTTGTAGATGAAATTTTAGGTCATTTAGTTCATATCTCATTAGAGGCCACAGAGGCCATCATTTGGGAATTGACAGCATGTGTTTTGCAACTTTGTTGTCTATACGTTACATAGGATTCCAGGAGTACCCTCCAGTCAAACTGACTGAGGGGCAGAAGAAAAAAGAAAATCACATCCTAATTTCAGTAAGATCAGTAAGATCAGTAAGATCACAACAGACTATTGTCCACTCACCTCTACTGGCATCACATCTCCAACCACAAACAATTTGTCAATACGGACATCAGGGTCCTTGTCCATCTGCAACAACAACATTAACACATTAAACACGTCTCCGATTTTGGTTCATTTAGTTTATTAAACTAAAGCACGCCACTCTTAAGTTCCGGAGCATGTGATAGGCTACCTCATGCCACTTTGGGGACAAGTTCCAGAGCACGTCATAGGCTACCTCCTGCCACTTTGGGCAGAAGTTCCAGAGCGCGTCATAGGCTACCTCCTGCCACTTTGGGGAGAAGTTCCAAAGCGCGTCACAGGCTACCTCGTGCCACTTTGGGGACAAGTTCTAGAGCGCATCAAAGGATACCTCGTGCGCCTTTGAGAACAAGTTCCAGAGCGTGTTATAGGCTACTTCGTGCCACTTTGGGGACAAGTTCTAGAGCGTGTTACAGGCTACCTCGTTCCACTTTGAGGACAAGTTCCAGAGCGCGTTACAGTCTACCTCGTGCCACTTTGAGGACAAGTTCCAGAGCGCGTTACAGGCTACCTCGTTCCACTTTGAGAACAAGTTCCAGAGCGCGTTACAGGCTACCTCGTTCCACTTTGAGGACAAGTTCCAGAGCGCGTTATAGGCTACCTCATTCTACTTTGAGGACAAGGTCCAGAGCGTGTTACAGGTTACCTCCTGCCACTTTGAGGACAAGTTCCAGAGCGCGTTACAGGCTACCTCGTTCCACTTTGAGAACAAGTTCCAGAGCGCGTTATAGGCTACCTCATGCACCTTGGGGGCAAGTTCCAAAGCGCGTTACAGGCTACCTCGTGCCACTTTGAGGAATAGTTCCAGAGCGCATTACAGGCTACCTCATGCCACTTTGAGGACAAGGTCCAGAGCGTGTTACAGTCTACCTCGTGCCACTTTGAGGACAAGTTCCAGAGCGTGTTACAGGCTACCTTGTTCCACTTTGAGGACAAGTTCCAGAGCGCGTTATAGGTTACCTCATGCGCCTTGGGGGCAAGTTCCAAAGCGCGTTACAGGCTACCTCGTGCCACTTTGAGGACAAGTTCCAGAGCGTGTTACAGGCTACCTCATGCCACTTTGAGGACAAGGTCCAGAGCGTGTTACAGTCTACCTCGTGCCACTTTGAGGACAAGTTCCAGAGCGTGTTACAGGCTACCTTGTTCCACTTTGAGGACAAGTTCCAGAGCGCGTTATAGGTTACCTCATGCGCCTTGGGGGCAAGTTCCAAAGCGCGTTACAGGCTACCTCGTGCCACTTTGAGGACAAGTTCCAGAGCGTGTTACAGGCTACCTCGTGCCACTTTGAGGACAAGTTCCAGAGCGTGTTACAGGCTACCTTGTGCCACTTTGAGGACAAGTTCCAGAGCACGTTATAGGCTACCTCGCACTATAATGAAATGATTCTGGTATCCAGTACTTAGGGCTACAGTCTAACTTACCTGCAGGTTATGATTTTGACATTAAACGCAGTTTTATGGATGCAAAATGCATGTTGTCAAATGCCTTCTTATTGTTAGTTCACTATAAATGCATGAGCTTTTTTGTTACCTATGGATTCAACTGGTCACAAATTTCCATGTACAGACCACAAACATCTCGGGACCATTCCTACTGGTCATATTACACGAAGCTAGCCTTGTATGGCGTAATCACAGTCCTGAGCTGATCTGCAGAACTCGGAGCATGTTAGCCATTTCCACAAGCTGAATTCAAGTAATGTTGTTTTATCCACTTTATTTTTAAATGTTTTTAAATAAAAATAGCTATAATGCATTTATAGCTATTTTTATGAACGTACTAGAAGTAACTTGAAGGCAATGTATGTACTTCAAAAATGAGCAAAAAAAGTTCTCTAAAATAAGCCTAAATCAAAAGCAATTTGAACAACTCAGGCATGGAGTTTCCGACTTACCACATTTGGTTTTGCATGATGCTGATAGTGCATATGGTTCCACCATTGTCTGGATGCGCCCTGAAAGCAAACAAAAGAATTACTCCTGTTGTCTACCTGTGTTCATGTCAAGGAAAAGCCATGAAATTTGAGATCCTCCTAGAACAGGTGTCATGTGGTTCAAATCTACCTGTGTTCATGTCGAGGAAAAGCCATGAAATTTGAGATCCTCCTAGAACAGGTGTCATGTGGTTCAAATCTACCTGTGTCCATGTCGAGGAAAAGCCATGAAATTTGAGATCCTCCTAGAACAGGTGTCATGTGATTCAAATCTACCTGTGTTCATGTCGAGGAAAAGCCATGAAATTTGAGATCCTCCTAGAACAGGTGTCATGTGATTCAAATCTACCTGTGTTCATGTCAAGGAAAAGCCATGAAATTTGAGATCCTCCTAGAACAGGTGTCATGTGATTCAAATCTACCTGTGTTCATGTCAAGGAAAAGCCATGAAATTTGAGATCCTCCTAGAACAGGTGTCATGTGATTCAAATCTACCTGTGTTCATGTCAAGGAAAAGCCATGAAATTTGAGATCCTCCTAGAACAGGTGTCATGTGATTCAAATCTACCTGTGTTCATGTCAAGGAAAAGCCATGAAATTTGAGATCCTCCTAGAACAGGTGTCATGTGATTCAAATCTACCTGTGTTCATGTCAAGGAAAAGCCATGAAATTTGAGATCCTCCTAGAACAGGTGTCATGTGATTCAAATCTACCTGTGTTCATGTCAAGGAAAAGCCATGAAATTTGAGATCCTCCTAGAACAGGTGTCATGTGGTTCAAATTATCAACTATTCAAAATGTCGGGACATTTAAATTACACAAATGCATGGAGTACTAGGCACCCAGCCTAAGGTGTATATGAAAACATACAAGATACACTTACACATACACTTACAACAGGCAAAAAGAAGAAATTTCACAAAAAACACCTGAGAAAAATTTACCTTGATGAATCCCATGACGAAGTCATGAAAACGATGATCCCAGAAAGAGGACTTGCAGACTGAGAGGTGGCCAAAGTCATGCTGTAACCAGCCAGTTTGGGCCTGCCAGAATTTCATTAAAAAAGTTATTTCATATTCATTTAAAGACAAAAATGCTAAATGTGAATACCCATAATATGTGATGATATGCCCTCAATATCTGCTGTTTTAATGTCTTTTCACCAAATATCCCAGTCAAATATCTGTAAATGTAAGCTACCTTTAACACAATTTGTTCAATTCAAGAATGAGATCCTTTGTTTCTGCAGACATTCCATTGCGTTTGCAATCCTACAAATCAACAGCACAAAATCCTCTCCCTAACCCAAAGCTTTACCAGACACAAATTTTCACCTCCTGGATTTGAGCTCCCGTCCCCTCTGCTTACCTGAACTGTGGAGTAGCACAGCAGAGAGATTGTCCAGGGGATCCACCCTGTGCCGTACCAGTGCATGACCAAGTAGGCCATTGCCTCCAAGGCCAATATATGACCAAGGTGGAAGAAGTAGAACCAAAAATTTGGTTTGAACAAGTTCTGAAAAATAGAAAATATTAAAGTATGGTGAGGTTTAACTAAAACCAAAACACATCAGACTGTTTTGACAATTTTATACATTGTGGTATTTATAAGCTTTTGGCGTGTTTTTTTTCCTGAACATGGCAGAGGTTGTGACCAACAGCTAAAGAACACCACCGAGCACAAAACTGTCAAAATACTGTAAATCACATAAAGTTTAGCCGATGAATAAGCATATCCCATGATTCCTTGAGTCTAGTTGTGATTTTTGGTAATTGGACACAGATGGGGGTCAGTGGGGGTCTGAGGTGTGTGTTTGCAGGATTGTACAGACCTGTGACAAGACCAATAAACATGCTTACACTTCACTGAACATGCTACTGATAGCTCTGGAAAATCACTACACAGCTACTGTTAGAATGCAGAGCTCAGTATGGTTTGCCTAGTGACGAATAGGTATCTAGTCTAAAGTAAATAAATACCCATGTGCATTGTAAAAGCTAAATTACAAGTATAAATACGAGACTTTACTGCTCCAGCTTTACAGGATTGCAGTTGTTTTATCAGAACTCAAGATAACACCTTACCAGCTAACAACAGCGTTCATTGCATGGAAATTTGGGGGGAGGAGCTACATGTGTGAATTATTGAGTATTCAGATACAAATGGCAGAGTTGTATTGATATCAAGGCTAATCCCAACCTTTCCCACAGCTCTGGGTATAGTCTTGAAAGTTTCAACAGTAACTTCAGGAGGCCCGTCAATCACAACAGAGACCCTATCTGACAACCTGATGTGTTAGCAATTGTTTTTAGTTCTACTCACAGTAAATGTGTTAGGCATGTTGTGTAAACCACTGAAATACACGACTACATGGCTTTACTGAAATGGTTTAGTGGGAAAGTCCAAAGCAGATTCACAAAAATTACTGTACATGGATTTCACTGGGCACATGGCTGCATGTAAATTAATGGATCTCCGTCTGCTAGTCTAGATTTGGTGGGAGACTTTACGCTCCAAGAGGCGTGTCAATGAAAATGCATCTCATTGGCCAGTGTTGAAATGGGTAAGGTGTCAGTTACCTGTAGACATTAACGTGTGTGTGACTCTTGAGTTCTCAGTCCAGTTGCATGGCAATCGGCTGTCAAAACGATGCAAGGACGTGGTTAGAACAGATGACATATCTAGTTTCGGAAACTTTACCGAAATGTGTTTTCTGTGTTCAACTGAAGGTACCCGATTTGACAAGGCGGGAAAATAGAATACTTCTGAAATGGGAGGAGAGTTTTGACTGAAATGAAATAACGTGCATGAAACATGGCAAATTCCACTGCTATTTTACGAGGGCTTGACGACTTTGAAGTTACCATTCAGACCTGTTTCTCTGAAATGCCTTTGTATAATGCCTTTGTATACCGATTTGTTAAATTTATTTATGGGGCCGTGAATGGAAAACACCAATCCCCGGATAAATGCGATTATCGGGGGACCTCCATAAAACCAAAGCAATTAAGCATTTGCCCATTCAACTGAGGCCAGCAAATGTAACCCACAAATTTATCCTGTCAACCTGAGAAATAATAATTCAAGTAGCCTGTTTAGCGTGGACATTTTTGGAATATATAGGTTTGTTGCAATTGTCGCTTGATACTTTATTCACTCTAATTCATGAGTAAAAGGTGTGACTAGTGGAGAAATCTGTAAGTCGAAGTACTACTACTGTAGTTGACGCCTATCCAGTGCAGATTAGCATCCTAAGACTTCATGATGTGTAATGGAGGGAGGGAGGGGGGGTGGGGGTCAAATACATGTATCTCATGTGTTATGTCCCCTCAGACAGTGGAGAAGAACGGGTCAAAAAAAAAAAATTTTTTTTTTCCCACGACTGACTGACCCAACTTTGAGAACAATGGCTTGTTACGCGCCACCAACGACGTTTCAATGAGAGTCCAGATGGACTAGTGGGTGTATAATCACCCTTTTCTCAGTCCACGCCTGGGGAGTCTACCCCGTGTGGCAAGGGCCAGCAACCAGACCATCACTGGGGGTTACAGCTGAGGGCTGATCTCCTGTCATCTCCTCCGGCAACTCAAATAGGCTAAACTTTATAGCCAGTAATTTTCGGCTAAACTTGCTGTGATTTACGGTACATAGAAAACAAACTGATGTCAAATTTTTTAACATGTAAATCTGAAAATATTCATTTGGGTTGAGTCCTGTGCCTAACTCCAGACAACTGCTCGTTTTTCCCTCTAGGCCCATGAGGAATACCTTAACACCTTGATGAGATTCTGGTTGAACTTCAATAAAGCACTGTTCAGGGCAAATTTTGACAAAACTTTGCAAATCAATCTTTCATAACTTTTCTCAGAAATCAAATGGTCATATATCACTAAAATGTACATGTCTTGTACCAAAAAATTCATGACATATACAGTTGAGAAGTTGGTGAAAGTGAAATCTCTTTACTGCACTGATCCAGACAGTTGCATTATGAACTCACCATTTTCTCGGCAGTTGCTCTAACTTCCCTGAAATCTTTGTCCATGTCCCTCACAACGTACTCCCCTTTGCGGAGATCCCCTTTGTAGATGGGTGTTAGGTACTTCTTCACATTGCCGAGGTCATTGTGGAATGCTCGGAAGGCATCCTGACAACAAAGCCACATCACAAAACATTCACTTCCACTTTTTCGCATCTTTTTAGACACCTTCATCACGTTTCATCACGCGAACAACAATTGGAAATATGCTTCAGTGTTATTAATATGTAACACAGAGGTCAATTTTTCAGTTCTTGTATTTTTGTTTGAAACTGACTGATAATAATAGCAAAGAATACAAACCTTTCATAAAATATAAAGCAAAAGATAAGCCATTCGTCATGAAATTCATAAATCAAGCTATGCCCTATAGGAGCACAGACATGGCAGAACCCTTTAGCTTGGTTTTACAGTACGATAGGGCAGTAGACTAATTCTTACAGAATGATAGGGCAGCAGACAAGAATTCTTACAGTACGATAGCGCAGTAGGAAAGAATTCTTACAGTACGATAACGCAGTAGACAAGAATTCTTACAGTACGATAGGGCAGCAGACAAGAATTCTTACAGAACGATAGCGCAGTAGACAAGAATTCTTACAGTATGATAGGGCAGCAGACAAGAATTCTTACAGTAAGATAGCGCAGTAGGAAAGAATTCTTACAGTACGATAACACAGTAGACAATAATTCTTACAGTGCGATAGTGCAGTAGACAAGAATTCTTACAGTGCGATAGTGCAGTAGACAAGAATTCTTACAGTACGATAGCGCAGTAGACAAGAATTCTTACAGTATGATAGCGCAGTAGGGAAGAATTCTTACAGTACGATAGCGCAGTAGACAAGAATTCTTACAGTGCAATAACGCAGTAGACAAGAATTCTTACAGTGCAATAGCGCAGTAGACAATAATTCTTACAGTACAATAACGCAGTAGGCAAGAATTCTTACAGAACGATAGGGCAGTAGACAAGAATTCTTACAGTGCAATAGCGCAGTAGACAATAATTCTTACAGTACAATAGGGCAGCAGACAAGAATTCTTACAGTATGATAGGGCAGCAGACAAGAATTCTTACAGTATGATAGGGCAGCAGACAAGAATTCTTACAGTATGATAACGCAGTAGACAAGAATTCTTACAGTACGATAGGGCAGTAGACAAGAATTCTTACAGTATGATAGCGCAGTAGAAAAGAATTCTTACAGTACGATAGCGCAGTGCAATAGTGCAGTAGACAATAATTCTTACAGTACAATAGGGCAGCAGACAAGAATTCTTACAGTGCAATAGCGCAGTAGACAATAATTCTTACAGTACAATAGGGCAGCAGACAAGAATTCTTACAGTACGATAGCGCAGTGCAATAGTGCAGTAGACAATAATTCTTACAGTACAATAGGCAGCAGACAAGAATTCTTACAGTGCAATAGCGCAGTAGACAATAATTCTTACTGTACAATAGGGCAGCAGACAAGAATTCTTACAGTATGATAGGGCAGCAGACAAGAATTCTTACAGTATGATAACGCAGTAGACAAGAATTCTTACAGTACGATAGGGCAGTAGACAAGAATTCTTACAGTATGATAGCGCAGTAGGAAAGAATTCTTACAGTACGATAGCGCAGTGCAATAGTGCAGTAGACAAGAATTCTTACAGTGCGACAGCGCAGTAGACAAAAATTCTTAAAGTATGATAGCGCAGTAGACAAGAATTCTTACAGTGCAATAGTGCAGTAGACAAGAATTCTTACAGTGCAATAGCGCAGTAGACAAGAATTCTTACAGTGCGATAGCGCAGTAGACAAGAATTCTTACAGTGCAATAGTGCAGTGCAATAGTGCAGTAGACAAGAATTCTTACAGTACGATAGGGCAGTAGACAAGAATTCTTACAGTGCAATAGTGCAGTAGACAAGAATTCTTACAGTGCGATAGCGCAGCAGACAAGAATTCTTACAGTACGATAGGGCAGTAGACAAGAATTCTTACAGTGCAATAGTGCAGTAGACAAGAATTCTTACAGTGTGATAGCGCAGTAGACAAGAATTCTTACAGTATGATACCGCAGTAGGAAAGAATTCTTACAGTACGATAGCGCAGTGCAATAGTGCAGTAGACAAGAATTCTTACAGTATGATAACGCAGTAGACAAGAATTCTTACAGTACGATAGGGCAGTAGACAAGAATTCTTACAGTATGATAGCGCAGTAGGAAAGAATTCTTACAGTACGATAGCGCAGTGCAATAGTGCAGTAGACAAGAATTCTTACAGTATGATAACGCAGTAGACAAGAATTCTTACAGTACGATAGGGCAGTAGACAAGAATTCTTACAGTATGATAGCGCAGTGCAATAGTGCAGTAGACAAGAATTCTTACAGTGCGACAGCGCAGTAGACAAAAATTCTTAAAGTATGATAGCGCAGTAGACAAGAATTCTTACAGTGCAATAGTGCAGTAGACAAGAATTCTTACAGTGCGATAGTGCAGTAGACAAGAATTCTTACAGTGCAATAGCGCAGTAGACAAGAATTCTTACAGTGCAATAGCGCAGTAGACAAGAATTCTTACAGTGCAATAGTGCAGTGCAATAGCGCAGTAGACAATAATTCTTACAGTACGATAGGGCAGTAGACAATAATTCTTACAGTGCAATAGTGCAGTAGACAAGAATTCTTACAGTGCGATAGCGCAGTAGACAAGAATTCTTGCAGTACGACAGCGCAGTGCAATAGCTCAGTAGACAAGAATTCTTACAATGCGATGGTGCAGTAGACAATAATTCTTACATTACGATAGGGCAGTAGACAATAATTCTTACAGTGCGATAGTGCAGTAGACAATAATTCTTACAGTGCAATAGCGCAGTAGACAAGAATTCTTACAGAACGATAATGCAGTAGACAAGAATTCTTACAGTATGATAGGGCAGTAGACAAGAATTCTTACAGTATGATAGGGCAGTAGACAAGAATTCTTACAGTATGATAGGGCAGTAGACAAGAATTCTTACAGTATGATAGCGCAGTAGGAAAGAATTCTTACAGTACGATAACGCAGTAGGCAAGAATTCTTACAGTATGATAGGGCAGCAGACAAGAATTCTTACAGTATGATAGTGCAGTAGACAGTATAATAGGGCAGTAGACAAGAATTCTTACAGTATAATAGGGCAGTAGACAAGAATTCTTACAGTATGATAGCGCAGTAGGGAAGAATTCTTACAGTACGATAGCGCAGCAGACAAAAATTCTTACAATACGATAGCGCAGCAGACAAGAATTCTTACAGTGCGATAGCGCAGTAGACAAAAATTCTAACAGTACGATAGCGCAGTAGACAAAAATTCTTACAATACGATAGCGCAGTAGACAAGAATTCTTACAGTATGATAGCGCAGTAGACAAGAATTCTTACAGTACGATAGCTCAGTAGACAAGAATTCTTACAGTATGATAGCGCAGTAGACAAGAATTCGTACAGTGCGATAGCACAGTAGACAAAAATTCTTACAGTATGATAGCGCAGCAGACAAGAATTCTTACAGTATGATAGCGCAGTAGACAAGAATTCTTACAGTGCGATAGCACAGTAGACAAGACAAGCACATGGTCAGAATTCTTACAGTGGCATCTTGTCCAGCAAAATGGCTGATGACCCGACTTCCTCCGGGATGACGCCTGGACCAGTTAGTTATGTCATAGACCTTCCCCTCGATCACGAGCCACTTGTCATCGTGCTTGTTATGAGCAATGACATCTTCCCAGGTAAACGTATCATTGGACGGTGGTATTCCCATCGTGTGGCCGGCTCTGATCGTAACCTGTCAACATAGTGAAGAGGGCTAGATGAGAGCAAGCAGTCTGGAGACAACTGATAGTGCAGACTAATAATACATCGTTACAAGTTCTTATTTAGGAAGAGCAATAGAAATGAATGAGTGTAATGTACATTGTTCAGCCATTACACTCATTCATGCACGTCCATGTACAGTACATTGTTCAGCCATTGCACTCATTCATGCACGTCCATGTACTGTACATTGTTCAGCCATTACACTCATTCATGCATGTCCACGTACTATACATTGTGCAGCCATTACACTCATTCGTGCATGTCTGCGTACTGTACACTGTTCAGCCATTACACTCATTCATGCACCTCCATGTACTGTACATTGTTCAGCCATTACACTCATTCATGCACCTCCACGTACTGAACAATGTTCAGCCATTACGCTCATTCGTGCACGTCCATGTACAGTACAGTGTTCAGCCATTACACTCATTCATGCATGTCCAAGTACCGAACGTTGTTCAGCCATTACTCATTCATGCATGTCCATGTACTGTACACTGTTCAGCCATTACACTCATTCATGCATGTCCAAGTATCGAACGTTGTTCAGCCATTACTCATTCATGCATGTCCAAATACTATACATTGTGCAGCCATTACACTCATTCGTGCATGTGCACGTACTGTACACTGTTCAGCCATTACACTCATTCATGCACGTCCATGTACAGTACATTATTCAGCCATTACACTCATTCGTGTATGGCCATGTACTGCACATTGTTCAGCCATTACACTCATTCAAGCACATCCATGTACAGTACATTGTTCAGCCATTATACTCATTCATGCATGTCCACGTACTGTACATTGTTCAGCCATTACACTCATTCGTGTATGTCCATGTACTGTACATTGTTCAGCCATTACACTCATTCATGCATGTCCATGTACAGTACATTGTTCAGCCCACACCCTCATTCATTGCACGACCATGTACATTACTTTGTTCAGCCCACACCCTCATTCATGCACCTCCACTTACCGAACACTGTTCAGCTATTACACTCTTTCATGCATGTCCATGTACAGTACATTGTTCAGCCCACACCCTCATTCATGCATGTCCATGTACATTGTTCAGCCATTATGGTAACTCAGTCATACAAGTACATGTGCCTAAATCTGCAAACTGCACACTGGCCTGAAAATAAGTTTTAAGCCCCTTTATAGCTGGTCTTTGAGAAAAGCTAGGCTAACACATGACAGCAACCTCAGCTTAAAAATTCCCTACAAAATTTACAATATTATTTACATACATGTACATGGCAGGTTTGTCCTTTCCCCAACAGCTGACCCTCAAAATGCATGTACTATCTGGTACAAAACTTGATCCTTGTCCTGAACACTGCATTTTAACATGCAGGCTTGGAATCATGCAGAGAAAATTGATGACATACCTTGTAAAAATGTCTGAAATTTAGCCTGAAAAAGGCAGTGGTACATGCACAGGTAGTGGGATATATGCGCATGTACTGTATGCATGCGCAGTCACTGTACACATACCCAGGCACTGTATACATGCGCAGGCACTGTATACATTCGCAGGCACTGTATACATGCGCAGGCATTGCATACATTCGCAGCACTGCATACTGCGCAGGCATTGCATACATGAGCAGGCACCACATACATGCACAGGTACTGTATACATTGCGCACGGTATACATGCGCAGGCACTGTATACATGTGCAGGCACTGTATACATGCGCAGACACTGTATACATGTGCAGGCACTGCATACATGCGCAGGCACGGCATACATGCGCAGACACTGCATACATGAGCAGCACCACATACATGCGCAGGTACGGTATACATGCGCAGGCACTGTATACATGCGCAGGCACGGTATACATGTGCAGGCACTGCATACATGCGCAGGCACTGCATACATGCGCAGGCACTGCATACATGTGCAGGCACTGCATACATGCACAGGCACTGCATACATGCGCAGGCCCTGTATAAATGCGCAGGTGCGCAGGCACTGCATACATGCGCAGGCACTGTATACATGCGCAGGCACTGCATACATGCGCAGGCACTGTAAATATGGCATAATACATGTACGCACATACATACCTGTGTGTACATTTAGGATATTCGGACAAAACTGGATCAAGTCAAACTAACTAATCAACCAATCAATGAACGGAAATTAAAAAAATATACATGTACATACATCACTTTCAGAAACTCCTGGAGCCTCACTGTACAACAAATCAAAGTTCAGTTCATCCAGAGGAGAAGACCTAATATCCATCTTAATAAACACCATGTTGTCCCGCCTACTGCACTGACTGACCAGACAGATGTAATGGTGCATGAAGGGACTAGTTTAAGCCTGTGTTAGTGGACAGGGGCCAGTGTAAGGCCACAGGTAAAAATGTATTTGTTTTGATTCCCTAAGCTGGGGTCTTCGTGGCTCAGTTGGTTAGCTCGCTAGCGCAGCGTAATGACCCATGAGTCCCTCACCAATGCAGATGCTGTACAGCGATCGTATAAGTGAAATATTCTTGAGTACGGCGTAAAACACCAATCAAAAAAAGAAACTGATTCCCTAAGCAGGCTTGTCACAAACTTGACGGCTGGACATGATCCAACCATTCTTAGTTTTTAGTTGCTCTGAGCCAATCATCAGCACACTCTTTAGTCATGTGACCTTTGTTATATCCAGGATCACCGGAGTCAGAATAAGAATTTGTCATGTTTGATACACTTTGTTACAAAGTTACACTTCAGCAATACTAACCTTTGTTATATCCAGGATCACTGGAGTCAGAATAAGAATTTGTCAGGTTTGATACACTTTGTTACAAAGTTACACTTCAGCAATACTAACCTTTGTTATATCCAGGATCACCGGAGTCAGAATAAGAATTTGTCATGTTTGATACACTTTGTTACAAAGTTACACTTCAGCAATACTAACCTTTGTTATATCCAGGATCACTGGAGTCAGAATAAGAATTTGTCAGGTTTGATACACTTTGTTACAAAGTTACACTTCAGCAATACTAACCTTTGTTATATCCAGGATCACCGGAGTCAGAATAAGAATTTGTCATGTTTGATACACTTTGTTACAAAGTTACACTTCAGCAATACTAACCTTTGTTATATCCAGGATCACTGGAGTCAGAATAAGAATTTGTCAGGTTTGATACACTTTGTTACAAAGTTACACTTCAGCAATACTAACCTTTGTTATATCCAGGATCACCGGAGTCAGAATAAGAATTTGTCATGTTTGATACACTTTGTTACAAAGTTACACTTCAGCAATACTAACCTTTGTTATATTTGTCACATTATGTCACCAAGCGCATATCAAAGGCCATTTTAGTTCCAGAAAAACTTTTGGGCTCAAACTCATCAAGCTGGACTAAAACTAATAAGTAAACTCAACAAAAATATGATGGGTTACCAATAAAACAAATTTTTTTCTCTGACATACAAAAGCTCTCAGAAAGCATTATTTTGCACTGTATTTTATAACATTTGGTTCTTAAATGCACTGTCACAACGTCACCTTCAATGTTTGCACTCAGAAACATTAATTTTGTTTCCAAATATTCTGAGGTCCTGTGTGACTATTTGGAGATTTAAATACATTTGTATTTACCTACACTTTACAAGGAGTGGGCTTCCTGAAGACTTCAAACTAACACACATCTCATTCATTAACTTGTGTAATGTGAGAAAAGTTTGGGTGAAAACCATTACAAAATGTCAGATGGGTGTTTCTGTGTTTCCTGAGGGCATCTGTGCTGTACAGTAAGTAAAACCTCTTTTATTTATTTATTTATTTGATTGGTGTTTTACGCCGTACTCAAGAATATTTCACTTATACGACGGCGGCCAGCATTATGGTGGGTGGAAATCGGGCAAAGCCCAGGGGGATACCCACGACCATCTGCAGGTTGCTGACAGACCTTCTCACTTACGGTTGGAGAGGAAGCCAGCATGAGCTGGACTTGAACTCACAGCGACCGCATTGGTGAGAGGCCCCTGGGTCATTACGCCGTGCTAGCGTGCTAACCGACTGAGCCACGGAGGCCCCAACTCTCTTTTATATTTCAGTCGACTTCTTTACCAAACTACAAACATAGTCTTTCAACCGGCCTGAACGCTCAAGGCAGCATGTACATGTACATGTGACAACTTGTGACCAACGTCTAATTATCTGAGTGGACAAGTTTGTAACAAGTTTGTGACAAGTCCTGAAATGGCTTCACTCAAGGACAAAACATATTGTCAACAGTTCAAAGGTCATGGATGAGTTGATTTGATCACTTCCCAGAGGGGGGGGAGGGGGGAGGGGGAAGCCACATTCATACATGCACAATGACATTTTACAAAGGGAAGTAACTTGTCCACTGTGGAGTTTAGCTTATAGTGAGGAAAAGCCCAAGACACATTAGGTGGGATTTTCCCAGTTGCATAGGCATACTGTATCTGTTGAATTTCTACGAATCCACCTAGTGTATACATGTGCACACACAAGCAACAAAAGTTTCACGTGATCTTGTCCACTATGAAAAACTGCCAGTATCAAACACGTCAGATACCAGCAAAACAATATGGCCGCAATACCAATCTGTCTGTGTTTCGCAAATCGACACGGGAAATTAAACAGCACTGAATTATATGACTAGTGCCATTTTGTTTGTGTTACCTGATTTATTAGGACACAATTAATTAATATGGCTGACCATGAGAGACAGAAAATCTGCCTGGTGTATTTGCAAGTACAATGTACACAGCAAATATCCTCAGTATACATGCTTTTCACTGGCAGAAAAGTTTTTCCCTTAAAGCCAATCTACCTCGATATTTTAAAGTTGTTGAGAAACTTCTCCAATTTTGATTTCCACGCTTTAACGTGCACTTTCATGGACTTTTTCATCAACTACATGAATTACACCGGACTCCAAATAAATCTGGTTCCATCTTGGAGGCCTATGATCTATAGGATTCCAATAATCTGGTTCAATCCTTGGGATAAGCAATTAAAACGGAAACATGGCATTTTCTAGGAGCCAAACCAGAAATCTAGAAGAATGTGGTTCTTAGTTTGCTTTATTTCAAGCCCTGTAACAAAAGCCCCTCTGTACAAAACTTCCCTGTAATTAGTGGTTCTTAGTTTGCTTTATTTCAAGCCCTGTAACAAAAGCCCCTCTGTACAAAACTTCCCTGTAATTAGTGGTTCTTAGTTTGCTTTATTTCAAGCCCTGTAACAAAAGCCCCTCTGTACAAAACTTCCCTGTAATTACAGGTGATACTCGTGTACTGTAGTGTACACCTGAAGTGAACATTTTACCCACAGAGTGTACATGCAGCATTTTACCTGAAGTGTACATGTAGCATTTTACCTGAAGTGTACATTTACATGTAGCATTTTACCTGGAGTGTACCTGTAGCATTTTACCTGGAGTGTACATGCAGCATTTTACCTGAAGTGTACATTTACATGTAGCATTTTACCTGGAGTGTACCTGTAGCATTTTACCTGGAGTGTACATGTAGCATTTTACCTGAAGTGTACATTTACATGTAGCATTTTACCTGGAGTGTACCTGTAGCATTTTACCTGGAGTGCACATGTAGCATTTTACCTGGAGTGTACGTGTACATGTAGCATTTTACCTGAAATATACCTGTAGCATTTTTCAAGTTCACCTTTTGCCTGACTGAGTTTTTTTTGCAAAGTCTGATTAAATTCTTGTCAGAAAAACTTGACTGTTGGCATCTAAAGTATCATTTCAAGGCCTTCAAAGGCTTTTTGAAAAAGAATTTCTACATATCAAACTTAGGTGAAGAAGTACAGCACTGTAAATGTTGAAACAAAAAAACAACAAACTAACCATCTTACTTCACCCTTTCTATCTTGCTGCAAACTGTACATGTACACACAATGACAGTGCACAGCAAAGACACACATCTCCTACTGCATCTCAATAAAACACAGTACCACTTGTGAATTCTAATATATCTGATCTATTCACAAAACACGGGACACTGTGAGAAACAGTAGACCAATTCTTTGTGACCACTCACACATGAACTTAGCCCTTATCTACATTATGTTTTTTTTAACACATGCCTTCACCACAGTGAATCCAAACGGCCTACTGCACGTACATGTACATGTCTCACTTTACAGAGTGATGCCAGAAGACAGCGTTCCAGTTTGTTATCGGTCAGTCAATACTACACAAGTCTAAAGTCTACTGGTTAACCCATAAACCCATGTATGCAATGAACTAACATTGCAGCTGCCTATCTCAAATCTACTCATTAACCCATAAACATGCATGCGATGTACTAAAATTGCAGCTGCCTATCTCAAATCTACTCATTAACCCATAAACATGTATGCGATGAACTAACATTGCAGCTGCCTATCTCAAATCTACTCATTAACCCATAAACCCATGTATGCAATGAACTAACATTGCAGCTGCCTATCTCAAATCTACTCATTAACCCATAAACATGTATGCGATGTACTAACATTGCAGCTGCCTATCTCAAATCTACTCATTAACCCATAAACCCATGTATGCGATGAACTAACATTGCGGCTGCCTATCTCAAATCTACTCATTAACCCATAAACATGTATGCGATGAACTAACATTGCAGCTGCCTATCTCAAATCTACTCATTAACCCATAAACCCATGTATGCGATGCCTATCGCAGCTGCCTATCTCAAATCTACTCATTAACCCATAAACCCATGTATGCGATGCCTATCGCAGCTGCCTATCTCAAATCTACTCATTAACCCATAAACCCATGTATGCGATGAACTAACATTGCAGCTGCCTATCTCAAATCTACTCATTAACCCATAAACCCATGTATGCGATGAACTAACATTGCAGCTACCTATCTCAAATCTACTCATTAACCCATAAACATGTATGCGATGAACTAACATTGCAGCTACCTATCTCAAATCTACTCATTAACCCATAAACATGTATGCGATGAACTAACATTGCAGCTGCCTATCTCAAATCTACTCATTAACCCATAAACATGTATGCGATGAACTAACATTGCAGCTACCTATCTCAAATCTACTCATTAACCCATAAACATGTATGCGATGAACTAACATTGCAGCTACCTATCTCAAATCTACTCATTAACCCATAAACATGTATGCGATGAAATAACATTGCAGCTGCCTATCTCAAATCTACTCATTAACCCATAAACCCATGTATGCGATGAACTAACATTAACAAGGAAATGATGGTACTTGTTGCTGCCTCATATGGCGCTCAGCACTGAGAGGTTAGAGCAAGGAAATGATGGTACTTGTTGCTGCCTCATATGGTGCTCGGCACTGAGAGGTTAGGGCAAGGAAATGATGGTACTTGTTGCTGCCTCATACGGCGCCCAGCACTGAGAGGTTAGAGCAGGGAAATGATGGTACTTGTTGCTGCCTCATATGGTGTTCAGCACTGAGGGGTTAGAGCAAGGAAATGATGGTACTTGTTGCTGCCTCATATGGCGCCCAGCGCTGAGAGGTTAGAGCAAGGAAGTGATGGTACTTGTTGCTGCCTCAGACGGCGCTCAGCACTGAGAGGTTAGAGCAAGGAAATGATGGTACTTGTTGCTGCCTCATATGGCGCCCAGCACTGAGAGGTTAGAGCAAGGAAATGATGGTACTTGTTGCTGCCTCATACGGCGCTCAGCACTGGGAGGTTAGAGCAAGGAAATAATGGTACTTGTTGCTGCCTCATACGCTGCTCAGCACCGAGAGGCCAGAGCAAGGAAATGATGGTACTTGTTGCTGCCTCATACGGCGCTCAGCACTGAGAGGTTAGAGCAAGGAAATGATGGTACTTGTTGCTGCCTCATACGGCGCTCAGCACTGAGAGGTTAGAGCAAGGAAATGATGGTACTTGTTGCTGCCTCATACGGCGCTCAACACTGAGAGGTTAGAGCAAGGAAATGATGGTACTTGTTGCTGCCTCATACGGCGCTCAGCACTGAGAGGTTAGAGCAAGGAAATGATGGTACTTGCTGCTGCCTCATATGGTGTTCAGCACTGAGAGGTTAGAGCAAGGAAACAGGACTCGTTGACCTAGCGTCAGTATGATGTGCCTGGGCAGGGTGTAACATCTCGTGTCTTTGGCATGCAGGGCTTTATTGAGAAAACATTTGAAGGTTATGATCCCAAACTTTAAAGGTGACATTGTAGGGATGGAAATAACACCTGTCTACCCGTCAGCGACAGACAATTTCTCTCGGAGGGAAAAGTCACAATCAAATTCACCTGTCGCAGCAACATGTAGGCTCATGAAGTTTACAATCAGGCTGAAGACAACATTCATGCATGTCTATGTTTGTGAAGTCTGTATATTTACTTGGTGTTCCCATAATCACCCATAATGTTGTCGGCCCGAGTCAAAACTGTTACAGCGTCATTTAGTGGCCAAGGTCGTCATCGTCGTCATCAACGAAACTATCGTACATGCGCTTTGAATTCCCCGACCAAACATACATTCAACGTTGAAGAACACACTTCGGTTATCATAGCAATGTCAAAATTAGATCTGCAGGTAGCCATTTTAGATACGAAAAAATGCTTTAGTCCTGGCCTCTTCCTATCCCCCCAAAAGTGTGCAGCTTTAGAACCGCTTGCTCTCTACCTTTCGCTTTACATCACTGCAACCAATAGCAAATTTTGTACAGAAATCTTGAACAACACCCATGTCACTGGGGTCACGGTGATGAGGTAGGAAGTGATGTCAGAAAACACAAACAATCCGTAATACTTTATAGGCATGCATTCACTTTATCTAGAGTATGTACATGACCCTAACCAAAACCTGAAACAATTTTATTGATGAATGCTGATTAAATAGTTCTGCGCAAGAACACACATGATGACGTTAAGCCTAAACAAGCCTACGTGCATCTCACAGGCTCCAAATGTCAAGCTTGTCTATTGGTGGCAGTGATGTAAAGCGAAAGGTAGAGAGTGAAGCAAGCACTGTAGGAAATATGCGTATGGTGCTGCAGGTGTAAAGCGGAGCAACTCAAGACGCAAACACACATACATAAAAATGCACACAGATGTTTTTTCCTCTGTTGTTTGCCTTGAATGGGAAGCGCATGTGCACACAGGTACAGACTGAACTCCCACTGGTACATTTCATTTTGATGATCAACTGTGCAGGAGTCAAAGTCCTGACAGAATATTGAACAAACAGGAAAATGCTACTGAAGACTTATATTGTAACACAATAGACTTATACTGTAACACAGCAGACTTATATTGTAACACAGTAGACTTATATTGTAACACAGTAGACTTATACTGCTTTACCAAGGTGGTGGTGATGACGGAAAATAATTTCGCCACACTGAAATTATGTTCGCAAAATGTGACAGTGGCGATCAGTAGCGCTAGCACAGAATAAACTTTCTAAAAGTCAAACTGAGGGGGACAGGTAGATACCTGTAGGTGACAGGTACAAAAAAATTCTACCTGTCTCTGCCTCAGGTAGTTTTAAAAAATCATTTCTACACCTGCATTGTGACAGCCTGCATAAAGAAATTTTATGAAATGCAACAGAATGAAACTTTCTGACAGCTTCTGAGTATGACAACTTGACTTTTCATTGGTAAACCATCATGCTGACATGTATTTACAACAGAACTAAAATGGCTCTAGACAGATATGGCCCTGGCCTGATACTTCACTAATGGCTTGGATTCACCCTGCCACAAGAAGACACAGCATACATATAGGTGCATGCGCACCGAATGACAGACAACCAAATGTTTACCATGGTAACGGATCAAGATGGATGACCACAAATCCAAATGGATCACGATACAGCCTATTAATTGTCAGTCAGTTTTACACATACATGAGGAAGAAACAAGAGTGCCCAGGGTTAAACCACTGACCTTTGGCAAGCCTTAACCCAAAGATCTTTCCAGCTTGAGACACACAACTTGTGTGACCTCCCACTCTCTACTGGACATCGTGACATACATGTATTTGTAAGAGGGTCACCGCTGACTCGGGTAATAAACAGCGATGACAGCGTGTCACAGTACACCCACATCATAACGCTGATACACAGGCGAGAGGTCATTCACTGTGAATTCCGACAGCAACAAAGACCACTTCAAAGCAAAAAAGCACCAAATCTCTTGAAACAAAGATCGGAATCACGTCTCTTTGGCATGATGCTCCGGGCATACCTTGTCACTCATGTACAAATTTCCACACAATTCACGAATAACACTGAAAGTATGTGTATAATCTTGGGATCGGTGATGATCTGCTGACTTAAGCAGGGTCATTTAAAAGAAAAAGAGAACAAATAATATATCCCATGTAAACCTCTTAATACAGTTAAAAGGTTGATGACCAGGCTGTCTACACTGAGGTCACAGTTCTGACATGTCTGGCTGATGACCAGGCTGTCTACTCTGAGGTCACAGCTCTGACATGTCTGGCTGATGACCAGGCTGTCTACACTGAGGTCACAGCTCTGACATGTCTGGCTGATGACCAGGCTTTCTACACTGAGGTCACAGGTTCAAATCCCGGAGTGGTCTCAGCCAATGGTCAACCATAGAATCTGTGTCACATCTCTACACATAAAGCGTGATAATGATAGTCCTGTTACATGTACATGTAATACAAAGCTGGCAGCAGAACAAAGTTTGACATTTGAACTGACCTCACCAGTAATTGTTCTGGGTATTGTACATGTAGTTTTGAGGGCATCACAGAGCAAAATCTGACTGACACATTATCATTCACACACACTGTACACAATCACATCAGTTCATGTTCTTCATAAACAAACATACATGAATGTTAAATGTGCCACTTTTTGTAACAAACTGAACTTGTGACGGAAGGCTACAAATTCACCACCCTAACTGACTGCCATGTACACATGCAGTTTGATAAAGATGTCAGATAAGTCTGTATCATTTATCTGTATTAAGGGTTTAGGAGAGGTCTAAAGGCCATTTCAAAAAGCTGCATCCATAGACAGACAAATGCAAAATGTGAAGCCCAATTTGTAATTTGTCACATTCGATGATGTGACAGTGAAATTGCCAGAAAGCTTGCTGCAAAAATTTGTCCATCTAAGCACGGAAACCTTAAGTACACGCATGACAGTGAAGTAATTTCTCATTCAAGAGTGCATATGTATGCAGGCCTGTTTAAATTGGACCGAAAAACAATCATTTATTTATTTGATGTTTTATGCCATACTCAAAAATATTTCCCCTGTACAACAGTGGCCAGCATCATAGTGTGAAAAAAACGTGTCTCCTGGGTCACTGTGCCATGCTGGCCTGCTAACCCCTTGGCCATGGCGAACCCGCAACAAACAAATTGAGTACAAATATTTACTTATTTGAGATCAAATTTATCACTGAAAATATTCAGATTCCAGACACAAAATCAATTTTAAACTTCAGTTAACGAACTGAATTTGATATTGGTTTGTAATTATATGACCTGTATGAATCCTTGAACTCCTATAGTGAAATTCTGCGATTCTGAAGTCACTGGTCTGATCTTGGGCAGTCAAGACAACTTAGGCATGCAGAGAGGGGCCTTTAACTAGTCTAGAGCACCATTACTCTGATGGATAACATGTTGGCATAGATGAATGTATGTCACAGGTATCAATAAATACACATACATGTAATTAGGGTCAGATAAGTCAGCTAAAACCACTGATACTAGTGTCAATATACCTCTTACAAGGAAAATGTGGGACATGGTACAACAGAGTCACTGGGTAATAGGTGACAAACTAGGTGGTTAAACTTATGCTATGTACATGTGCAGTAAGTACAGCCATGATGATGATCAACTGTACCATGAACATATGCAGACTGTTGATCAATGTTGAGCTGATGAGGGCATCACTGAGCTGTTGAGCTGATCATGGTGCGGTGATCACATGGTCATGTGACATAATCTAGCCATAGGCGGCCTCCATGGCCAAGTGGTTTCAGTGCTAGAACACACTGACCCAAGAGCCTCTCACCAATGCAATGGCTGTGAGTTCAAGTCCTGCTTATGCTGGCTTCCTTTCTGGTCGTATGTGGTAAGGTCTTCCAACAACCTACGGATGTTTATGGACTTCCCTTTGGCTCTGCTCAGTTTACTCCCACCATAATGCTAGCCTCCATCATGTAAGTGAAATATTCTTGCTTAGTATGGCGTAAAACACAAGTCAAAAAAAGAAATGTCTCCATGTAGCTGGCATAGACAATGTTTAATTCACTTTCCTGACCAACATCTGCACTGACAACATGAATTAATCCAGGCTCTTGGATATCCAACAAAACAGCAACACATGAAGACTGGTCCCAAAGTCTACTACAGACAACCTTATGTCCAACAAAACAGCACCACATGAAGGCTGGTCCCAAAGCCTACTACAGACAACATTATGTCCAACAAAACAGCACCACATGAAGACTGGTCCCAAAGCCTACTACAGACAACCTTATGTCCAACAAAACAGCACCACATGAAAACTGGTCCCAAAGCCTACTACAGACAACATTATGTCCAACAAAACAGCACCACATGAAGACTGGTCCCAAAGCCTACTACAGACAACCTTATGTCCAACAAAGCAGCACCACATGAAAACTGGTCCCAAAGCCTACTACAGACAACATTATGTCCAACAAAACAGCACCACATGAAGACTGGTCCCAAAGCCTACTACAGACAACATTATGTCCAACAAAACAGCGCCACATGAAGATTAGTCCCAAAGCCTACTACAGACAACCTTATGTCCAACAAAACAGCACCACATGAAGATTAGTCCCAAAGCCTACTACAGACAACCTTATGTCCAACAAAACAGTACCACATGAAGACTGGTCCCAAAGTCTACTACAGACAACATTATGTCCAACAAAACAGCACCACATGAAGACTGGTCCCAAAGCCTACTACAGACAACATTATGTCCAACAAAACAGCACCACATGAAGACTAGCCCCAAAGCCTACTACAGACAACATTATGTCCAACAAAACAGCACCACATGAAGGCTGGTCCCAAAGCCTACTACAGACAACCTTATGTCCAACAAAACAGCACCACATGAAGATTAGTCCCAAAGCCTACTACTGACAACATTATGTCCAACAAAACAGCACCACATGAAGACTAGTCCCAAAGCCTACTACAGACAACATTATGTCCAATAAAACAGCACCACATGAAGACTAGTCCCAAAGCCTACTACAGACAACATTATGTCCAACAAAACAGCACCACATGAAGACTAGTCCCAAAGCCTACTACAGACAACATTATGTCCAACAAAACAGCACCACATGAAGACTGGTCCCAAAGCCTACTACTGACAACATTATGTCCAACAAAACAGCACCACATGAAAACTGGTCCCAAAGCCTACTACAGACAACATTATGTCCAACAAAAAAGCACCACATGAAGATTAGGCCTAAAGCCTACTACAGACAACATTATGAAATTTTGTGTAACTTGTCGTCCATTAAAATATGTAAATATAAAGAACAGGCAAGCTAAAAATTGCCACTTAATACCAAGGAAGACAAGAAGGCGCTGGAGATGGATCAAATCTTGATCTCTAGCGTAAAGATTCTTCTTGCTGTGAACAATGTTACATGTAGCTTGAAGGAATACTATATGACAGTGATACCATGACAGACTGGTCTCACCACGGCTGCACCTATTAAGATTGGAGAAGGGTCAGACTGAAGCTTCATCTTGTTTATCTCTACTGCTACTAAGATAATTATTTATTTATTTATTTGATTGATGTTTTACGCCATACTCAAGAATATTTCACTTATGCGACGGCAGCCAGCATTATGGCGGGAGGAAACCGAGCAGGGCTCGGGGGAAACCAAGACCATCCGCAGGTTGCTGGCAGACCTTCCCACTTACGCCCGGAGAGGAAACTAAGATAATTAAAAATCACATCTATCTTAGATACAGCAACTACATGTACGTAATATGTTTAGTGCACTGCACTACATTTTAGACTTCAAAGTGGTGACCACCACATAAAATTTGCTGAAGGTTTATCAGTTGTCTTGAAAACTGCACATCTCAATACATATTGTTGACTGGTCAGATTTTTAAACGGGCGCTCTTAGTTTGAGATTGCCCAGATGTTCTATGTTTGGCAAAATTTTCCTGGGTCAGGTATGGTCCTAAATAGCCAGACATGTGTACAAGCTCTGTCATTTACAAACATCTTTGTCCCTCCGTGAGTTCCCTGTGCAAAATTAGGGTTTCCTTGTGCATTAAAGGCCAGGAAAGAGCAGACAGGGTGTGCCACATGACTCATTGCAGTGCAGGTCCATCAGACGGATAATATTTGTCTCAAAGGCTTTGACAAACTGCTAAGATAACTGGATCAGTCCAACATTTCACAAAGCAACCATAGTTGACTGTGTAGATCTACAATCACTACACCAGGGGTTCATAGACATTTACCTTAACCACTCTTAAATTGCAGTTAAAAAATTCAAAATACTGAATACAGAGTTTATCCTATAAGCTATAACAAACTGACTACATTTCAGTAAAACTCAACTCTAAAAAAGACACTTTTTATGAAATATGAGGAGTGCAGGACATCTTTATCATTTCTCTCCGAAACATTTGTTTTGACTAATTGTTTGCACCATGCTCTCTCTACATGACAATCATCCGAAAATAATCTCAGCTTCCAATTGTACATCAGCTACAGATTTCTTCTCACTTCTCTGTAATTTGGAGATGTCATCCTTTGGAAAGGAACCCCATACCCATCCATTAACTTCACCATCTGATTACAGAGATGTACACTACCGTGTGCTTTACTCTCTATTACATATATCCACCATCCTTGTGCAGATAGAGGGCTCTAACATTTTACAAGCTGTATGTTTTCTTCATTTTAAAAGTATCCGGTTTTATCCCATTTGAAGGAAAAATTCGTACACAGAATTTTTTTCAATACTACTGATTGATTTTAACTTGGAAACTGTTAATTAAAATATCAATCATTAAATTACCTTTGACATTCTTTGTTTATGTTCATGTATTATATCACTCCTATGAATGGTTGACTCCGTCGTATCAAGTGCAACACCTTCGCATTTCAACGACCGGCCTCAGCCCATATATGGACAGAGGATTTCACATATTTCGCTTTGCAGTTCAGTTCTATAACCGCTGCTATCAGTGCTCAGAATGATACACTTATCCTTCAATGGCAATGTGTATCAGGGTTTTTATGAACGACTTCTGCCTTTGTTAAGGTCACTTTTCAAACCATGTGTGTGCACAAACTCCTCAGAAGTGTGGACATGAGCCCATATTTGGGATTATGAAACAAGACATTTGGTTGGTCAGGTAAGTTTCACTGAGCCAACCAAAGGTCATATTAAACAGTAGACTATGCTCACCGATGCAAGCAGCCATTTTCATGTCAGTTACCGTTTGGTCAGTTAAAACTGGCACAAAGGTCGGAGGGTTGTTTTTGTAATTAAAATGAATATAGCTACCAATAGAAAGCACACTGTACTTGCCAGTATGTTAAATTATCATTCTCCTGGAGTTTGCATGGTGATGGAGAATTTATGTTTACATGGTTTAGGAGAGCGACATAGAACATAGAAATTAATATTACTTTGTCTTTTTAGTTCTTTTGGGTACATGCAGTAACTAGATATTTCAAAACTCAATATGGCTCTATTACAGTTAGATCTGAAAAAAATTCAATATTTCTGATAGGGTAGTTCACATTTTGATGTCTATAAACCCCTGTACACGAGTTAAATAGGCAATTACCTTAGCCCACGATCACTTCATGTAATGGCGACCGCGCAAAATTTTGCTAAATTTTTGACTAACATCAGAGTAATCTCGGACTAGCCATTTCCTAGATCATTTAATTTAAACACTGAGATCTATTTTCAAAGATTCCTTATATTTACCTGCCTCAACATTTAATTGTTGAATTCAGAAACATGGTAGGTCCATTCCACAAAGGCATTTTGAGGAAGAGAAAATTATGGTTTCAACCACTCATACACATTTTAATCCATTTTAGACTAGTAATGTGCAGAAAATCTGATGAAGTGTTGACTTTTCTCTCAAAATTGCCGTGTGCATGCGCGACGCATCGGGTGCATCCAAAACCTAGATTTTACCTGAAACCACGGGATGAAAACATGGATAATAATACTGATAGCCAAAAGCTTTGATTTGAACCTTTATAAATAATTTTTCTGCCTCGTCTGAATGGGCAAATTTTTTCTTTCTATTCTGCATCCAATGATGACTGACGAAATCATTGGTAAAGTTGAACAGACAGGTTTCTTATGGATAATACCTGTGTTAATTAGATGGTAACGTTTCTGTAAAGTTCTAATACCGTTCTCAAACCATATGAGGTAAAGTTGTCATTTAAGACTGGTTGTCCGGTGTTGTCTTGTTTGGTTGATTTCTGTATCTTTTGGCACGCAGTTAAGTACACCCGCGAGTGAAAAGTAAATATTTCTGTTCACTTCAACGTTACGACTCGGGAATGGATTTACACTTGCAGGAGTGATAATAAAGGTCCTATCCTCTTGACCACCAGAAATTAGCCTGTGCCGCCGTTTTGGAGAGGCTTGAAATCGTTGAAAACAGATCTCAACGTTCAACGTTTTATTTCCTTATATGTGTGAATATTTAAAATATTTTACAGATATTTTACACATAACGTTTATACAAGAAGTCTTACAGAACTGGCTTTTCCGCATGACTGACTCGATCTGTGTTGAATAGAATAGCTCTCATTCAAATTCAAACCTTCTCCGTACAAATAGATCTACGCTTACTCTCGTATCATGTTAACTGTCGTGGTAAATCATTTACCAAGTACAAAACTGGCACGATGCACAACCCCCCACCCAACCACATCCCACCCCACCCCTGCTCTTGCCAGAAAGGAGCAGGAGGCACTGTCTTTCAAAGCATGGCATGTTACATGTATATTTGCTTCTTGTATGTACAGTGCCATCGTTCTAGTGCATTTGCACTTCTCACACGTAGTCCAGCCAGCGCTTGCACATCGCGGATGAATTCTTTCCATTTTCTTCAGTACTGTAAATGGAAATTACGTGACGATGCATCAAGCGATCAGCATGGTCTGTCTTTGGTTACAGTTTACAAGGAAATACATCAAAGCTCAGAAACATCCTTACCTAGAGCAGAAATTTCCAAACAAACCGGTTGAAATTTTGTCACCCACGTTTCCCGGTTCGGCCATAAACGGAAATGCTGGCCTCATGAGGACAGCGAAACGTCGTGTTGAGGGTCTCTACGTGGGGTACGCACTTACGTTTCATTTTGCTTAATCCTCTTTCACAGAAGTTTTCTACATAACATATTCCTGGTAAAATACAAGATCCTATTTTAATGTTAAACAACAGCTATGAACATAAAGTGCTAAAAGCAAATATATTTTGTATAGTAACTACCAAAATTGAACACCCATATTCGTAACCTTCGCTGAGATGCATCTCTCCAATCTTGAACCTTGACTACACAAAATCGCGCGACTGGCCCCTAAATGTGTATTTTCAAGTAAGTGCACTTATACAATATAACAGAGTAACCAATGTACATGTTCTCTGTTCTCAAGCACTACTTGGTCACACCATAAACGAAACCATGTCTTAAACTTTAACTCAGTTCCACTGGTCAAAGAGAAGGATATGGAGATAAAATGTGCAAGGTGTATACATGTACCGATATGATAAAATATACTTTAGATGTAGTTAAAGTGTTTCCGACTGAAAGAATGAAGCAGGCTACGCAACAAAACCTTGTGCAATCTCCCATTACACTAATGTTTACATCCAGCTACATGTAGCAGATGAATAAATGTCCGCAGCGTACAGTCATAAATATCTGAAGATGTCATGTCTTGTGGTGTGATGTCTTGCTGTATCATGTCCAATACTGTCACGTCTGCATGGTGCTGTCACATCTGGTGGTGACGTCATGTCTGGTGGTGACGTTATGTCTGGTGGTGCCATGTCCAGGACTGTCATGTCATGGTGCTGGTGGTGCCACACATGGTGAGTTCAGGTCTGGTGGTGCCAAACAGGGTGAGGTCTGGTCTGGTCTGGTGGTGCCTCATGTGGTGAGGTAAGGTCTGTTGGTGCCCCATGCGGTGAGGTCAGGTCTGGTGGTGCCACACATCATGAGGTCAGTTCTAGTGGTACCACACGAGATCAGTTCTGGTGCTACCGTGCATGAGATCACCTCTGGTGGTGCCACACATGAGATCAGTTCTGGTGGTGCCACACATGGTGAGTTCAGGTCTGGTGGTGCCAAACAGGGTGAGGTCTGGTCTGGTGGTGCCTCATGCGGTGAGGTAAGGTCTGTTGGTGCCCCATGCGGTGAGGTCAGGTCTGGTGGTGCCACACATCATGAGGTCAGTTCTAGTGGTACCACACGAGATCAGTTCTGGTGCTACCGTGCATGAGATCACCTCTGGTGGTGCCACACATGAGATCAGTACTGGTGGTGCCACACATGGTGAGTTCAGGTCTGGTGGTGCCCCATGTAGTGAGGTCAGGTTTGGTGGTACCACACATGAGATCAGTTTTGGTGGTGCCACACATGAGATCAGTTTTGGTGGTGCCACACATGAGGTCAGTTCTGTTGGTGGCATACTTGAGGTCAGTTCTGGTGGTGCTACACATGAAGTCAGCTCTGGTGGTGTCACACATGTTGAGGTCAATCCTGGTGGTACCACACATGATGAAGTCAATCCTTGTGGTGTCACACATGGTGAGGTCAATCCTGGTGGTGCCGCACATGATGAAGCTATGTCTGAGGTGCCACATTTAGTGAGCTGAGGTCGTGCCACTCAAGATGAGTTCAGGTGTTGTGGTGTCATCCATGGTGAGTTCAGTTTTTGGGTCACACAGTGTGAGTTTAAATGAGGTGGTGCCACACATGGTGAGTTCAGGCCTGGTGGTGCCACACATGGTGAGCTCGGATCTGTTGGTGCCACATGTGGTGAGGTCAGATCTGATGGTGCCACATGTGATGAGGTCAGGTCTGGTGGTGCCACCCATGGTGAGTTCAGGTCTCGTGGTGCCACACATGCTGAGTTCCAGTCTGGTGGTGCCACACATGGTGACGTCAGGTCTGGTGGTGCCACACGTGGCGAGTTCAGGTCTGGTGGTATCAAAGACTTTAATAAAAATGCTTGCAGCTTCCTCCCTTGGCGCTCAGCACTGAGAGATGAGATCAAGGAAACTAGACTGGTTGGCCCGGTGTCATTATAATGTGACTGGGTAGGGTGTCAGGTCTGCTGTCTTCGGTGCGATACTTCAGCGGCGGCGGCACTTTGGTAGCATGGACTCGCCCTGCCACAAGAGGACACAGTGTATACGCACAGACCTAATGCCTCCTCATCGTCATATGACTGAAACATTGCTAAGCGCGACCTGAAACCACAAGCGTACATATATGTAGCTAAGGATCAGCAGTAAGAGAAGCACTCCCCGTCCTCCCCTGTCCTCACCAACAAATTTGTTCTAGCAAAACTTTCAGCATTGTTCTTGCTATCTGACAACTAAAGTGTGAAAAAGTTGCCATATCTACAATGCTGCCTCACTGAAATGTCATGCTGGTAATATCACCTGATGTGACGCCTCGACTCTAATCCAGTATATCGACATCAGGCTGACCAATATTTTGGGCAATCAAATCAAGTCAAAATTTAAACCTCGTCACAAAGGTGAAAGTGATACAGAATCGACACTGATTGGCTGACAATGGAGATAGGATTCCCTGGGTTAAACCTTGTACCCTTGATCCTGCTTGAATAAATCTACCAATCCAATCAGAATCGATTCTGTATCCCTTTAATTTTTCTGTATATAACATTTGTGAGGAGGCCAAAATATTAATTTTAAGGCACTCCATATACTTGTGTTTTGTATTTTGAAATGACTTCATGGAACCTCAGGCCCTAGGTTTCTTCCCATCGACTGAGTGTCAAAGTATACGGATTGAAACCAGCCAATGAAAAAACAAGAGTTCAGGTAAACGCAACATGCGCCCCAACAAATACATTTATTTGAAATATATAAAAGAATACCAGCAGTATTGTGGTGAGTATAACCCCTGAGGGGAATCCTCATGGGTATTGATACCATGACAACCGCGGAAATAGACAAATGTGGATCGTGACACGTCGTCATCTGCGAATTTATGTATCTACCAACAATTAAAACTGTACATAAAAAACATAATGTTATAGACCGGAGACGAAATAATATCTATTCATTTAGTATATGTAGGGAAATTGGCTCCCTGGTAACCATGACAACCGTGAAAATAGACACATGTGAGTCGCGACACATCATCATCTGTTTATGTATGTATCCACTCTCTACACGGAAAACAGTTGGAGTTACAGGCCGGACATAAAATCGCATCTATTTATTATCAAACATATAAAGAAATACCTATGTGGTTACCATGACAACCGCAAAAATGTGAGTCGTGACACATCGTCATCTGTGTATCTATGTTTATGTAAAAATTAAAACTCTATGGGGAAAATTGTTGGGAATTATATCCCGGACACGAGATCATATCAATTTACATAGTATGTATAGAAAAATGGCAATCAGGTTAACCATGACAACCACGGAAATGGACAAATGTGAGATGTGACACATCGTCATCTATGTATGTATGTATCCACCAAAAATTTAAACTCTACGCAGAAAACAGTCGGAGCTAAAGCCCAGACTCGAATATGGACGGACAGACGGACAAAATCGTTATAACATAATACGCTCCGTCTAATGACGGGCGTATAAAAAGCACTCAAAGAAGTAACTCAAAACAAGTTGTTTATATTGCACTCAAACTTAAGTTATATTTACCAACAAATTTAAGGTGAAATAAGATATTGCAGAAAAAAAATTGTAAAAGAGATGCATGTATTTAAGTAAATATAAATTTGGTAATTTGTAAAAATATACATTACTTAGTATTTGTTGTCTTAACAAAACATACAGTGATACATGAAAATTAACACACTAAATTATTTTTGTTTCTGCTTTTTTATACAGGAAACATACAGTTCCCAAGAAATCATATTATACTTAACTTACACCTTATATATTTTAAGGTACATCCAAAATCAAAAATCAGTTCTATTCAAAATAGAGATCAGTTCTTAATTTGCAAGAACCATTGCAGGTGTTGGTTGGCTCAGAAGTGGTGGTGATATGGCCAGTTTATTGACAGAGGCTAGACGGGCTCGATGAGTAAAAAGTATACGAATGGATCTATGCTGTGGAGAAAAAGGGCTGAGAGCAATGAGGTAGCTCAAACCCACCAATCTCACCTTTGTACGACTACTGTGCGTTTTATCTAACATATTTAATATATGGCGTGGTACATATAGCATTCTATTGAATCAGTTATATGCATAATATGTTGGGTGTGCGGACACTCACTACTAATTCTCGTGAAGACTGTATTGGAGGCTACAAAATAGAAAGTTAGCGAGACCCAAAAAGAAGAAGAATCCAATCACTCCAGCGCTGTTAGACACACGAGAAGGGAGTGGCAGTCTAATTGATTAGAGAATTATAACCATATTTCAACTGACGCATGCTGGGTTCTTCAGATCCGCAGAGTTGCTAGCGATAAAGCTCTGTTACCTTGTGTTTGCTGTATAAAACGTATTTTGCTGAAAAACCTACAACAGATGTGTATAGAGCTGGGGCGTGGGTTTTGATAGGTAGGACGGGCAATGTTACATGTCCAGTGAAGAACCTTCAGTTATTTCTATGGTAAATATCCAGGAGACCTCCAGTGAATATGTATTCAGATGTGTTGTTAAATGCTATGAGAGTTACAAGCTGAGAAAACCGGATGTACCGTATGGCGATTTAGGGAGATTTTCATTGAAACATTGTTACCAATTGTCTTGAATGTAAAAATCGTATGCCTTCACAGCTTATGAGCAGGTGGTGCGTCATGGCACTCCAGATATAAAGTTCAAGCGCTACGGTCGTTGGCAAAATGAGAATCTGAAAATGGTTACATGAAAATTGTGCAGAAAGTGGGCTGAGAGTTTCTTTGTCACTTTGTCTCTAAGCCCTTATATCTCGTGACACACATCGCAAAGCAAGAAATGTATTGTCTTAGTTGACGAACGGCGTGCGCATGTGAATGATGGAGAAATGAAGCGGAGCGAAAATAAAAGGCAATTTGATTTCTCCATGGCACGGATTAATCAAGTAAGGGGGAAGTTGTGTGTGACCTCATGGAGTGGGGAGGGCTTGGGGTGAAATTGTGGCATGGGATTTTTGTGCTAGAAACCTGTATAAATACAATGGAACGGAAAGAACATTCAATCTCATCCGTGTTCCGAGCAGTTGGAAACGCTTTTCTTCGCTGATTACCGATTGTTATTTACGTAATTTTGTGGAACAGTTTTGATAAGTCGATATATATATATATATATATATATATATATATATATATATATATATATATATATATATATATATATATAGCGAATAATACATCTTAATGTTATGTGCTAAGATAGAAATGCGCAGTAGGTAATATCAGTATTCATGAAAACGCTTTGCCCGCAGTTACAGGCGACTGGAGAGCATGATAATAGACATGAAGCTGAATAAATTGTCTGGAGGCTGACACAATTGGTCGATGAGCCATACAGGCTGGGCAGATGAGGAGCCGATATAAAACATCGATGAACCATACTAAGGCTGCGCGGCTGAAGAGCCGATATAATACGTCGATGAGCCATGTGGAGGCTGGGCGGCTGAAGAGCCCATATAATACGTTGACGAGTCATGATTAAAGGCTGGGCGGCTGAAGAGCCCATATAATACGTTGAAGGCCATGATTAAAGGCTGGGCAACTGACGAGTCGATATAATATGTAGATGAGATATGTGAAGGCTGGGTGGCTAACGAGCTGACATAATACGTCAATGAACCACACTAAATCTGGGCGACAATATGATTCGTCGATGAACCATACTAAGACTAGGCAGCTGAACAGCCGATATAATACGTCGATGAGCCATACAAAGGCTGGGCAGCCGGTGAGCCGATATGTGCGTCGATACGCCATGATAGGACACAGACCCCCATTACAACTTCCGGCGAATGTAATTCTGTGTATTTTTTTTTTTGCTGCCAGCCTGCCGTTTTTGGTGTACGGGTGCATGCTTGGTATCAAAATGATGGAAATTATCTAAGCTTTGGACAGGTATGAGTTTTAATGATGAGAGTTTGATATTCTGGGCGAGAGGACACAAGGAGACAGGTGGTGATGAAACTGAGAAAGACGTCCGATTGGCGTTGCTATGCAACCCTCCCAGCTGCCGGCATAGAAAGGTCCAGATTTTGACAGTCAACCTATGTCAAAATGTTTATGGCTTCTTTCTCACACGCTGGGCCAGGTATGCACCAAAGCTTATTGGCCACGGAATGTTGGGTACTGAGCTACAGCACTAAACGTTAACATTGTCGCTTATGGAAAACTAATGGGGGTTTGTGGCCTACCAAGGCTGAGCGGCTGACGAGACCATATTATACGTCAATGAGCCATGTGAAGGCTGGGTGCCTGAAGAGCCAATGTGTTACGTCGATGACCCATACTATGGCTGGGTGCCTGAAGAGCCGATGTAATAGGTTAATGATTATTGTGAGCGAGCTGCCAGCACATACAGCTTGCGGAATGAATTCGTGCTGGTCAATGGGTCTTCAGAAGGCATGGAATACGTGCTATAGAGCATACTGTCATGTGACTATAGAACAATTACAATACTGATCATGTATTGAGGCAATGTATAATTGTAAAATAAGTCTGTATTGGTTGCCAGAACTGCGTACACATGATGCGTAAACATCATGTAATAAAACCCGCCTAGTGACACACGGCTCCTGACACACGACGCAAAGCAAGTAATGTGTTGTCTTAGTTGATGTGCGGTGTGCGCACGTGAATGCTGGAGAACGACAATATATATGTACTAGTATATTGTCATTTGGAGTGACCTCCCTTGAGTCTATCCATGGTGGATATGGACACAGACCCCCATTTCAACTTCTGTTTTTCGGATGTAATTCTGTGTATTTTAGGGTGTAAAGTCTTTTTTTGCTGCTGTTGCCCTTCCTATGGTCTGGCGCAATGTAGGGCTGTAACACAGACGAGACGAGACAAATTATTTAGATGGCATAGAACTTTTAATGGAAGATGGCGGACAACCAGTCGCAATACAACGTATACAATGATATCACATTACAATTCTGGACAGAGTATTTTCCCCTGAATTAGAATGTCATTGAGAGATCGCTACAATCAGTAGCCGGTTTGTGTACACCCGTTCGAACACTGATTGAATAAAGTTACTATACTGAGCTCTTAGGGTTGTATCATGGATACAAATGCACCAAAAACTATGAAATCTGCCATACTAGTGTACCATTATATCTCAGACTAATTACAGCAAGGATTTAACGCGCTTGGGCTAGTAACAACATCAACAGCTTGCTAAACAGTAAGCGAACATGCACTTTTAAACTTATGAACTATTCTTACAAAAACATCTTCAAAGTTAACCGCATTATATCAGTTTTTATAGATCAGCTAGGAACTACAACACAAGAACTAAATGGCGTTTTACCGAGGAGTAGATGGCCTCTGAATCTTACCTGTAACACAGACAAGACGAGACAAATTATTTAGATGGCATAGAACTTTTAATGGAAGATGGCGGACAACCAGTCTCACCCTCCCGATCAATCAATCAGAACGATCGTTTTCACGTTGGGGATTCCCCTCCTGTGTAACGCCTAAGAGTTATGTCCCTTAGAACAACATTGCTAATTACCTACGATCGCTACACTGCCAGCCTGCCGTTTTTGGTGTACAGGTGCATGCTTGGTATCAAAATGATGGAAATTGTCTAAGCTTTGGGCATGTATGAGTTTTAATGATGAGAGTTTGATATTCTGGGCGAGAGGACACAAGGAGACAGGTGGTGATTAGGCTGTGAGTGACGTCCCCTTGGCGTTGCTAGGCACCCCTCCCAGCTGCCGGTATAGAAAGGTCAAGATTTTGACGGTCAACCTATGTCAAAATTTTTATGGCTTCTTTCTCATAGGCTGGGCCAGGTATGCACCAAAGTTTATTGGCCACTGAATGTTTGGTACTGAGCTACAGCGATAAACGTTAACATTGTCGCTTATGGAAGACTAATTGGGGTATGTGGCCATATAGATGTACAAGCATTCGAGACCACATACCGAGACAAGGCTCGTGTATAGATGGGCGTCATCTGCGCAGTGATTTCTCCCATAATTTGAGGATATTTGTTGATAGAGGAGTATCAGATATTTAATAAGTATTTTCAGATTCGTTGAGTCTAAATCTGTATCAATGGTATAAAATCAAGCAACTACCTGCATCTGAATGAATCAAAACCATCGAAAATAAAAATGAACTATTTATTCATGTATTAGCTAATAAACATAAACTTATTCAACATGGCGGCGCCCACGAAAGACGGCATGAAACTAGAGTTCGAAGAAGTAATCGCGTATGCCAAGGCCATCGGTGGCGTTTCTGTAGAGTTAAAGGCAAAGCAGGTCACCGCTTTTCGTGCGGCATGTGAGCAAAGAGATGTCATTGCAGTCTAATCGACTGGGTATGGTAAAAGTCGTGTATGTCAGCTTTTGCCTTGGACCATCTAGCGCCGAGAACGCAGTGAAGAACTCACGATAAGTATTGTTGTATGCCCTGTGAATTCTGCTATGCAAAATAAAGTGGAAAGTGTGTAAATGTACTTAAATTGCCATGGTTCAGCTTGAGCATGGACCCACGAAAGCCTCTAATTGGCACACTGCTCAACTGTTCGGTATGTTCGCCATCACGAGCAGTTGTTTACGTAAGGTGAAAGTAGTCATCTCAGATCATCAAGTGACGTAATGCATGCATATCGCTTTCGACGGCGCTATTGTAAAAATATTTTTAATCTACAGCACAAACGTTTGGTTGATGGCAAAACAAGCCAGCTGAAATGTCTATTATGGTTTATTTGATATCGTGTCACATCCGACACATCAGTGGAGTTGCTGTATTTGACTACTAATTAGTGGTTGACTAACATACAACAATATACTGGGAAAAAAGTTTCTGAAAAATGGAGGTCTTTAAAAAAAAACTTAACTTCTCAGTAAAAATTAATAAAAAACTAAAGTTTTCATAAATTTTAGGTTACATACAGTATACAATGCTACAGTCCTGTACTACAAGACCAGAGCAATACAGTATACAATGCTACAGTCCTGTACTACACAACCAGAGCAATACATTATATAATGCCACAGCCCTGTACTACAAAACCAGAGCAATACAGTATACAATGCTACAGTCCTGTACTACACAACCAGAGCGATACAGTATACAATGCTACAGTCCTGTACTACACAACCAGAGCAATACAGTATACAATGCTACAGTCCTGTACTACACAACCAGAGCAATACATTATATAATGCTACAGTCCTGTACTACAAGACCAGAGCAATACAGTATACAATGCTACAGTCCTGTACTACACAACCAGAGCGATACAGTATACAATGCTACAGTCCTGTACTACACAACCAGAGCAATACATTATATAATGCCACAGCCCTGTACTACAAAACCAGAGCAATACAGTATACAATGCTACAGTCCTGTACTACACAACCAGAGCGATACAGTATACAATGCTACAGCCCTGTACTACACAACCAGAGCGATACAGTATACAATGCTACAGCCCTGTACTACACAACCAGAGCAATACATTATATAATGCTACAGCCCTGTACTACAAAACCAGAGCAATACAGTATACAATGCTACAGTCCTGTACTACATAACCAGAGCAATACAGTATACAATGCTACAGTCCTGTACTACACAACCAGAGCAATACATTATATAATGCTACAGTCCTGTACTACATAACCAGAGCAATACAGTATACAATGCTACAGTCCTGTACTACACAACCAGAGCGATACAGTATACAACGCTACAGTCCTGTACTACACAACCAGAGCGATACATTATACAATGCTACAGCCCTGTACTACACAACCAGAGCAATACATTATATAATGCTACAGCCCTGTACTACAAAACCAGAGCAATACAGTATACAATGCTACAGTCCTGTACTACATAACCAGAGCAATACAGTATACAATGCTACAGTCCTGTACTACACAACCAGAGCGATACAGTATACAATGCTACAGCCCTGTACTACACAACCAGAGCGATACAGTATACAATGCTACAGCCCTGTACTACACAACCAGAGCAATACATTATATAATGCTACAGCCCTGTACTACAAAACCAGAGCAATACAGTATACAATGCTACAGTCCTGTACTACATAACCAGAGCAATACAGTATACAATGCTACAGTCCTGTACTACATAACCAGAACAATACATTATATAATGCTACAGTCCTGTACTACACAACCAGAGCAATATAGTATACAATGCTACAGTCCTGTACTACACAACCAGAGCGATACATTATATAATGCTACAGTCTTGCACTACAAAACCAGGGCAATAGAGTACACAATGCTACAGTCCTGCGCTACACAACCAGAGCGATACATTAGATAATGCTAGTCCTGCACTACAAAACCAGAGCAATACAGTATACAATGCTACAGTCCTGTACTACAAAACCAGAGCAATGCAGTATACAATGCTACAGTCCTGCACTACACAACCAGAGCGATACATTAGATAATGCTAGTCCTGCACTACAAAACCAGAGCAATACAGTATACAATGCTACAGTCCTGTACTTCACAACCAGAGCAATACATTATATAATGCTACAGTCCTGTACTACACAACCAGAGCAATACAGTATACAATGCTACAGTCCTGTAATACACAACCAGAGCGATACATTATATAATGCTACAGTCTTGCACTACAAAACCAGGGCAATAGAGTACACAATGCTACAGTCCTGCACTACACAACCAGAGCGATACATTAGATAATGCAAGTCCTGCACTACAAAACCAGAGCAATAAATTATATAATGCTACAGTCCTGCACTACAAAACCTGAGCAATGCGTAAAGAGAGTGCATTGAGAACTTAACGAACAGAAATTCAACAAAGAAGTTAGATCCCACCCATTTTTGTGCAGGCACAGCCATGCTTGTGATTGGTGAAACACAGACAAACTCTTCATAAACGCTTCGCTTTACAACATAGTAGGATCATTCTGACAATTGATTACGTGGTATATAGAACATAAAATACAACCCGTAATGAAACAGAATCAGCTTAGTCTTATGAATTATGTTCTTGGATGGATCCATGTTAGTGCAAAAATAATGATATTCAGGCGATTGATTCATTCAAACTTGAACACTACCATGCCATAAAGCCACCAAGTCACTGAACTTCAAGATGTCACTCACAGTGACGTCACTCACAATGCCGTAAATTGAAAACTCTGCACTGAGCTCATTAATATCGCACTTTTTTCTTCACTTCATTCATTACAAACATATAAACATCTTAAGACATCTTGAGGCAGTTTGAAAATCTGGCAAAGCCTTAGTAAAATCCAGAAAATATCGAATCATATTCCAAAGATTTGTTAAAGGACACTTCACATCTCCCTTCCCCGTAATAATACAAAACCGCGTTGTCCAATCTTTTCATGAAAGCAGGTCCTTTTCTTGTTGCTATGGAAATGATTTCAAGAATGTCTATCCCTGACTGTTGCGCTCTAATACCATTCGCAAAACCAAGTGTAACATGTGCGCTGACGGCTTGAGCTACATTTGGTGGAGGGTTGCTCCCCTTTGATACAGACTCGTTCGTAGATGGCACTACAGGGCTACTTTCAACTGGGTCAACAGCATCACTTTGTTCTAAAACGCTAAAAGGGTTTTCCGTGAGCAACGCATCTCCCGGAGCATTTTTGTTAGCTGACCGAGATGTCCTCTTGGAATTTCTAAGAACTACAGAAACATGACCATCTATTACCTGCACATCTGTATGATTTGTTGAAACTGATAAAGATTTACACATTGCAGAGTCACACTTATTCTGTTTTAAGGATGCTGCAGACTGATTTAGTTCGCCAATTCTTGTGCTTATCTCATTTCTTCTAAAGTGATTTTTGAAGTCTTTCTCACGAGCATCATTTCCCCATAACTTCAGCTGCCGCTGATTGAGTTTTACCCGAGCGGCAATAGTCCTGGGCGTGATTGTCACCCCTGTAACCACCAACTTGAACACTTTGCCACATGAACTTTGAACAATTTTTTTATCATGGTACTGCTTTGCTCCGTCTTCTTTCCCCCAGCGGCAGAACCTAGAAGTACAGTGCAGAATACCAGCAGATCCAGAACGGGTGAAGTGGTCACGCAATGTTGAATTCATGTCTTCCTCTTCACCTGGCAAAATGAAAGGTTTAATCGACTTATTTATTGATCAGTTTATACAGAATTCAATAAATGTTATTGAAAATAGGGCAAATAGCAACATGAGCAGCATCAGCCATTCACTGTGCCAAGTCCCCACAACTAGTGAGAGATGAGGAATCCATGAATTCGTTGTCTAAGGCACGGTGTGGAATAGCGGCTGAAAACACTAATTAACTGAATGAAATAAAATTTTAATATAATGTACAATGATTACGGTCAAATTAAATACACTTTCAAATTTCAATATTATAGAGTACACAATAAACCATCAGACTTTTAGAGGAGCGGGAGCTGGATTTGAGCCCACAACTGTACATTCTCAGGTATGCATTCTATGTTAAGGCTGATAACTTGGTGACACTTGATTACAGACTGTATTAATGCAAAGTGTGCAATAATCAGCTAAGCTTAGCCATGGGTACATCCAAATCAGCTGTCATTCTGCTTTATCCCAGGAAGATGTGCGTTGCTTATCAACCTTTGCATTCTTAAAACAGAAAAAATAAGGGGAACAAACTCCCTTGTGCAAGCAGTCTTAACAGTTATCCCCTTAGGCCTACCACTCCTTGAATGAAGTTCCAAATGACACAACAATATGACTGGTTACAAATGATGCTTTGCAGAACACAGCCAATCTTTCTTCATCAGCAAAAAGGGCGGAGCAATTCATGTCGGCCAGTGACCTGCGCATGATCGTGGGTTTCCTCCCACCATAATGCTGATCATTGTAGTATAAATAAATATTCTTGAGTATTGCATGAAGCATCAATCAAATAAATAAAGAAATCATATCACTTTGTGAATCACCTCATCACATAGCCTTAACCTAGACATTATTTCTGTGAAAAGTCTTCAGAAATGGAAGTAAAAAAATCTATAAAAGTGGCTGTGGACTGCATGTGAATGTTACTGTTTGAAGAATTCGGTGAGGGGTGGGGGGGGGGGGGGGGGGGGGCGAGGTATCTTTATTGAATAGGATTTGGCTGAAAAGTAATATTTTCAAAATTTACACCCAAACAGGTTCAACCATCAAGTTTAGCAAACACTTGTTTCTGCCAGAATTTTTAAAAAGCAGCTTTACAACATATAAGTTTTACTTATCTCATGTACCTTCAAATTGTAGATGACAACAACGTCAGAAATGCAATGTTTTTTCTGGATACTAATGATGACTGAACTACATGCACCAAACTTTTCAGACGCTATTACCTTCTGTCAATCCAGTATGACGACACAAAACTTCACGAAAGGCAGGACACTGCTGCAAGCAAATTTGATAAATCCAATTTCTCATTTCCAGTAGTCTTTCTGAATCGCCTTCATTCAAAAACCAACCATAGTACAGTGGAATGGTGTCCTGAAACATTGTAACCTTTTTCTGCAAAATCTCAACCGTTACTCCGTGTTTGTTTCTCCGTGCTAGCTCCTCCGGATTCCAACGCCATGAAGTCTTGGGTGTCACCATGATAACCACATAATTATGCTTCACTGCTAACTCCAAATATGCCTTCATTTCCCATCTCATTACATTTGTATTGTCAATGACAACGACAGGCTTCTTATTTTCGCACGCCACTCTGGCTAAACTGTGGCAATTTAAATGTGCTTCTCCCAGTAAATTTTTATCAAATTCATAACTTCCATTTCTTGAGAAAAAATTGTCAGCAGAACAAACTTCACTGTTTTTGTACTTTTTCTGCAAAATTTCAACTATGGTGGACTTTCCTGCCCCCGCCAAGCCGCGCATAATAAACATGACCTTTGACCTTTGGATATAGCGCACAACTTTGTCATTTTGAATAAATGGAAAGTCCGTAGCTTTCTGAAGCAATTCTTTCTGTTTCAATCGCTGCTGTTGTTTTCGTTTTTTCTTCTCCTTGCGTGTCTGCTTATTCACCATTGCAGTCTTTCTGAAATCAATGAAGTCAGTGGAATGACAGTGAGAATATTTAATAACCGGTAATTTAATTACTGTAATTCACCCAAAGTTTAGCGTATGTCAAACGACACATTCTGCTTGATTCTGATTGGTTCAAAGCAGAAAGAGTCCAAGAGAAACTAAACTGACGTTCAAACCTATGTGACAGACACATGGAATATAGTGAAAAAAAAACATGGATTTAATCATGCATGTTTAATCAATAAACAACACTATTTAAATGGAAATGCACTCCCAAATTTCCATAAAATATGTCCGCTGTGATGTAAAACAACTCCCTTTATGGTACTGAACCAGGAAAGATTTGAAAAACATTTGAAATTTCCAACATCATTGTGACTATATGAACATATAAGCAAAAGGTGTTGTCTATGTATGTTTCCAGCAAACCTACAATGTCCTGCAAACATGCAAACGATGGAAATATTTTTTTTCTCAGAACTACTGAAAGAAATAACACTTGACAAAGTCTTCTTCATAACCTTGAAGACTGAGTTCTTCTATTGGCTGTTCTGATGTCAGCATCCTGAAAAAAAGTAAACTGCAGTTTTATACAGTAAATAATTAAATGCTGAATTGCATTTAAGAATTTCTGATGTATTGTGCTTTTTTTCCCCTATCTCACAGGAATGGCTTAAAGGACAAAACAGCACCTGGCTAAAACATATTTCAATCAAAAGCAGGATTCTCAAGCTTCCTAAGAAGTATCATACTTTATTATTTTAATGAGATTTCACCAAATAACATTTTTATTTATTTATTTGACTGCTGTTTTACGCCGTACTCAAGAATATTTCACTTATACGACGGCGACCAGCATTACTGTGGGAGGAAAGCAGGCAGAGCCCGGGAAACCCATCCTCTTCCGCAGGTTGCTGGGAGATCTTCCTATGTATGACCGGAGAGGAAGCCTGCATGAGCTGGAGTTGAACTCACATTGACTGCCTTGGTGAGAGGCTCCTGGGTCATTACGCTACGCTAGTGCACTGACCAACTCAGCCATGGAGGCCCCGCACCCAATAACATGTAGAACAACATGACAGTACAGCACAGATGGCTGATGTGAGGCGAGGCAGCCATCTTGAGAATCTTTTATCCAATCAAACACGTTGCTATCAGTTTGCGCGACCTAAGCTGTGACATAGCCTTTACCCATTCACTCTATGAAGTGACACTGATAACACAGAACTACCTCATAAGACATCGTTTTGAGATCGTTCACAGCGATTTGGTTACGGTTAGCCGAAGGGCCATTTCACAAAGCGTTGTGAGACAGGTTTCAATCATTTACGGACTACCACAGACGTAAAATCAGTTGATTTACAAGGCATGTAATATTCAATGACCATTACAAATTACGTCAGACAGTAGCATAAGGCCTCTACCCTAATCACATTTGTTGTCATTCATTTTAGAGTTTAGTCAGCAGTTTCTAAATAATAAATTTATTTCAGTCAGCGCAAAATTCATTAAGGATGCCAAAGGTTTATGGGAAAGAGAAGACAGTATCTCTCTGGACAATTCTTAAAATAAATTAAATCTTATAATTTTTTTCTCTGAATTTATTACAACTGAAGAATTTAAATGTTGCTCCTTCTTCTTTCTGGCATACAAGAGATGTTTTTTCTATTTTTTTTTTCTATTTTTTTTGGGGGGGGGGGGGATTTTTTACACAGTACAGTAAAATTATTGAAACGCAATGTTAAGTCGATTGAGTTCATTGTAAATGATATAGTAAGCGTACTGTATCCACAGTTCAAGCAGTGAAAGAAATACTCTTCCAGTATGTCCATTTTTCCGAGAAAAATATTTATCACTAGGGTCATCATCGTCCAAGTCCACGACTTTTATCTGCCAAAGGCTACTGTTTAGACTATTTTACGGAAAATACCTTCGACGTCAGAGAGCAAGAGTAGATGGGGGCGTCACAGCTGAAGCTGTGTCAAGGCCAACTTTCACTAAACTTATATTGGGTTGGAAAAAAAAATCTAAAAAGATATTTAATGCCGCTTTAAGATGCTTTGAATCGTAGTCTTTCGGTTGACATAAGCATTAGTCAGGTTTTGTCTTTCACTTTAACGCCACAATGTAGTTGTAGAACAGCCAGGTTACAGTGATAGTCGAATTTCGAGATCTATCTTCTGGAGTGTCAGAAGTTAAAACTGCCAGAAAGCGCTCTTCAGACTTTCAGTTTCATTTCAAAAACGAAAGTGTTAACTAAAGATTTTAGTGTTTCAGCACAACTGCAAGAAAACACGAACTTACCACCAGGAACTACTTATATATTTGTTCCTTGTTTTCTTGCCTCTGTCAATCTTGAAACTAGCGAAGACACTATTTTTACCTCCGCTCATGTGTTGTTGTGGTTAAAACTGTTGCACAACGGAAGGTCATATCAGTAAAAACAGAATTGTAGTGAATGATGAAATGAAATCAGACGTTGTGCAAGATAGTGCAAATTGAACAAGTGACCTAGTAAGGAATGGTAATAGTAAGTGTGGCATTTAATAGATGTCATAACATAGTTGTTGACATCAGCAACGTCCACGGGCAATAGCGATGTAATGCACCATGTGTGGTCCAGATTTCGCCATCTTTGTATAAGACAATCGGTTTCCATCGGAAAGCTGTTCTTCGCAGATTACCTTCAATAAAATTATAATTAACATAAGGGGATTTGTAAAGTTACGGTTGCTTTAACGTGTGTGGTAGTGTGATGTCAATTCATTGATGAATCTGATTGTCACAATTAGTGCTTAGGGTTTAATGTCGTAGGCCTACTTAGAAAGTTTTCAGTCATTCGACGACGAGGGAGTGCATGTAATGTGCCTCCTTTTTGCAGGACGGATTTCCACCGTTCTTTAATCAGCAAGTAAGCCATCCCACCCGGTACATTATACTGATACATGTCATCCAGTTGTTGCACTATCCCCTTAAAGCTGAATGTCAGGTAAGGAAGCTAGAACTTCCTTTTTTAAGGTCTCACCCAACCCTGGATTGACCCAGGATGTACCACCCCCGAAGCGGAAGCTCTACCAACTGAGACATTTGGGCGGGTTTGTCACAATGAACATCTGATTGGTCTACAACCTACAAAAACAACAACTTGTGTTTACGGCAGCTTGTAAATGATTTACGGTTTCCATATCCCTTCACTGGTATATAACTTGTTTCTTGTTTACTGGCATTGATTGCCCATCTGGAAGCTTTTAGAGGTTCTTAAGTTACATGCCTGTGAAAGCTGTAGGTATAATGTTCCAGTGCATATATCCAAATGGTCACAGTCAAGATTTCTCAGGTACTTATTGCTTGAACCTCACGCCTTCTCCGATATTTGTTAGATTTAAGTCATTTGTCCTCCCTGTTAGATGTCATTTTTTGAATTTTCCAGGATGTGGTATCATGGAACTTTGAGATAAATAACTTACAATGACCTGATGATGGAGATTGCTGAATGTGAGGAGAGTCCAGAGTTTGCATTTAATCATGATGTGTTTCTGTCAGACTCAGCTGTGGAAGTTTCCACCAAGGAAATTATTCAAAAACGAAATCCACCAGTTGAAGCAGTCAAGAGGTTCGATTTTCTGCCATCGTATACACACATTTTTGAGAATTATCTGATGAAGAATGTGCCCTTTATCTTGGGGAAGTCTGCGACCAGTGAGTGGAAGAGTCGTAAGGATTGGGTCACAGAGGAGGGTAAACCTAACCTTAAATTCCTGGCAGAAAATTTTGGTGAGTATTAAAGTAATAGAAAGCTAAAATAATAAGGGAGGCTCTTATGAACTGAGCAATCATTTTTTCTTTAAAGTTTTTTAACAGGCATTAACAACTGCTCCAATTCAGGGAGATACCTGAAGAGGTGGATCTATTATCTGAATAACTGAATACTATGCTTACGTAAAAATACTTTCATTTTTTTTCATACCTTTTTAGGTGTTGAAAGTTGTTCAGATATTTGAATGGTGAGCTTATTTACTATGGCAGCCTTTATGAGCCAAAACTGACGGTGTCTAGGAACTCTAACATCACATCACCCTTTTCCTGAAGTTCACCAGATGGAAGTACTAGTCATTTTTGGGAACATTATTTAAATAGTCTTTTACTCATGAGTAAAATGAGTTATTCTAACATTCAATGTTGTGATTAGAGTTGCAATAACTTTCTGTGACATCAGAGTTCATATATTCTGATAGATGGTCCATAAAGCTCACCTGAGAACTCAAATGTTTGAATACTCTTTTTTTTAAAAAATCTAAAAAATTAATAAAAGTGTATTTATGCATAGTTTTGAGTGGTTTGGTCTGCCTACTTCAATTTTTAGAGGTCTGTTCTTTTAAAGGGTAGGATAGATACATGTACATGTTATTGCATGGTCTGTTTCACATGCAGGCACATGATTATTTCAGTTTTAAGCTGTATTTAATTATACTAGTAGTTTGGTCTAATTTTTTTTTTCATTTGTTTTTGCTTTTGTTATTTTTATTTTTAAATGAGATTAGTTTTTCTGATTTCATTTTTACTATTTGTTCATTGTTTTGTAACTTTTTCCAGATATTACATGAACATCTGTATTGTAATTGTTATATTGTTTATAGTTATTTTCACACATAAAGTGTTATCATGCACTTTTGATGCTACTTCATTTTGTATAGCAATCATCAGCAGGTTTTACATGATTCAGAACTGAGGTACGAAACTTTTACAGAATCATGTCAGGAAATACATATCCTGTGTAAATACATATTCTTTGTAAATACATATCCTGTGTAAATACATATCCTTTGTAAATACATATCCTGTGGTTCCTACATGTATCTCTCTTTTTTTAACCTGTCATCTTAACCTCAATGTATGACATTTGATTTTCACGGTTCATTATATTCCATATTGATGAGGATCATCCAGGGGAGATAATAGATCCACTTCATCAGGTATCTCCCTTTAGAATTGGAGCAGTTGTTAAGTTGTTAAAAAATTTAAAGAAAAAAAGATTGCTCAGTTCATGAATAACTAATGTAATGTGGAAAGTCTAGATGTAAACTGCTGTCTGAATATTATCCAGTGGAGATACCGGTAATGCTTCCTCTTGTAGAGTTGTCTCCCCTCAAAGGAAATGGCATGACCACAGTTCAGTGGTGACTACAGCCTGTTGTTACTGACAAACATATCAGACTCAGAACTCAGTTTCCTGCTGTGTTATGTAACATTATTAAATATTATTATTATCAATCACTAATATATGAATAAAAATTTATTATTTCTGACATATTGCTGGTGTTAAGGTATGCTCAATACTAGAAAAGTTTTCATGATAAGACTGATGAAGTTTATAATTATTCATAAATGAATTTGCATATTTCAGGTCATGTGACAGTACCCATTGCGGATTGTAAACGAGAACAGTATTCATCCCAACCTAAATGTGAGATGACACTCGGAGAATACACTCAGTACTGGGAGAGTTACATTGGAGCTGGCTATCCCCCATCCATGGAGAGTCTTTATCTGAAAGATTGGCATTTTACACGGTAAGAACTGCGTTTCCTGGTGTGACAGTTTGCCAGTCTTTGCCAAAGCGCGTACTGTGTCTGTAGATTCCACTAACATTTTTAAAATAGGACCTACCATGGCATTGTGTAGGTTTAGCCAGTTAACCATCTAAGAGGACAGGTGAAATAGACAATTAGTACTATTTGGATACCTTATGAGAAGAAAAAAATGAAAGCTGAACAATTTGTTCAAATGACCTCGCACAGAGTTGTTTGGTCATCCTATTTCATATTTTAGCTTCTGCAAGCCCACCTGCCTTTCACAACTGAGGTTTTTGGGTTCAAACCCTGCTTTCGGCAATTTTAACATGAGAGAGATAAAAAAAATGGACCATTGGACACCCTGCTCCAACGAAATGGCCTCAAAAATCTTGAACAACTTGCTTAAACAAAACGACGTCCTCTTTCACATTTTGGGCTATGCCCATATTTTCCCAGCACCTCATATTTATTCTTCATCAGAATCATAATTAAGAAATAAAACATAGTTTGCCATTCTCAAATCACCTAGGTAATGTACAGCAGATGGAAGGCCTGCAGCCCTCCATGCTCAAACAGTGGACAACTCCCATCTGCTGTGCATTATCTAGGTAATTTGAGCATGGCAAACTACGTTTCATTTCTATCCTAATATACTATTATGAAATAATTGGGCCTTTAAGGTGAAAAAATAAACACCGAAAACAACTGCTCTCTCCTGTTTGTTAATATGTAACGGTCTAGGTTGTGTTGTTATGATTTTGGGTAAGTCCATGCCATTGGAATGGGTGGGAAATAAATCATCCAATCAGAGCAATTCACGAATATTTTTATTGACCAATAAATGCACATTTACTTGGAGCACTTTTGCATGTCACTTCGTGGTCTAAATTCGAACATAGCAGTTTTGCAATGAAAGAAGAATGATGATTTCAAGCAATTGAAGACAAACTAATAAAAGAAAACTGTCAAAAGTGAGCAATTTATTTTCTGGAGAAACCTGTAGATGTTTCCTGAGATGATAGCGTTGCTAAGAAATTGATGACCAAAAGGAGCCGAATTCAGGCCAAGAACTGTTTCAGCTTGGGTCACACTTTGTGTCTGGGTGACGGAAGCTGTGGAGCCAGACGTGCTGACACAAGCCACAGACACATCCAACGACTGAGAGCCAGGCGCGCTGACACAAGCCACAGACACATCCAACGACGGAGAGCCAGACATGCTGACACAAGCCACAAACACATCCAACCACTGAGAGCCAGACAGGCTGACACAAGCCACAGACATATCCAACCACTGAGAGCCAGATGTGCTGACACAAGCCACAGACATATACTACGACTGAGAGCCAGACGCGCTGACACAAGCAACAGACACATCCAACCACTGAGAGCCAGATGTGCTGACACAAACCACAGACATATCCAACCACTGAGAGCCAGATGTGCTGACACAAACCACAGACATATACTACGACTGAGAGCCAGACGTGCTGGCACAAGCAACAGACACATCCAACCACTGAGAGCCAGACGTGCTGACACAAGCTACAGACATATACTACAACTGAGAGCCAGACGTGCTGGCACAAGCAACAGACACATCCAACCACTGAGAGCCAGACGCGCTGACACAAGCCACAGACATATACTACGACGGAGAGCCAGACGTGCTGACACAAGCCACAGACACATCCAACGACGGAGAGCCAGACGTGCTGGCACAAGCCACAAACACATCCAACCACTGAGAGCCAGACACGCTGACACAAGCCACAGACATATACTACGACTGAGAGCCAGATGTGATGACACAAGCCACAGACACATCCAACCACTGAGAGCCAGACGCGCTGACACAAGCCACAGACATATACTACGACTGAGAGCCAGATGTGATGACACAAGCCACAGACATATACTACGACTGAGAGCCAGACGTGCTGGCACAAGCCACAGACATATACTACGACTGAGAGCCAGACGTGCTGGCACAAGCCACAGACACATCCAACGACTGAGAGCCAGACGTGCTGGCACAAGCAACAGACACATCCAACGACGAATAGCCAGACACGCTGACACAAGCCACAGACACATCCAACGACGGAGAGCCAGATGCGCTGACACAAGCCACAGACACATCCAACCACTGAGAGCCAGACACGCTGACACAAGACACAGAAACATCCAACCACTGAGAGCCAGACACGCTGACACAAGCCACAGACACATCCAACCACTGAGAGCCAGACACGCTGACACAAGCCACAGACACATCCAACGACGGAGAGCCAGACACGCTGACACAAGCTCAGACACGTCCAACGACTGAGAGCCAGACATGCTGACACAAGCCACAGACATATACAATGAGTGGGAGCCAGACATGCTGGCATAAGCCACAGACACGTCAATCGACGGAGAGCCGGAAACGCTGACACAAGCCACAGGCATGTCCAGCGATGGAGAGCCAGACGCACTGACACAAGCCACAGACACATCCAATGACGGAGAGCCAGACACGCTGACACAAGCCACAGACATATCCAACAACGAAGAGCCAAACGCGCTGACACAAGCCACAGACACATCCAACGACTGAGAGCCAGACACGCTGAAACAAGCCACAGACACGTCCAATGACTGAGAGCCAGACACGCTAACACAAGCCACAGACATATCCAACCACTGAGAGCCAGATGTGCTGACACAAGCCACAGACATATACTACGACTGAGAGCCAGATGTGCTGACACAAACCACAGACATACACTACGACTGAGAGCCAGACGTGCTGACACAAGCTACAGACATATACTACGACTGAGAGCCAGACGTGCTGGCACAAGCAACAGACACATCCAACCACTGAGAGCCAGACGCGCTGACACAAGCCACAGACATATACTATGACTGAGAGCCAGACACGCTGAAACAAGCCACAGACACATCCAACCACTGAAAGCCAGACGTGCTGACACAAGCCACAGAGACATTCAACCACTGAGAGCCAAACGCGCTGACACAAGCCACAGACACATCCAACGACGAAGAGCCAGACACGCCGACACAAGCCACAGACACATCCAACCACTGAGAGCCAGACTTGCTGACGAAAGCCACAGACACATCCAATGAGCCAGATGTGCTGACACAAGCCACAGACACGTCCAATGAGCCAGACACGCTGACACAAGCCACAGAAACATCCAACCACTGAGAGCCAGATGCGCTGACACAAGCCACAGACACATACAACGACGAAGAGCCAGACACGCTAACACAAGCCACAGACACGTCCAACGACTGAGAGCCAGATGCGCTGACACAAGCCACAGATACATACGACGTCTGAGAGCCAGATGTGCTGACACAAGCCACAGACACATCCAACGATGAAGAGCCAGACACGCTGACACAAGCCACAGACACATCCAACCACTGAGAGCCAGACTTGCTGACGAAAGCCACAGACACATCCAATGAGCCAGACGTGCTGACACAAGCCACAGACACGTCCAATGAGCCAGACACGCTGACACAAGCCACAGACACATCCAATGAGCCAGACACGCTGACACAAGCCACAGACACATCCAACGACTGAGAGCCAGATGCGCTGACACAAGCCACAGACACATACAACGACGAAGAGCCAGACGCGCTAACACAAGCCACAGACACATCCAACCACTGAGAGCCAGACTTGCTGACGAAAGCCGCAGACACATCCAATGAGCCAGACGTGCTGACACAAGCCACAGACACGTCCAATGAGCCAGACACGCTGACACAAGCCACAGACACGTCCAACCACTGAGAGCCAGACGCGCTGACACAAGCCACAGACACGTCCAACCACTGAGAGACAGACACGCTAACACAAGCCACAGACACTTCCAACGACTGAGAGCCAGACGCGCTGACACAAGCCACAGACACGTCCAACGACTGAGAGCCAGATGCGCTGACACAAGCCACAGACACATACAACGTCTGAGAGCCAGATGTGCTGACACAAGCCACAGACACATTCAACGACGAAGAGCTAGACACGCTGACACAAGCCACAGAAACATCCAACCACTGAGAGCCAGACTTGCTGACGAAAGCCACAGACACATCCAATGAGCCAGACGTGCTGACACAAGCCACAGACACGTCCAATGAGCCAGACACGTTGACACAAGCCACAGACACGTCCAACGACTGAGAGCCAGATGCGCTGACACAAGCCACAGACACATACAACGTCTGAGAGCCAGACGTGCTGACACAAGCCACAGACACGTCCAACAACTGAGAGCCAGATGCGCTGACACAAGCCACAGACACATACAACGTCTGAGAGCCAGACGTGCTGACACAAGCCACGGACATGTCCAACGACTGAGAGCCAGATGTGCTGACACAAGCCACAGACACATCCAACGACTGAGAGCCAGATGTGCTGACACAAGCCACAGACACATCCAACGACTGAGAGGAAACAATGGTAGAATGTAAAACAGCTCAAAGAGCGGCATTGCTCTTGAGACGGCCTCTGTATGTAACTCCTCAGGCTATACTTATTTTAGCGGCCAGTTCAAATTTTGAAGAAAACAGACATTCTGGCAGCACAACCCGTATTTTATAAGCAACTGTTGTGTATAGGCAGCTGTGTATCAATTTAAGCACACTTTGCTAACCATTGCTTGTAGTGTTAATGGTTTTGGAGGTATGTTGGAATTCTCGTTCCTGTATATTTTTTCCAAACAATCCTCTCTAAACTCATTGCTTTCTACATGGTTTCAAGTTTAACAACCATTGCATGTTTAATAATCATTGCATGAAGTATCCATCCAAACTTGTATTCTTTTAGAAGTTCCAAACGAATTATTGTGCAGTGTATAATATGTTCAGGTGAACTCTTTTTTTCATTAGCATTACTTAATGCAGAGTGCATATTTACATATACATGTGCCTTTATTATGGCAGAGATTTCCCTGGTTACCCGGCCTACACCACACCTAACTACTTCAACTCTGATTGGCTGAATGAGTTTTGGGACAGACGAAGCGACGAGGTAGATGATTATCGTTTTGTTTACATGGGACCTAAAGGATCATGGTGAGAAGAAAATTTTCTGGCATGGCAGACAGGATGTAAACTTACTTCATGTGCTAATCTTATTTGATTTCTATATTTGAATGGTGTTTATGGCGGCACTCAAGAGCACTTCACTTATATGACGGCGGCCAGCATTACTGTGGGGGAAACCCACAACCATTCACAGGTTGCTGGCCGACCTTCCCACTTATAACCAGATAGGAAGCCAGCATTTATAGTTGAACTTGAACTCTCAGCGATCCCTATTAGTGAGAGGCTGCAGGGTTGCTGCGCTGTTCTGGCACACTTGCCACCAGACCACAGACACTCACCTAATCTTATTCAGAAGGCAGAAGTAATGAAGGAAACTTTTTCAAAGACACAATCGTTAAATGCAATCTTCCCGTAGTTGTTGTATACGGTCTCCTTGTACATATTAAAGCGTAAACGAATGACAAAATGTAACCTTCAGGTAGAATACCCTTATCTCTCGATTGCAAGTCATCAATTCGACCTTGAGATTTTTCGTAAGTTTAGACCTCTGATCCTGTGAATGGGTCACAGAAATAATGTAGAAATAATGTAGTGGCCTCGGGATCACAAAGCGATCTTAAATTTATGTCAAAATTTAAACTCATTTGTTATTTCTCATGTAGGCAGGTAGAAATATTGCTTTACTAGGTAAATTCTGGGTAAATTCTTGTACAGCAAATTTCAGCTAACATAACGGAAATGAACATACCAAACTTAATGATTAAAATTTTAACTTAAGTCTAAGATCATTTTGTAATCCTGGGGCCTAGGACTTCAAGGTTGTGTGAGGAAAGTAAATACAATGTATTATGCTAACATACCCAAACAAACACATCTAACGAACACACACATCCAACAAACAAACATATGCAACAAACAAACACATCCAACAAACAAACACATCCAACAAACACACATATGCAACAAACAAAACACATGCAACAAACAAACATGCAACATACAAACACATGCAACAAACAAACACATGCAACAAACATATGCAACAAACAAACATCTGCAACAAACAAACATCTGCAACAAACAAACATATCCAGCAAACAAAAATAACCAACAAGCAAACATATCCAACAAACACATGCAACAAAGAAACACATGCAACAAACAAACACATCCAGCAAACAAAGACATGCAACAAACACATGCAATAAACAAACACATGCAACAAACAAACGTATGCAACAAACAGCTTTCAGCAGTATCATGTGGGTATTGTGTGTACCTTACATGTAGGGATGTTGATGGTGGGCGACTCTTTCAGCAGTATCATGTGCCTATCATGTGTACCTCACATATAGGAATGTTTACGAACACATGCAGTAAACAAACCATATGCAACAAACAAACATATCCAACAAACAAACATATCCAACAAACAAACATATCCAACAAACAACAAAGAAACACACCCAACAAACAAACACATGCAACAAACAAACATATGCAACAAACTGCTTTCAGCAGTATCATGTGGGAATGGTGTGTACCTTACATGTAGGCATGTTTATGGTGGGCAACTCTTTTAGTAGTACCATGTGGGTATGGTGTGTACCTTACATGTAGGGATGTTAAAGGTGGGCAACTCTCTTAGCAGTATCGTGTACACACCAAATACACAGGATACTGCCATAAGAGTCGCCACCATAAACATCCCTACATGTAAGGTACACATCATTGCACACGATACTGCTGAAAGAGTTGCCTACCATAAACATCCCTACATGTAAGATACACACCATACCCACATGGTACTGCTGAAAGAGTCGCCCACCATAAACATCCCTACATGTAAGGTACTCACCATACGCACATGGTACTGCTTAAAGAGTCGCCCAGTCAACATCTCCACAGGTAAGGTACACACCATACACACTTGATACTGCTGAAAGAGTCGCCCACCATAAACATCACTACATGTGTGGTACACATCATACAGGCATGATACTGCTGAAAGATTTGCCCACCATAAACATCCCTACATGTAAGGTACACATCATACCCACATGATACTGCTGAAAGAGTAGCCTACCATAAACATCCCTACATGTAAGGTATGCACCATACCCACATGGTACTGCTGAAAGAGTCACCCACCATAAACATCCCTACATCTAAGATACACATCATACCCACATGATACTGAGTTGCCCATCATATGTGTACCATACATGTAGTGTTGTTGATGGTGGGCGACTCTTTCAGCAGCATCGTGTGCGTATGAGGTGTACCTTACATGTAGTGTTGTTGACGGTGGGCGATTCTTTCAGCAGTATCATGTGCATATGATGTGTACCTTACATGTAGGGATGTTTACAGTGGGCGACTCTTTCAGCAAGTACCATGTGCTTATGTTGTGTAACTTACCTGTAGAGATGTTGACAGTGGGCGACTCTTTCAGCAGTACCATATGTGTATGATGTGTACCTTACATGTAGTGTTGTTGACGGTGGGCGACTCTTGTAGCAGTATCATGTGCATGTGATGTGTACCTTACATGTAGGGATGTTTACAGTGGGTGACTCTTTCAGCAGTACCATCTGCGTATGATGTGTACTTTACATTTGGGGATGTTGACGGTGGGCGACTCTTTCAGCAGTACCATGTGTGTATGGTGTGTACCTTACCTGTACGAATGTTATGGTGGGCGACTCTTTCTGCAGTATCATGTGTGTAGGGATGTTTATTGTGAGCTACTCTTTCAGTAGTACCATGTGCGTATGGTGTGTAACTTACCTGTAGAGATGATGACAGTGGGCGACTCTTTCAGCAGTACCATCTGCGTATGATGTGTACCTTACATGTTTTTGTTTTCCCATCCACCTGACTAAGCTGCACTAATGTTTTTTTACAGGACACCTTTTCATGCCGATGTGTTTCGGTCTTTTAGTTGGTCCGCTAACATCTGTGGAAGAAAAAAGTGGATTTTATTCCCACCAGGTAACCAGTATGTATGGTTGTTCCTGAAATTGCATAGCACAAAAAACAAAACTAAACTGGTGAAATACTATTTTATGTGGATTGTGATGATAATTAATATGTAAAAGAAGCATGTCAGACTTTTACACATTTTTTTTTTTGTTTGATTTCGGGTCTCTCAACTTTGAGATGATACTCTCCCAACATTAGGCCAGCGAAGTGGTCACACGGTGTAGTTTGATGTGATTATGTTTAAGGATGATGACAAATTACAAGTATTTATCATTTATCCATGTTATGCCAGGTGAAGAAGACAATCTAAGAGACAGTTTGGGAAACCTTGTGTATGATGTGTTTTCTGCAAATCTTAAAGATGTTACAAAATATCCACAATACCAACAAGTCCATAAACCCTTCGAGGTTTATCAAGAAGAAGGGGAGATAATTTATGTTCCTAGTGGGTGGCACCACCAGGTCCATAATATGGTAAGCAGTCCGTCTTATCCCCTGTTGTCAGTTTAACATTTTTATCACTTATGCTTAAGGCATGATCACACTAGACCTCTGAAAGACAAGTCATAAATAGCTCTCCGTTCCTATGAGGGAAGATCTGACAGCAACCTGCCGATGGTCGTGGGTTGCCTTGTTTCTTCCCTCCATAATGCTGGCCGCCATTACTTTGACTTATAAGTGAAATATTCTTCACTTATCTGGGTGTTGCAGGGTGAGATTTCCTGTATCTGGGTGTGGTATGATTTTCTGTATCTGGCTGTGGTGGGGTGAGATTTTGTGTAGCTTGGGCATGGTGTGATTTCCAGTAGCTGGGTTTGGTGTGATTTTCTGTATCTGGATGTGGTGGTATGGCATTTTAACTGATGTGGTGACATTTCCTGCAGTTGGATGTGGTGGGCAGAAATTTCCTGTAACTGGGTGTGGTGGACTGAGATTTTCTGTAGCTGGGTGTGAAGGGCTGAGATTTGTTGTAATTTTCTGTAGCTGGGTGGGGTGTGATTCCATTTGATTGAGTGCGGTGTGATTCGCTGTGATTGAGTGCAGTGTGGTTTGGGTTGTAATTTTCTGTGGCTGGGTGGGGTGTGATTCCATTTGAATGAGTGCGGTGTGATTTGCTGTGATTGAGTACAGTGTGGTTTGGGTTGTAATTTTCTGTAGCTGGGTGGGGTGCGATTCCATTTGATTGAGTGCGGTGTGATTTGCTGTGATTGAGTGCAGTGTGGTTTGGGTTGTAATTTTCTGTAGCTGGGTGGGGTGTGATTCCATTTGATTGAGCGCGGTGTGATTTGCTGTGATTAAGCGAAGGTGGTTTGGGTTGTAATTTTCTGTAGCTGGGTGGGGTGTGATTTGGGGTATTACATCATATTGTTGGGGTAGTGTGTAATTTCCTGTGCCTTTTTTGGAGTGATTTGATGTAACATTTCAGTTATATCACTGTGTTTAGATTCATGGATGAAGAAAGCAGTGTGGACACAGGTCTTATCACACCACCTCGAAATTATTTATAATAATCATAATAATAATAATAATCTGGTATTAAGCATCAAGCAGTCGATCAGTTTTATAATCAGTCTGGCTCAGTTGAATAGCGCGCTAGCGCAGCGTAATGACCCAGGAGCCACTCACCAGTGTGGTCGCTGTGAGTTCAGTTCATGCTGGCTTCCTTTCCGGCCGTACGTGGCAAGGTCTGCCGAATGGTCCTGGGTTACCCCCGGGCTCTGCCTTGTTTCCTCCCACCATAATGCTGGCCGCCATCGTATAAGTGAAATATTCTTGAGTACGGCATAAAACACCAATCAGATAAATAAATAAAGCTAATCAGTATGTTTATTCCAGGAAGACACCATAAGCATCAACCACAACTGGATCAATGGCTGCAACATAGACTTGTGCTGGACATTCCTTATGGAGAACTTGGCAGACGTGCAGCGGGAAATCGCCGACTGTGCCACCATGGACGGATGGAATGAGCAGTGCCAGGTGAGAATGTCTGTGAGAGCAGCTTGTGGTTAAGATGCTCGCTTTTCAGGGTTCCAATCTGGCTTTGGACAGGGAATTTTGATATTCTCATATTGTCTCTGTAAGTGTGCCTTGATGACAAAAAAAGCTGTTGGCGATGCTCTTGGGGCTGCTTGCTCAGCTTTTTGTTCCGTGAAGACCATTTGACTTCCACCAATATAGGGTGCATTTTTGTTGGTCGGATGTGGGGGGAAGTTTGTGAGTACATGTAATGCCCTGGAAATTCCGCTTTCTTCCACCCATAAAATCATACAGCATTATTACATCTTACAAAAGAAGACGTAAAACATTGAGGTCACAGGTCCAGTCCAGCTCTGGTTGGTTTCTGAGCTCAGATTGGGGCGTCTTGAAACAAATGTTTCTTTTACCTAGCTATGGCATCAGAGAGTAACACATCAAAAATGTAAAAACAAAAGCGATATCTATAAACTGTGCAAAGCAACACTTTTATCACCATAGGAAATTCAGATAGTTCACGTTTATATAAATCATTAAAGCAAATCAGGGAGATAAAGGCACTGGCCGGTGTGTTGGGTGTGTATATTTTCACACAGCCCACAACTCACCGTGGGCTAGAATATTTAAGTGTCCTGCATTTATTTTTTTGATTGGTGTTTTATGCCATACTCAAGAATATTTCACTTATACGGCAGAGCGCGGGGGGGGGGGGGGGGGGGGGACCCACGACCATCCGCAGATTGCTGGCAGACCTTCCCACTTACTAAGTGTGCTACACTGCCCATTTGACATGGACAACGTCCAAACTATCAAATACTAATTTGACCGGCCCGGATAGCAGATAAAAGAGCTGTGGAAATCCGTCCTGCAACAAGGAGGCTCAGTACATACACCCTAAGGATTCCTTCGTCGTAATATGACTGAAAAATTGTTGAGTACGACGTTAAACGCCAAGCACTCACTCACTCACCAGTAAAATAAAAAAGTAAATATTACATTCTATCTATTTTTATTTTCAGATAATTTTGAAGGCTAGCAGCGGAATAAATTTTGAGGAATTTTTCCGTTTCATTTCAACAGTGGCCACCAACCGTCTGGCCTCATTGAAGCAGTTGTGTACTTGGAAGGGTAAAACCCATGGTGATGTAAATGGGAAGTTGTTGTCAATTGAAAAGAGCAAAAGGTTCAGAAAAGGCATTGTTGAAAATGTTAAAGACGATACTAGGACAGATGCCTGTGCAAACTTTGTCAGCTGTGTCAGTGACTCTACATATTATGATGGCAATGATGGCCAAAGAAATGATACAAAAGCTAATGCTGCCAGGCACTGCACAGATGCTTGCTGCAGTCACTCTGCAAGCGGTGATAGGGTGCTCAAGGAGGTTAGCTCAAGAAATCATTCTATCCAAGCCACTGAAGGAGGAACTTGTGGTGCTACGATTTCTAGTCACACCTCTCTGCAAAACACAAGCTGCGATTTTACTCATGGGGTCCTATTAGACTCTGAGCAAACAAAGAATGATGTTGACCTGGACAGTTCCAAGAGCAGTCCTTTCAGTTCCACGAGTTTTAGAATGGACAGTTTTCATGGATCTTGCCATGAACAGTCAATGATAAACCAGAACAAATGCCAAATTATATTTGATCTTCAGAGATTGGAATATGTGTTGTCCGCAATGCTTCAGAAGGCAGAATTTTCTTCCATTGATTTTAGGGAGTATTCACCTTGCCCCGAGGAATTATTGTTGTCTCTGTCTCAGGTTTTTAAAAAATGAGGAACAGAATTCCAAATTTTAAAATGTATTTGTTGTTGACTTTTGTATTGATTCATGTTTTCTCACTTTTAGTATTACCATCAGAAGATTGTGTCATAATGCAACGGCTGACTTTCACAGGCAAGAGTTCCAGGGTTCAATCCTGAGCCCTGTCATACCTCAGGCCTTGAATTTTACATTTTTATTACCTTGTCTTGGGTCTTATGTTAGACCATTCTTAAGAAATTCTTTGTTGAGTCAACTTGGCTGTACCTTGACCATATTAGAAAAATGAGCTAGGTCAGTATGGAATTTTTCTTTCTTTGCTGGTTAATGAAAACAGATATCGATTTTAAGGTATTGTCCGCTCGAGAAAATATAAACAAGATAAAAACAAATATTGCATAAATGTAGATTATTAAGCCTCCCTAATAAATTTTAACCCAGCATTCAATTCGGAGTTCTATTGAGTGTTTGGTGGCATCTGAATGATAACTTCAGACCACACAGAGTTAGTTTTCTATTTCTTATACATTCTTTGCTCGCATGTACAAAGTAAGGTGAAGTATTGTGAGAGTGGGGGAACGTGTAGCGTCCAGTTAAGCTGCTCTTTTTTCATCTTGTGTGTAAGATACATGGATTGAAGGTTTAAAGATGCATGAAACGGAACTCTGCTGCTGTCCATTGTATGAGTGTAATATAATAGAGTACGGCATAAGACACCAATCAAATAAAGAAATAAATAAATGAAATGGAACTCTAAAGCAAAGTTTATGGTTACACACAGGGAACTGAAGACAGTTACACTAAATTATTGGGTGGGGATGGGGGGCGCATTTTTATTTTTGAGGCATATTTCTATCTCTATTACCCCTCTATTTCAATTGGGGAAAACATTTTTGGAAATGAAAATGGGAGCAAACTTTTCACCTTGGTGGGACCAGCCTAGAACCCACCATCTAGATTTTGTTCTAACATGACAGCCAATATCCACCTGATTTCCAGAATGACCAGTGTATTTCAGATCCATTTTTACTCCGAAAGAAGTTCACATATTTGCTGTATTTTCCAGAACCGCCTATATTTTCCAGTACCTCCTTTATTTGCTGAAGAATTCCTGTATTTTTACCAAAACCAGCTCAAAATTTGCTATCACTGTCATCATTTTTGCTGCTTTTAAACTCGCCTGTGCAAACTTCATGTAGGCTACATCAGGGGCTTATGTCATACGCATGGCGTTTGCATCCAACACTTATTGCAAATAAAATGAATACTTCCACTATAATGGCAGTGTACTAATTTATCTAGTCTTGATGTAACATTTTCTAACATTTGGAGAATAGAGCATTTAAAGAGTATTTTTGATTTATTCATGTTATTATACTTTTTTGATCAATTTTAGCCCAGTTTAAAAGATTTTCAATGTCCTGTACATTCACTGTTATGAATGGACAGGTAAATGTTAAAGGTGGTATCTCATACATGTTAAGGTTGAACTTTCTTTATTGGTTTTAGTTTTATTGGCTTGTGAATGTTTTCATTTTGATTGATTTGTGAATAAGAGATGTAGAAATGTACAAGTTTTATGAACTGGGTTTTTTGTAGTAAACACATCTTCTCTAGAAAGCATCAAGGCAGGGCTACAATTTCTTGTGCACAGGGTCTCAGATCATATGGACTTTGCCAAATTGACCTACAATGTATTTCTTGTAATAAAGAAAACTTTTGTGCAGGACTACAATTGTTGTTCACAGGCTACCTGGTACATGTAGGACATCAAGAAAGGTATTGATAACCATGTTCCTCTGGCGATTTGACCAGATTTGTCATTTTTAGCTAGCCTTGCTAAGTAAGGAGAGGTATTGTGAGAGGGGGATCAGGCGGTGTCAGTGTCCAGTTTGGGTGAAGTTTTTGGTCAATCATAGGGTTGCAGTGGCCACCCATAGTACACAGATTGCCAATCATCGCTAGCGATGGGCATATCAAAGACCAAGGAAGTCTTTTTACCTCATTGCGTGACATTTTGCTTAGCTAGTAACAGGGTTACAGTTGCCTTCCATAGTACATAGTACCTTCGCAATTTGCAGCTCTGTTTGCTCTTACGAATTTGGCGTAATTGTTACGACTTTTATCATTAATTACACCATCGCCGAAATAATTATGAATATTGAAGTGTTTATACGACGAAATGTGTCGAATTAATTCCATACTTGACAAATAATTCGGGACACCCCTGAGTACCGACCAAGGGAAATAACTCTTTAACGACTGAAATACAATCATAAGTGATCTCCCATTACATCGTACTCTCCGCGCAGGGGAGCCAGTATTGCTAGTATTGAATACAGTATGCAGGTGTGCATTGCTCCGCACCAGGGAGAAACCTGACTTGCCGCTTTTGCCGCCAATTCACGTCTAGCAGATTTGTTGCCAACCATGTCAAGACACCCTCGTGAGTCCGATTCTGATGTGTCCGAAGATGACGAGATGCCAACAAAAAAAGACACGCAAATCATTCAAGCAGGGATTCCGAAGGACATTTACAAATGCCTGGACATGTCTTCGAGCATCTGCTAAAGCACAGTGTGATGTGCATTGCCGATTGTGTAGAAAAGATTTTAGTTGTGCACACGGAGGATAAAATGACTGCCGAAAACGTACTCCATATATCACAAAAACATGTTTTCGAGGGCTGCTTCATCAAGCACCATGACCAACTTCCTCGTGAGGAGTGAGAAAAACAGCCAAACAAAGCTACAGCTACAAAATCGTAAAAGTTGAAGTGATGACGTGCGAAGTGATTGCAGAGCTGAATTTACCGCTTGGCACTGCTAACCCAGTACTTCCAAAGCATGTTCACCGACTCTGAAATAGCTAAAGGTATGGAATTCTTCTTGGTTTTTTTCACCATGTTGCCTTTTGGTTAGCATTTGGGCTATCATTTCCGTTGACATTATGCTGTTATATGCAGTTGGTGCCGTAGTGTAATATTTTTTGTGAAAAAAAAATGGCGCCTATAATTTGTAATATGTGTTAAATTTGCATGAAAAAGTAGGCCTATAGATATATATGCAGGTTTAGTGGAGGAGATTTTTTTTTTTATGAAATTAGGAGGAGCATACATTATACATATATATTATATGAGTTCATTATAATAAAAATGGTATAAATGTGTGCAGCTGGTAGTGATTTAAACTATAATTTCATTATTATGTATGTATGCTCTTCTATTTCTAATGACTTATTTGGAAATTTCCAGTGCCAGCTTGAGCTTCAGCGTCTGCTTATACATGTATTGTGTCATATGTGATATCATATTGAAATCTTTTTGGTTTATTGCAGGAATGAAATGTGGCAGAAATAAAACCATGGCTATTTATTAAAGAAGTAGTAAAAACTTACCTGAGCCACACATGAAATGAAAATAATGACAGTAGTAGCACGCAATTCCCCAGTCGTGGTGACAAGGGTAAATTCAGAAAACCAATGAAGTCACATTTGAATTGCTCAGACTCGCAAACTGCAATGGATCTGATATTAAAAAACAGATATTAAAAATAAATTTCAGTGAACAGAACATTTATTGACAGTGAATGTTTTAAAAATAATACTCCAGGTTTTTTAAAACTCAAGGTAATGATACTATCACTTCGTTAATGATTGATGATGTACAAAATCTTTCTTGATCATCAACAGGTGAAAATAAATTCAAGTTACTGGGTACAGAGGTGAAATCTGCTGGATTGAGCTGAACAAATTGTCTTGCTTTGGGCTCTGACAGTGGTAACATCATGGTTGGGCAGCACAAAGGAGCCTCTGCACAAAGGAGTCTCTCATGGTAAAGATGACCATCTAAGCGTGTTCCTTTGCTCGTTGCTCTTTATACACCATCCACATTGGGGCACGGAATGCTGCAACAGAGTGTCTGCCCCCCTTTGAAGAGGCCTTGACTGACGTACTATTTTTTTTTAGAAGAGTTCTAAACGACTTGATCAATTTAAAAGAAAATAAGACTTCTTTGGCATGGAACAGAGGAAAATGTTGAAGATTGTGTACCAGATGGTTCAGTATAAGCAGATAGTTAGTCTTTCACATTTGATAGAGCATATTGCCCGTGAAAATATTATCTGTTTCTTGGAACAGTGAGACTGGGACCACCGATAGATGCCGTCAAATTCCTGGAACTGATCAGTTCTGACTGGAAACAACTGTGACTTAAGCTAGGTTTGAAAAACCTATTGGGCAAATAGGGAAAAAGGCACGAAGTGAAATATGGTCACCCCCTCTAGAAGGACAGCGCTGAAGATGTGCTTTCCAGCTATCAAAATCTTGTCGAGAAGGTGTGGAAAGAAAATCCCAGGTAGACAGTGCATTTACTATCAGATTCACTGATTTTGCATTGGTAAAAGTAATTAGTATCTAGCACACCTGCTTTTACACAATAATGTAAAGATACAAACATGGCAAACAGTAAATCACGTTAATGTACACTAGTTATCATGATGTACACTTTACGTGTAATATGTCCTTGTGTTATTACCCATTGACACTATTTCTAAAGTGTTCTTCCATGTAATGTTATCACTGAATTTCTCCACTGTGATTCATATCTATGTAATTATATTTCTAATAATTTCTACATGGAAAAAACCTTAATTGTTTTAGATTTTGATTTATTTTTTCAGAAAGTTTCATTCACTTTTATCATGGACCTTTCCAGAAACAAGTTTACGTCCCCTGTTTGCTATCACATTATTCCATGGACTTTGTGTCATTTGTGATGTGTACAGAAGGGCGCTTTGGTGAGAATACAGTGACGTAAGTTGGAAGCAGTTACGTGAATAGTCCGCAGTAGCCTTCTGAAACATCACAATTTCAGAGTAAATAGGGGGAGGTGACCTAGTTTCTGAAAAGGTCTGTGTCAAATGAGTCAAGTGTACTGTAATGTAACTCATTACATGTACAACATGTACAATAAATCACAACACTGAAATGTTCACCCATAATGCGCCAATTCCCAGAACTAATGCTTGTTTTCTGACACTATCAGAAAAAGTCATTATCACTCTGAAAATTTTTGTTGCAGAGCTCATGTTTTGGCATCTGGCATATTGCCTAGATGTAAAAACAACTTTCTTGGAAGGTACACCAGCCAAGTCTTCCTCATTTCTGTCACTGAGATGGCGGTCATCATCAACAAGACTTTGTTAGATGTTTCCAAGAAGATCAACAGTTTTGAATTTGTTGATCATTCCAGCTTTCTTGCTGAGAACGACACAGTCAGTCGTCATCTACCCAGTACTGACGGCCTTCATGATAGTGTATTGGGCACTAAGACTTTTCTGAACACCATTCTTGAAAGTGCCAACAAGGTGCTTGTGAGGGATGCTGAAGAACAGGTTTGTATGATCATTAAATATCATCAAATATAATCACTGAAAATATTGTTTATGTCCACAATCATAATTGCGTAGTAGTACATCATGTCAATACTTACAGTAATGAATACTTTAAATGTATTTGCCATTTTTATTTGGTAGAAAACAAAACGTTTCTTCATTAATGTTACCAGATCAGGTTTGCTAGAGGACGTGGCACCATCTTTGCAGCCCGCAGTACAACACAGCCCACAGTACAACACAGCGAGCCCGTGACATGTGAAGAAACACCTTCCCAAAATCGTTGTTATGCCATCCACATCAAGGGATACATGTGACCAAGCTGTCGTGCAAAGTGAAGTGGTAAGATATGTTTTTCAACCCATATTAGGCCTTGACATTCGCGGAGAGTAATCCGTGTTATGGTGTAAAACAGCCCTCCTGAACAACAAGACAATTCAAAATAGGACAAAAGCATCACCAGCTGTAAACTATTCAGTTGTTTCAATGACCATATTATCTGAATCAGTTTGAGTTGTAAATACTATCAGTTTATTCTGTTGTCATTCAGTATTATGAATGTCATTCAGTATTACAATTTTAAGCCTGTATACAAACATATGTACAGTTTGTGATATTAACCCTGGTCCAAGTTTCCAACAATTCATTTTTATGTGAGTAATTATTGTTTTCTTGTGTGTTGCAGGATCCATCATCACCACCGTGTTTGAAGGCTGCTGAACAAACCTGTTTCAAACATCATCAGGATTTTTTCTGCAAGAAGTCATTTATGTACAGTCAGACATATGTACTTAAAGGTCTGCCTGATGAAGAAGGTGAGAAGATGAGATGCACCATAAAATCATCACAACATTTATTTTTCCAAAGGCATCTTTATTGACAGATAGTATTTACATGTACTATGTGGGACATTGGTACATTGTACATGTTTTTCCAATACAGCAGTACATATAGCCAGTGTGTAACTGTAGTTGTCTTCCTAAACACTGTTTCCTGATATAGAGCGCTACAGACAGTCAGTGCACTATTGGAGTTGTCTCCTTACAGACTGCTGGAGGTTACTCCATCTGAAATTATAACGGGCTATTGTGTCACATTTGACACTTACATGTATATACTTAAGTACAAGCTTTGGTGAGTGGGGTTGTCCCCTTATGTCAGCAGACCACCAGTTTATAAACTTAGCCCAGAACTGTTTTACCACTTCTCATTCAAAAACATATGGCACAGGCTTTCAATCTCATTACAGAGGTTACATGTAGGATTTACAGTTGCTCTTATCATATATAAGTATTTCTTACAAGCTGAAGTCCTATATAACAAACATAGCTGGAAGGATCTGAATGTACTTACAAGACAAAAATCATGACAACATCGTGACTAGAGTTATTCTTGAAGCACTTTGATGTGTCTTCATAACGCTGTTTGTAAAAGTGCTTTCAATGTTTTTTTTTCTGTCTGTTGTAGGAACTTCAGCTGGCTTCTCCTATAAACAGTGGGGATGCATGTTCCAAGTCTTCATTTTAAATTGGCTTTGTGGGCAAAAGGGATGTTGTTACGTTTGGAGACTTTATGTGCCAGACATCTATCACAAATTTTGAAAATGGCAACATTGTTGACAGAAAATGTTGAGCTTAACCCTGGCCTTCAATCAGTAAATCTATCCTAATTCATTACTGTTAATTATTTATTCAGGAGTTAAACAGTTTATGGTCTCACTTACAGCTGTACAAAGTTGGTATGTGTTATGCACCGTGGAATATTTGTTTCTTCATTACAAGGTGCTACTGAGGCTTATTCATGGTGATGAGCATCAATAGCATCTTGTCATTTGGGGGTCTTATAGGACTGTGGCCATGTTACAAAATTAGCACTTTAACAACTAACTTTCTTTTATTTCTGCAAACATGTTATCAGTGAACTCTTTATAAAATCAGTTTTTCTTGGGTTTTTTTTTTTTGAATTGCAGCATCCTTCCTGTGGGGGTTAGATGTACAGCTGTTCATCACACCATTCAAGAGTAAGTACGCGATGGTATTTGTCCTTGTTCAGGTGGACAGTTGTGTCTGTGGGCCAGTCACGCTGTCCTGATGAGAGATACTTAGAGCCGCATGTCCTTCAGCATATTTACAGGGTATTGTGCAAATTGATATATGAACATATACTAGTATATTGTCATTCCTCCTGCTGGCGTGTTGCAGGGGTCATCTCTAAAGTTACCTGCCCATTGATCTAGCTGGTTAAAAGAAAATTAAATGCTCATACTTTTTATACAGTGGTAACAAAAGCACATTACCCATCGTGTCTATAAAAGTAAGTTTTACATATTTTAGACTTTTTGTGAAGAAACTTGAAGGCTCCAAACTTCAAAAAAATAGAAATTTTGTGAGATGACTGACAGTCGCAACATTGTGAATCTATAAATGTATCCTGAATCTATCGGCCAATGACAAGCCAGCGGTCAGAGGGAATCCCCATGCCATGATTTCACATACCTCACTGGATCATGTATTTACAGATGACATTTGACAGGCAAGCTGCACGCTTGTGCGGTATATTTATGATGCAGAAGGTCATGCATGTACAACGAACACAGACTGACTATGTTTTAGATCCGCAGTCTTTCCTTCAATCACAGACTACATCCATAACAAATGATGTAATCAGTTTGTCTGTTATGGTGAAACATGGCTTGCCCCACCACATATACTATAGGGAAATAGCAATAATTACTCAATAATGGCACGCTTAAAATATATAGGAAAAAGATATGCACACCATAGCCCGAGAGCTTGGACATTCCTCTCTGTGTGGGAGTTAACATCACATGAGCCTTTACTTTTCTTTTAATGAATATCTATGTGTCATCCGTGTAAGGTTTGTCAAAGGTCGGATTATACACATGAAGGTTTCCTCCACCCATAATACAGACTGCCATCGTAAAAGTGAAATATTTTTGACTATGGCACAAAACAAATCAAACAATCAATCAAATAAATGCACTTCTCATTCCCAAACAGTCATTTTTCGTTTTGGGTTGAAATTTGAATTAAATTATTTCTTTTGTGCTTAACTTTATATTTTTGGCTGGTTTGTTTGTTCTTTTCACAATGAAATATTTAATGTCAATATGAAAAATTAAAAAGTGTAAAGTATAAATATGAATATAAACTTAAGTTACACAACAAATAATGTATTTGGATTAGAGAAATGGATTGCAGAATCATCTAGTTTTGTGGGTCAGTGTATTTATGTAAGAAATCAGCCTCTCTCTTTATTAGTTGTATGTTTACATTGCAGAATGAGTGTTATGCAGATGAGTTTACTAACATTGAGCAGTGGGCTTTGAAATTGTCATCGGGGCATTTTCATGAGATTTATACAGAGTTGAGTCTATGTTATCCTAAGCTGGTAAGCATTCATTTTATTTCATTTCTGATTGATGTTAGGAAAAATGTTCTGCCGCAAAATATGAATTAATTCCCATGTTTAAACTACTGTTTTTACTTCAGTACAGTTTCCTTCCATTCTCTTGGTAAGTTTATGATAGAATATTGTTCAAATTTAAAGATGTTTAGATTAACTTTGTGCGCTCATTCCGAATATGTCACAATGATTTTTATCAGAAGTGGAAAAAATCCCATGATATTTGATTAGCCATCAGCCTTTTTGGGTCACAACTGACAGAAAATAGAGTTAAACAGTACATTTAAGATGCCAGGTTCAATGATGCATGTCCAACATAATACTTACACATATACATCTCAAATCTAGCGAAAATCTCCACATCGAAAGTGCGAAGCTCATCAGTGACTTGACAAATTGGGGTGATTTACTACAGGGCTTTAGTTCCTCCACCCTTAAACCCAAAGTCGTATATGTTAAATATCCTTGTAAAACATCAGTCATGTTATATAAGTATACATGTAAATTGCCAGGGACAGCCATAAATATGTAGGCTTAAATCAAATTTGAGACTCTGGAGTTAAGAAAATCCCCAGTTTGTAATCACATTAAATATAGTGTCATTTGAATGAATCAACTAAGGCTCCAATGGTCTGCTTAATGTAGTTATGATATATATACATGTGTATATGTAAATGTCTACAAATGGCATGAATTTACATCTCATAGTTTATCTTAATATTATATTGTTATTATAACTTTTGTAGAGATGTTATCTTGGACTCCTCTTTTTTGATGAAAACTTCTATATTCCCCACAATAGGAGTTACCCTGCTTTGAACCATAACCGGTATCTGATCCGGTTACACCCGGAGACATTTTTCCAGAAGATTGAACATTTCCGGAAACAAAGTGAGGAAAGTGGTTTGCACCTGCATTTCCACTTTGAAGTGTGGACCCGTGATCACCAGACATTCAAACGTAGATTGCCTTCCACTTCTGACAGTGAAAACAGTGTTAAGACTAAAGATGGATGTGTATTATGTGGAAAAACCTGATAACAGCAGACTACCTCATCTGACAACTCCAGCAGAAGTTGTTAGTCACAGTGGTCAAAATTTAATATTACACCCTTTCCGAACATCAAATCAAAGCTCTGACGAAGCTTGGATAAGGAATATCAAGTTCAATCTGCAAAGGTATCATGAAGCAATTCACAAGGAAATGTTAAGGAAATGTGTGTTATTTTGAATATGTTTGCAAGTGGAGTTTTGTAAGCTAAATCTGACACAATGATATGTTGTGAAAGGCTGCTTTTGAAATTGGCTTCTTATCCTACCTGCACTGAAGGTGCGGTGTTCTGACTATGTTTTCTAACGCTGATAATACATATTATGTTCGATTTCTAGAGGCTGTTACCAATACTTTGTTGGACAGGTTGCTATTCCAAAACTATGCCATAGTTTAGAAATTACTGCTAATGAAGTAGTTCTCTCACAAGTATCAACGGGAGAGGACATTGGACGTGAATGTGCACAAATGACTGGTAAACAATTAAAACGAGTATGACCTCAGGAAGGTTTTAAGGGAAATGTGTGTGCTTTGAATAAGTCATCATTGGTATCTGCCTCAAATGGACATGGACTTTCATTGGAATATTTTATCCGTACTGCTGGAAAAGGATGCGAAACTAATTTGTCAGACACTTCCTCAGATAAATATTTTGTTAGATCAAATTTGTCGGAAGACTTAATTGACCAACTCAGACAGTTATTAATTTCATATCCATTGCGCCAAGAAAAAGAAACACAAGAGGGTGATTGTAACTTTTCTGAGGAGACTTTGCTCAAAGGGTCATCGCTTCTTGCACAAAGTATATTTCTGAATTATCTTTCCAGTGACCCATATCGCTTTCTTGGAACAAAGTTTTGCGCTACAATGAACGTCTACAAACCCAGCTTCAGTACGCCACAGGGCAAAGCCTACAACACTGGAAACTATACATGTGTAATGAAACACTTGCAAAGCGCAGCAGCTAGACAAAGAAGCCATGGCGACCTTTTCTTCTGCACCTGAAAACCTGTCATTGGACATGTCTGTCAATATTCCTGTTGATATTCCATGAGTTCCTGTCATTGGAAAGAACAAGGTCACTGGTGAAATGAAACATCAGTCACTGAACGCAGAAGAGGTCTTCAACATTGCTGAGCCTCTGTCAGTTTATGAAAACTATAAACGTCAGTTGCTACAAGTGGGAGTGTTTAAAATTCAGGTTTGTGATAATTTGAAATTGATTGCCATCTAATGATTATAGTGACACTGATGGTAGCTTTATGGAGTATGAATTTGTGTTTACGACAGGCACAAAAAACAGAGACGGGCACAGTTTGCCACATGTTCATGTAGTATTTCCACTTTTACCTGAAGGTATTGACTCTTCAGAAGTGTTACTGCCTGATTGACAAGGACAGTGTGAAGTGTGTGGCTGTTTCTTTCCACCGTCAGTTTATGTACATAATACCAATGTATGTATGTATGTATGTATGGATGTATGTATTCACGTAGGTATGTATCTTTCTTTATATATATGTAATTTATGTTATTTTTTATAGGACTTTGGCACCTGGAAACGATTCCAACCCAGCAAGAAACCAAGGGGTCAACAGCATTAGCCAGATGATACATGTTTCCCACTAACACCACGAGGAGGTTCTGCTGAATGGTTAGTGATAGGAACCAATTACTGGGTTCCAGGGGCCAATTACCGTGCCCCAGCTCCTAATTGGAGGAGCAAAAAAATGTCACACAAACGACTCCAATTACACTGGAGTAAAGTAAACAGTTACTTAATCATGAAGACTTTCGATCTGAGCATCCACCGAGGATGAGACGAGGAGCATCCTTCAGTGGGTGATGGGGGTTGCACTTCTTGCGCTGATGGAGCTGTTTGTCCCAGGCTGTTCATCACCGTTTATTGCAGCCAGGGGCGTCGGCAAGCTCTGCAAATGAGGTGCCTCCTCCAAGGGATAGTGCCAGTTCTTCAGATGAAGCGGGTGAAGCAGGAGGAGCCTGGATTTCTGGGGAGATGGTGGTGGTGCGGGGCCTAGACTCCACCTCCATCTCCACCAAACCATCCATGATTCTTCTTGTGGCATCTCTGCAAGGAGGATCGCTTCTGCAACATCCTCGGGCTCGGACCGAGCCCTCTTGGAAACGCAATTGCCCATTGAAATCAAAAGAAGTGAAAGAAATGAAAAAGAATTCGTCCAAGTATCCCATAAAAACAAATCACCTCCTAAATATAGCCTCTGTCGAGGTGGGTATAGCAACTTTTCATAGCGCATCCACAACGCTGTAAATGACCCAGTCCGGACAGAACTCAGAATTTTTTAGTGCAATAACTTAAAAAGTTGTTTAACATTGTTTGCTGAAATTTAGTTCACACGTGCATCACTATTATAAATCTGCAAGAATTATATTTGTACCTTTTTTAGCACCAACAATTTGACAAAACCATCGTATGTAAATAACACAGGAGCTTCGTGCTAGACTGCATTAAATCATTGACTGCCGAACGGACGTCTTCTCTGCAACAATGTATTCTTTCTCCTTGTTGTCCTCAGCTATCAGTCGAAGTTCAAAGCCTCCAAATCTCTAGGCTGGTCTTCAGTACTTGCTCCATTGTAAATGGTGCTCGGCAGTCTAGAGGTTCAAATCCAGTACATTCCTTTCCATTTTTTTCGCGTTTTTTTTTTCATTATCAGAACTTTATAAACACCAGGCTGCCAGAACTGGTAGAAGATTAGTGGCGTGTACCCAGGCAATGCTGTTGGATAACATCTTTAATTATTATTATTATTATTATTCTTAGTCGTCTCGTAAGTTTGCAATATCTCAAAAACTGTGAAAGTAAGAAAAAAAAAACTTTGGAGTCTTAATAAGGAACATATGAAGCAGCTTTTCAGGTTGCGTGCTGTTTTACCACTCACGTGATTTAGCGGCCATTTTGAATTTTCATGATACGCTAAAAAAAATTCTCCAAAACGGCAAAACCTATCGAGCTAAACGTTTCGTTTACAGTTTACAGGTGGATCGTTCTACCCAGATTGTAAAAAGCTTTTAGTTCGGTATGCAAATAAGGCCAAAACTGACCAACGAACATGGCTCAAAAATAGGTCATTTTTAAAAACCGCTTAAAATCACAAAAAACACATACACTATCTTGTGCCCCTTGGCATCACAATTACAAATATGCAAGAATTATTTTTGTACTTTGTGTTGTTTTTATCTTATGACCAAAAAACACCAGCAAAAATCCGAAAAAATCGTCGTATGTAAATAACATGAGAGCTTCGTGCTAGACAGCATCAAACCATTGACTGCAGTTTACCGTGGGTAGGGGCATGAGCTATGTAACAATGTATTCTTTCTCCCTGTTGTCCTCAGCTATCAGCCGAAGATCAAAGCCGCCTAATCTCTATGCTAGTCTTCAATAATTGGTCCATTGTAAAGGGTACCCGGCAGTTTTGGGGTTCAAATCCAATACATTCCTTTCCATTTTTTTTGCGCCTTTTTTTTAATATCATGAACTTTATAAACACCAGGCTAGCAGAAGTGGTAGGAGATTAATGGCGTGTACCCCGACAATGCTGTTGGATAACATCTTTAATTATTATTATTTTCGACAAAACTCTGCCGTGTTTCTAGCAAAACCGGCCAGTCCAATGTTTATAAAATTTTATCATGTTTGTCTCCCAGACTTAAAGTTGTGCATCGTAACTTTTTCGGCAGATAGGGACGTGAGATTTGAGCTGCAGTTGCACAAAGCCAAGGTACATTTAGAGTGTGATTGTGTACTCCTTTGAAAATTGTACAAGCTCGCTATTGGGTGAAAATTTCATGTGACCAAAAAACCCTTTTTTTTTCCAGTGATGTCTATGATTCAAAGTTAATGTCCAGCAAATGCTCATATCTGATGCAGATTTGAAAGCTGATTCCAAATATTCAATTTTTGCAAAACCGGAAGTGACGTTAGAGATGCAATCTTAAGGCCTTATATCATCCCAAGGAAAGCAGACAGCCTTCATATAGCCGGAAGGCAATGAAACGCTATCTCCCGTTTTTCCAGGTCAAATAACACCAAACTGTTACAGCTGTAAAGCTGAAAATCGCTGTAAATAATGGACTATGCATGTACTCTGTGCATCATGAAAATCGTGAACCTGTGTCAAAGGCAGATTTACCACATTCGGCACATTTACATGCTATATAGTGTAATACACTGCAAATGACCGGCCAACTGCCTTATTGATGAACGCTGTAGGGTCTAATTGAAAGTTTGAAAGGCGTAAATCCGGTTATGTCGTTTTTTTCTTTTCTCCGACGAACAGTTTTTTCGCGAATTGCCATTAAAGTGCGAAAAAGGTGAAATTTCACCCCTGTTTGGAGGTCACGTGACACAAAGATGACTGAGTGCAAATGGCTATATGTGTACTGTATGCGTGCAGAAAATTTTCAAGTGTCGTAATAAATGCGGGAGTTCCAGTGCTTGAAAAATTGTCCAAAGGCCGTTTTACTATATTTGGCAATTTGACGTCCCCATGTTATTTGATGCATTTTAAATGCATTTATGACTAGGGTAAATGTACAAACATGATAACGTAGTTCAACGTCCTGATCATGAATCTGTACTTGTTTCTTTCCTGCGACGTATATTTTTGCCGTAAATTGCGATCAAATAGCGAAAAATTGCAATTTCCACCATACTGGATTTTTCATGACCTTAAACTTTTACAGTTGTAAAGCTGAAAATCACTGAGTGCAAAGCGCTATACATGTTCTCTATTTGTGCTGAAAATCGTTGAGCTGTGTTGAAAAGACGAGACAAATGACTACGAAGAATGTAGACTGTTCTAATGGGTTGGTTATGTATGTATACATGGACACCATGACGGTAAACGGAAGTGATACCGTATAAGCCGGCAATACCGGCGTAAACCCAGGAATCGCTGCTTTAGCAGCTATATTTTCTTTTGTATTTATCATCTCAGAGTACACGTCTCTAAACATTTTCTTTATTCTTTCCAACAGAGTTGTTTCCCCTGAAAGACATTTGTTAGAGGTTTAATGCTCTGAAATACCTTTCTCCATTTTCTGTATTTCTTCTATGCTCTCTTTTACTTCTTTTATGCTGTATGTTCTTTTCACAAACTAGTATCCCCTGAACAATATTTTCTCCATTTTCTGTATTTCTTCTATGCTTTCTTTTACTTCTTTTATGCTTTATGTTCTTTTCACAAAATAGCCTCCCCTAAACAATATTTTGCTCTATTCATGTACTTCTTTCGCGTTTTACAGCGACACCGGGATTCAAGCCGGTATTGCCTGCCTATACGATGTCATTTCCGGTTACCCTAATGGTGTTCATGGATAGATACATAACCAACCTAATTAGAAAGCCTACATTCTTCGTTGTGATCAGTGCATTGTAAATACGCTGTGTATCTTGTATATGTAGGTGTGCCAAACGGAGTAAACCGACCATTGGCCAATATCTGAAGGCCTGCATGTCCCGTCTTTTTCAACACAGCTCAATGAATTTCAGCACACATAGAGCACATGTGCACTCAGTGATTTTCAGTTTTACAACTGTAATAGTTTTCTGTCACGAGACCTGCAAATGTGGTGGAAATTGCACTTTTCGCAATTTAATCGGAACTTACGACCAAATTCAACGTCGCAGAAAAGGAATAAGTCCAGGTTCTTGATCAGGACGTCAAACTACGTCAGGTAGCTTTCTTACTATATTCATACATTTATCCTGGTGATAAATGCATTTAAAAGGCATCATAAAACATTGGGACGTTAAATTGCCAAATATGGCAAATCGGCCTTTAAACAATTTTTCAAGCACGAAAACTCCCGCATTTATAACGACAGTGGAAAGATTTTCTGCATGCATACATTAACCACATCTACCTCATCGCACTCGACCATTTTCAGTTCCGCATCTGTAGCGGTATTGTGTCACGTAACCTCTAAACATGGGGGAAATTTCACCTTTTGTAATTTTAATGGCAGTTGACGACAAAACTGTGCGTCCCAGAAAAGAAAAACGACCAGATTCGTGATCAGAACATCAAACTACTCCCAGCAGGGTGCTTAAAACGTTTAAATTCACAAAATTTTTATCACCTGACAAATTCGTTAAGCTGGGATCGAACTCTGACATGAGACTGGCGTGAGCGGTAAAAGCCCGGTGCGATCTGCCTGATGTCAATTTTCCGACGTCAAACCTCTTTGCCACTCAACTATACTTCTTTCATGTTTTCTCGTATTTCTTTTATCTGTATCTTACAGAATTGTCAGCTGAAGGTTATTTCCTGATTATTTGTGTATTTCTTGACAGTTTTACGCCATGCTTTACTATAATTATGCGTGTAGCCATGTTTGTTAATATATATTGTATAATACAGCTTTGAGCATACAGCATTTCCCTGAAAGACATTCATCAGTAGTTTAGCGACCCTGAAATGCTTTCCTCCATTTTGCTTTATTTCTTCCATACTTTTTTACTTCTATTATGCTTTATGTTCCTTTCACTGGGTAGTCTTCCCTGAACGTTATTTTGTCCTATTCAGGTATTTCTTCCACGTTTTACAATGAGGTTTGCTTCTCTTTGTGGACTTTGAAAATTTCCTCCATTGAAAATTTGTTTCCATTAATTACATTCCTTAAAGAGTTGTCTCTCCTGAAACAATTCTTATCTATTTCCTTCATGTTTTCTAGCATTTCTTTCATCTTTATCTTCTTACGGAGTAGTCGCCCCTGGAGGTTATTTCCTGATTATTGATGTATTTCTTTACCGTCTTACGCCATGTTTTAATATAATTATGCATGTAACCACATATTTTAATACAGATGTATATAATAGAGCTTTGAAATACAACAGAGTTGTTTCCCCTGAAAAACATTAGCTACAGGGTTAGTGCCTTTGAAATTCTTTTCTCCATTTTTCTATATTCTGCTATGGTTTTGTTTTTACTTCTTTTATATTTACAGGGTAGTCTCACCTAAAGGATGTTTTGTACTATTCATATATTTCTTTCCCGTTTTACAATGAGGTATTAACGGTTTATTCTTGGAGCTTATGAAGCATTAGAGGATAGACCCGTGGATTATTGCAATCCTAGACTTGCCATTTCAGTCACGGTAATTAATGCACAATTATATGGTGAACAAGAAATGAGAGTATCAGCCTTCACTGACGTCCTCTAGGCTTTCCTCTAGACATATATAAATCGCGACATATCCAGTGCAGAATTGATCCCTTCATTTTATTATAGAAATTAATACACAGTTACATGCGTAATTAGTACCTATAGTACCAGCTTTGAGTCACGTCTTCTGTTCTCTGGGCACATGTATTTAAGAAATAATGTTCGCGTCGGGGTAGTCTAACGGTAGTTTTACATCAAATCGATGTGGAAGAGTTTATATTGTAGGTTGAAGGCGAAGCTGTAAGTCGTAATCTTTCATGCACTTGGACGCGTCCAGTAGCCACTAGCCACCAGTTAATGTTAGGTTTACTGTTGGTAGCAAATGGAGATCTACGCGTTCCTTGGAAGTAGCAAATGCACTTAGACTGTCCATTACTTGGCGTCCAATAAGTGGATACTCTGGTAGTTCATGGGTGTGGACGCGTTTATCACCACGGACTACCAGAGTCGCCATTGGTTGGACGCGTCCATCACTATGGACTACCAGAGTAGCCACTTGATGGACGCGTCCAAGTGGATTTGCGGCTTTCATTCGTGAAAACAACACGTTGCCAATCACGTCGCTGCCAGCAATTCGTACAATTCGAGCTCATCGCAACATCTGGCGACGATGTTCGCCTGTCAACTGCCCTCTGAATGGTCTATAGGCCCAAATTCCGTGAGGCATGAGTCTCCTGGACACGGTTCGCCGACTAACCTGATGACCCCAGACATTGATTGAGGATAACGTCACTGTCAGGAAGCGGTTCCTCAGGTGTAAGGTGCGCATGTACCCGTCTTCTCTAGTTGGCCTCAGACCCCCATTAATTTTCCATAAGCGACAATGTTAACGTATAGCGCTGTAGCTCAGTCCCAAACATTCCGTGGCCAATAAGCTTTGGTGCATACCTGGCCCAGCCTGGGAGAAAGAAGCCATAAAAATCTTGACATAGGTTGACCGTCAAAATCTGGACCTTTCCATGCTGGCAGCTGGAAGGCGTGCCTGACAACGCCAAGGGGACGTCGCTCGCAGCCTCATCACTACCTCACACCTTGTGTCCTCTCGCCCAAAATTTCAAACTTTCATCAATAAAGCTCATACCTCCCCAAGGTTTAGACAGTTTCCAGCATTTGAATACCAAGCATGCACTTGTACACCAAAACTGGACGCCTGGGAGCAAAAAAAGACTTTATACCCTAAAATTCACATAACTACAATCGTCCCTACCGAAGAACGGAAGTTGTAATGGAGGTCTGTGTCCAGTTACCATACGCCTGCCTGTTTTTGACCTGTCCTGTCTATCTGTAACGTTGCATCAAGTTTAATACAGTTACACGAGAGCAGTCGAAGGTCCTTACAATGTGGACATGCGTGGCTCCCATGGATACCATACCCAGCCCCCCCCCCCCTTCCCCTCGTCGTTCTGGAGTCAATCGAGGCATTACTTTGGTGGTTTTTAGTCGGTGTGCAAATACAGCACACTGTGTGTAACGTTTTTATGTACTTAGGGGCGGATCCAAGACTACGGTACCACTGTCCTTGGGGGCGGATCCAAAACTACCGTACCATGCTGCTTGAATGCGAACCAAGACTACGATACCATTGTGCTTCAGGGTGGATCTAAGACTACGGTACCATGGTGCTTGACTTCGGATTCAAGATTACGGTACCATGGTGTTTGAGGGCGGATCCAAGACTACGGTACCATGGTGCTTGAGGGCGGATCCAAGACAATGGTACCATGGTGCTTGAAGGCGGATCCAAGACTACGGTACCATTTTGCCAAAAGTCCTGATTTGAACTACCGATTATGCCTGAGCACACTGTCTTAGCAGCTACCGATCAGCCAGTTTTTGGAGAGGCTACAAGATCTAACGTGGTAAACTGCGCCAGCTATCGACCAATCTCCATGCGAAGAGGCTACAAGATTTAACGTGGTAAACTGCGCCAGCTATCGACCAGCTGGTGTGCGGAGAGGCTACAAGATCTAACATGATAAACTGCGCCAGGTACACACCAGTCTATATGCGGAGAGGCTACAAGATCTAACGTGGTAAACTGCGCCAGGTACCGACCAGCCAGTATGCGGAGAGGCTACAAGATCTAACGTGGTAAACTGCGCCAGGTACCGACCAGCCAGTATGCGGAGGGGCTACAATATCTAACGTGGTAAACTGCGCCAGGTACCGACCAGCCTGTATGTGGAGAGGCTACAAGATCTAATGTGGTAAAGACTGTGCCAGCTACCGGCCAGCCAGTATGCACAGAGGCTACACGATCTAACGTGATGAAGACCGAGACAGCTACCGGGCAGCCAGTATGCGAAGAGGTTATAAGATATAACGTGGTAAAGACTACGATAGTACGACGGAGAGGCTACAAGATCTATCGCGGTAAAGACTGCGCTAGCTACTGGCCTGTTAGTACTCGGAAAAGCTACAAAATCTAACGTGGTAAACACTGGGCTAGCTACCAACCAGTCAGAATGTGGAGAAGCTGGTTGTGATCTTGTACTTGGGTCTGTGGTATAACATCCCATTCCCAGGTGTTCTAACACGCCAATGCCAAATTATTATAAAGATTTACAGTATAGTGAGTAAAACCAGAGCAGCGACTACAATGTGATAATTTAAAATGACCACAGGTAAATGGTGAAATACGATCTTATCTGTTCATCTGAGTTTGAATTTTATTCTAACTGTTGATGGAAATGAAAATAGTGGCAAATTACACGCCCCCTAGGCACCATGACTTAAACAATTAGGTTTGGTAGTAAAGCTAACAAAGAGCTCGCCTGATTGAGTCAAAATAATGCAAAACTTCAGCTCGATAATTTAATTACTGAAATCATCAATTTGGTAATTTGCGGTAAATAATATGCGCAAAGAGCATTAGCGATGGTATATCGCCATTGTCCTTTGTATGCAGGTAAAACTTCAAGTCAATACATGCAGTACTTCGTAACATATCACCCCTAACATTTTGTTTATATAAATCATGACTTGTGTAGTTCGTATAAGAATGTTAATTTACGACATTTATTAATTATAGAATTTCCCCTTTTGTGCTGCACGTGTGTAAAACCTGAGCCCAATAGATGCATTACTTTTTAAGACATGCGCCATATTAAAAATGTATCTGGCCAATGACTTCACAGGCATGCACTTTTCTTTGCTCTTTCCACAAATTTTTTTTTAAATTTGCGGGCCGACTTCATTGCGGAAGGCGTGAAAGTACAAGAATAGTCGGTAAAAATTTTTCGGGCACACAGCACGACGGAAGACTTATAACATTGCAGCCTCGTTTTACAGGTGGTTATTGAGTTTGCTTGTATACCTTACCAAGTTTATTTTCTGTGATCATTGTATTACAGAGTGATATATTGTAGATTTATCTAGTTGATACAAAGTTGTTTTCTTGGGACAAGGTGGGTACGTGAAACTGGTTTAGCTGGTTCTACACCCTCCCCGGGCCCTGCCCAATCAGGATAAGACTGGCCATTTGGTCAGTTGAATAAATAGACCATAGTTTTCTTTGTGTGTGTGTGTGTGTGTGTGTGTGTGTGTGTGTGTGTGTACAGGTGTGCTTGCGTATATCTGTATATGCTCGCATACATTTACGCATAGATACATTAGATAGTTTGTAAAATTGTTGACCGTTGTCAAGGTTTGGCTTTCTTGAACATTTTGTGCGCGGGTGTGTGTATATACCCGTACACACCTGTGCATGTATAGATATAGAGTTCAAAAAACAAACAAACAAACAAAAAAAACCATATATAAATAAATACAAAAAAACCATTTCTTACTCAGGGTAGTTAAGTGTAGCTTAGGACCATAAGGTACTCTGTACTTTAGGTACAGAGTGTAGTATTGTACTGTAGTCCTCTCTTTGTAATCACACTGTCTTCTATGCACTACTCACCTGAGCGTCTTGTGTCTGCTTCCCCAGCCTAGGGCAGCTCCTAGGCGATCTCTCTCTATACTTAACTCTGTCTGTGCTAATATACCCCCTGTCTGTCTTCACCCTACATATTACTATTGCATTAGTTAAACGATTGATGAAGAAATTGAGGATACTGGCCAGTCCTGCTCTATGGACACCACATAACAGAAGTCGGCAACAAAAAGGTCAAGAGACGTGTCATTAGACAGGAAGGCTGGTGAGGGAAAGAGGAAAAGGCAAATAAATCCTAAAACCACAGAAAAAAGAAATAATGTACTCATATTATCTGTAGGTGGACTATCCATCGTTGCGTGGAATCCCATCAAAGTTTGGACACGCCCTTCAGCAAGCAATTGGTAACGTTAAAGTGGTCAAGAAAATAAACGGTAAAGACCTACTAGTAACATGCACAGGACCGACACAAATAAAGAAAGCTCTGACATTAACCGAATTGATGGGGCGGGATATAGTATGTAGGGCACAAACATCCACTTATTCTACTCGTGGGGTTATTTACGGTTTAGGTGAAAAGTAAAGTGACTAAAGTACAGAGATTGTTAAAGGGAAAAGACAAGATTCAACAAAATGTTTCATGCTCTATTTCGACTTAGAAAACCTACCTGAAGAAGTACATTTAGGATATGAAGTGTTTAAAGTTAAAACTTACGTCCCGCCTATTGTACGTTGTTATAAGTGCCAGATGTACGGCCATATTTCTTCTGACTGTAGAGGGCGCCAGAGATGTCCGAGATGTGGGGGGGGGGGTCTCACATATTTGATGAATGTGATCAGTTGGACTATCCGCAATGCGTAAACTGTGGGATGCTGCACAGTTCGGTGTATCTTATGTGTCCTTGTCGTAAACAGGTCAGTAAGGCACAGTTTATCAAGGTAACTCAGAAAATTTCATTTGTACAGGCACTAAAAACAGTACGAGACGAAGAGAACCACCATCCGGAAAGGCCAAATGAGCGTGCTTTGTTTGTAAGTACACCATATGAAACTCCTACAGGGGAATCGCATCCTGTTCAATCCTCTCAACTCCACCTTTGAGTAAGCCTGCTAAGCCTATCAAGCCCGCAACGCCTGTAATGAAATCAATATTCACTCAAACTAATGCCGATACCGGTTCCCAGACTGAGAACGTATCTTATAATATGGTCACTCCTTTACTGGCAGTTTTTACAGAAATTATGCTTAAAGTTTTTGAAATTTCGGATGCAGCAGGTTTGGTTAGGGCGTATTCGAAATAGCCCAAAACCGCTTTGGCTCAGAGCATGTTAATTTCAAGCGCCTTAGTGGTGTACTAGCCGCTCTGTCTTCCGAAGAAGAAAATTCATAGTGAATAGTATCCCCCTGTATCTGTATTACTTAGCATCTATTACCTCTGTAATGGCTTTTAATGTCCTACAATATAACGTTCAGGGTATACGGTCTCATGGCCAGGAGTTTAAATTTCATTTATCAAATGTTTCTCCAGCTCCGGATGTTGTATGTCTCCAAGAGACGTATTTAAAGAAATCTATTGATTTCACCTACCCTGGCTACACAATATATAGACGTGATAGACATACAGGGGAGAAGGGTGGGCTGGCTATTTTCTTAAGAAATGGGCTATCATATTCTGAAATAGACCTGCCCCACTTTACCTCCATAGAATGCCAGGCTGTTAATGTTTCTACCTTAAATAACAAATCTATTACGGTAGTTAACTTGTATAATCCTTGTAAAAAGTTAAACCCACTTGATTTTAATTCGATCCTATCCTTTTGCAAAAAGTCATATATTATTAGTGGAAATTTTAATGCTCATAGTCCTCTGTGGGGTGGGGAAAAACAGACACTAATGGAAGAACAGTTGTAAATTTTATCCAAGGAAATGACTTAGTTATTCTAAATGATGGTACAGGAACACGTATAGACCCTTGTACAGACAATACATCAGCCTTAGCCCTTACAATATGTACACCTGATATCAGTCTAAATTACACTTGGTCTGTGGATAAGACCTCTCCTTTTGGTAGTGACCATTACCCAGTTTATTCTATATACAATTTTTCTCCACACGTCAACAGCTTAGGACAACCCCCACGTTGGAAAGTACATAAAGCCGACTGGGATCTATATAGACATGAATGTATAAAATCATTTTCAAGTGATACATTTAGTAAAGATATCGATATATTTAGTAACAACATACTTGAAGCTATGTCCACTGCGGCCAATAACTCTATTCCAAAGTCATCCGGAGTAGTCCACCCCAAGATGCAGGTGCGGTGGTGGACGGATGAGTGCTCAGCAGCCATCAAAGAGCGCCAGCGCCGGAAGAACCGAGCTCGACGTACTAGATTAATGAATGATATCTTATATAAAAAAGCCAAAGCTATCGCACAGCGCACCATCAAGCGAACGTAGAAAGAATGCTGGCGAAAGTTCTGTTCTAGTCTAAATACCAAGTCTACCGCCAAATCTGTATGGAACAAAGTTATTTTCATCAAAGGTAAGAGAGCTAGAGGTAACATTCCCACAATTATATCTGACGGGGTAGAACATGTGTCCAATGAGGACAAAGCTAATGTACTCGTTGATGCCTTCTCCTTTGTGTCCAGTTCAGACAAATATAATCCAGAATGTATCCCACATAAACATGAAGTCGAAGAAATGAACCCTTTTAATAATATAGCTTTTGATGATATGCCCATTAACGACGACTTTAGTATTACAGAACGGAGACAAGCTTTATCTCCGCATGTGGATTTCCCCCTGGAGATGACGCCATCACGTATTCAATGCTTAGAAACTTGCCTGAGCGCTGTCTTAACACGTTACTTTTATTGTACAACACTATATGGTCAAACATGAGGTTACCATCCACCTGGAAGAGAGCTGTAGTCATTCCGGTCCCTAAGCCTGGAAAAGATCAGTCCCTACCATCATCCTATCGGCCCATAGCTCTAACGTCGTGCATATGCAAAACCATGGAAAGAATGATCAATTCCCGGTTAACGTATTTCCTAACAAAAAAATAATGTTCAGTCCTGTGTACAGAGTGGATTTCGGTTTAACAGATGCACTACGGATCATGTGGTGACACTGGAAACTGAAATACGAAAATGTTTTTCTGCTAAAGAGTACCTATTTGCTGTTTTTTTGGACATCGAAAAAGCGTATGATATGGTGTGGAGGACGAGTGTATTAATGAAACTAAAGGATATTGGTATAAGTGGGAAAATGCTAGGATGGATAAAAGATTTTTTAACTGATCGTTTTATTCAAGTTCGTGTCGGTAGGCATTTTTCTCAGCTACGCCCTGTAGACAATGGGGTGCCACAGAGGAGTGTTTTATCACCCACTCTTTTTAATATAGCCATTAATTATCTGCCGAAAGCTTTTCCTCCTAGGCTTAAACGTTCGTTATTTGCCGATGATAAAGCTCTATGGATTCATGCTCGAAACATCAATGTTTGTAGAAGATATATCCAGCGAGGAATAGATACCATCATGGAGTGGAGCAATAAATGGGGTTTTAAATTTTCGTCTACTAAGGCTGAAGGGGTTATCTTTACAAAGAAGTCGGACAAAGACGTATTTGTCAAACTCAACAATTTGCCCGTTAAAATATCTAAATCTTTCAAGTATCTTGGAGCTATACTTGACAGGCATTTAACTTGGAAGGCGCATATAGAACATATAATTCATAAAGCTCAAAAAGCGTTAAATATTATGAGAAATGTATCTGGGAAATCCTGGAAGGGTGGGGTGGGGCAGATAGACAGTGTCTTCTTCTACTATATCGGTCCTTAATCCGTTACCCTGCTGTGAAGCGTATGACTCTGCCTGTAAGACACTTAAGGTTAGATTCGATTCAGTGCGCTGCGGATTTGTACCGGGGGTATACAATCAACGCCACTTAACGTTATGCATGTTTTCTGTAAGGAGTCGCTCTTGTACTTCCGTCGGCGTCAGCGCACTCTCCGATTCTCTCTCATCCTCAAGTAGTCTGTTAACAACTCTGCCTCTGCTGTCCTTCAACCTTCATTTTATGACTGCTTATATAGTTTACAGGACTTCCATACAGTGCCTTTCAGTCTAAGATCCAAAACAATTTCTTCCTTACTACAATGTAATGATTTAAATCTTCAGCCATCTTGTAAACCTAACTTCCCCTCGTGGAAGCTACATATACCATACACATCCATGGAATTTCATTCAAAAATCAGCAAATGTGACAACCCTGCAGTGTCTCTGTTGTGTACCAACGACCACATTCATTGCAATTGGCCACAATACCTTCAGATTTTTACAGATGCCTCGACATGCCCCGATACTAAATTAGTGGGTGCATCCTTCACCATACCAGAATTGAAATTAAATAAATCGTTTAGATTATCTGACCTAGTTTCTGTTTTTACAGCTGAACTTACTGCCATTATATGTGCTTTAAACTTCCTGTTAGATTTAAAACCGGCCCGAGCTGTTATTTTTACAGACTCATTGTCATCATTACAGGCCATCACAAACTATACCTGGATAACATCTTCTAAAATTATATACCAGCTATTACATCTATGTACTGACCTTCATTTTATGGGTGTTTCAGTATCACTCGAATGGGTACCGGCTCATGTTGGCGTACCTGGCAATGAGTTTGGCCGACAGCTTAGCTAAAGAAGCACTTCAGCACTTTATCTGAATGCCTTAGTTTATTACTCCCAAATTTATGACATCTGGCAACAAGACTGGGACAACTCTGAAAAGGGTAGAATATTCCATACGCATAGTCCATCCGTGTCTCTTACTTATAATCTTTCTTTACGTTGTCGCCACGATGAGATCCTTGTATTCAGGTTATTATCCGGTCATATACAAACAAATTCCTATTTATTTCGTTTCGCTCTCCATGATACAGGTCTCCGTGAGGAATGTATGGTGGGGGGATAGCACTAACCACTTATTGTTACATCGTCAGTGCTGACGACCATCTGTGAAAATTGTACCATTGGGTGACCGATTGGGGTTTCACAGTGTCATTGAGGCGACCCTTTTCATTAGGGCGACCACTGCTGGTCGCCTTAATGTTTGTCCTTATGATTTGTAAAGCCAGGCCCAGATTTGAATGATATAGAAGACTGACAGTGTTGGTCAGCTTAATAGGAAGTTATGAAGCCACTTTTTGAGGTCCTACCTTCTGCTTTTATCCAGTTTTATCCACTTCTAAAATGAATGGTGTAGGCCTATATCTGGCCAATGGTAAAAAGATGACATTTAGGCGACCACTAAAACTTCTTGTCTTTCACTGGACTTCTCATGTATATGTGGTAAATAACATGCCTGGTTATGCCATTTTTTCTGCCCCATGTTATTATTGGCTTTTAGTGCAGAAAGTCCCTTGTCTAAGTTTTTTTTAACATATATACGTTATCGGGGGTAAAACTCGGCACCGTGCAACTATTGGCAATGCTGTCACGAGACTGTCTCGCACGTTGCAACAGCCAGGTTTAATGACGCGATGCACAAGATACGAGTCTGTCTTAGAGTTGAGGAAGAGTTTGGATCGGGAAAGAATGATCTAAGGTAAGCCTTTTAAGTGTTACTCTGTATAACTACTTAAAATTGTTTGAAAACCGTGTGATTGTAAAGCTTTTTACGAATTAGGAACAGGTGTACTTGTTTTTATTGTAGACAGTTAAACGGTTAATTGCTTCACAATCTGCGAATCACATTCCCGAGACGTCCCAACAACAACAACAAGCGAAAAGGGCATGCTGAAACTAGCACATGGGAGTTTGTAGGGAATAGGTTGCTGTCTCCGCATTTCATTTATGCTATGTCATTGTCTTTCGGTTCCTTAGCATGAAAATTTGTTAAATAAAGTCACTCAGTCAATTAATCAATTTCTGGGGAGCTATTGTGTTTGTGGGTTGCTAACCTATCAATCGCATTTTTAATGCTAGGCATCAAAAGACAGCAACCTATTCCCTACAACCTACCGCTAACCGCAACATTAACAGCCACATGAAAGTTGAAGTAATTCTGCCGACATTAGGCCTACGTTTTAGTTATTGCCTTTTGTCAGTTTATCACATAGAAAGAAACAAGCCAATAGATGTAAATGATTCTACAAAATGATGCATATTCACCACTGTTGCCTCCAGCCACCTAACCCCTTTTTGCAAATGTTAGGACTGGTAATACAGTGTTTTTTATGGTGTTTTGTTTAGTGTACATATGCCTAGAAATGTCAGCAGATATGACTTAAAATGTTGACTGAAAATTAATGGTGCATGATGGTTTGACTTCCATGTATTTGCTGCACATGAAAATCATTAAAACAATGGCAGGGAATCCTGCATAAATTTGTTGTCATCCCTAGTCTAGAACCACATTAAGGTTTATCGGCTTTTATATGGTATATTTTTGTGCTTGGATGGAGTAATTAAAAATAACTTTCTGTTTGCAGATTGAAAGATGTTGAGCAGAGGGAAAAATATTTGCAATATTTGCAATATTTGCAAACCATACTATTAATGTTACACGTTATGAATATGTATGTCAGTCATTTCAAGATCCAAATTGAGGAGCGGGCCCTGGCTTCTTTTTTTTTTTTTTTTTTTTTGAATATTTCACTTATACGACGGCGGCCAGCATTATGGTGGGTGGAAACCGGGCAGAGCCCGGGGGGAACCCACGACCATCCGCAGGTTGCTGGCAGACCTTCCCACTTACGGCCGGAGAGGAAGCCAGCATGAGCTGGACTTGAACTCACAGCGACCACATTGGTGAGAGGCTCCTGGGTCATTACGCTGCGCTAGCACGCTAACCGACCCCTGGCTTCTTGATTAAGGCGCTAGTCTTTCAATCATAGGTCACATGGGTTGTGGCTTCAATCCCATTCTCGGACACAGAACTTCAGAGGTGCAGATAAAATCAAGCCTGCTGAAAATCTATCCTGAACATAGGGTAATTTCACTGGTGATTAAAATTAGGCTTCATATTTAATTCGTCAACTTTTTAAAGCTAATTTGAGACCTTGTCACATTGCTAAATCAATGTAAAAACTCTTAAAACATATAATTCTTACCAGTGTTTTGGAATTTCTTTTTTACAGTACATTGGTCTCCTATTATGTAGTTATTATTAAAAACTTAGTACATACCATGGGTACTTTATAAAATTTATTAATTTTTTTTTCAAACAGTAACTGAGCAGGAGGAGTAAAGCAAATCCAATGGAGGATTGTATTTTTTATACAAATTGTAACCTTGATAAAGATGGACTGGAAGTCAAATTTATCAATCAGTTAAATGGTGAGTTGTGCTTTGTTTTTATATTTAGTATTATGTTACAGTGTGTTTTATTTACAATTAAGGAATAAAAATGGAGGAAAATGTGATTTAAGTTTTCACAGTATGTAAATTGGTTTCCACCTTCACAGCTTTTATCTGATTTCAGATATCATATACCTGAAGTCATGATTAATGTTGCATGAAGCAAAAATCATTCATTGATGGCCAGATTTTGTACTTGGACGCCTCAGCTAATTTAGAGGGAGGATAATATTGTTTTGTCTGTAACACAGTGTTGTTCATATGGGCATGATTTGTATCCCAGATTCATACCAGATGGACAAAGTGGTGAAGTCTGTTGAATTTAGACCAGGCTTTACAAATATATTCACATTGATCTTTAGTTAGCAAGTGTGATGTATGTGTTTGCCTGGGCAGGACATGGTGACCTCAGCATAATATCCAATCTGAATTGTTCATTGAAGATTTTTAAGCCATGTTTTGCATTATTAATAATCAGAAATATTTGTACATGATGTAAGTGAACACAATTTGACATATTCAAAGCCAAGATCTGAAGTAGTAATCTTATTCAGTGACATATTTTAAATCTTTGAAATAAGTTATAAGATTTATGTCAGGTTTGACTTCTGAGTTTTCTGAAGGTCTTTGTTTAACATTTCAGGCAATGGAGGAGTGTTCACATCAATTAAATTCTGCAAAAGAGATTTCCTTTTGGAGTATGTCTTTGAAAGGCTGGCAAAACGGAAGCTGAGGAAAGGGAAAAATTCCATAGACAAGAATGTGGGGTCCTAGCTGGATTTTTTTCCCTTTCAGTGGAAAAGCGGAATGGTAAGTTCTGCAACTAAAAGCAGTGTATTTTCCTCATGCCATTCTGTTAATGCTGTAGTCAAAGTGCAGAGAATACTTTCTAAAATACATGTTGGACCCCTAGTTTGGAATTAAATAGCTTTTTAAACAATGCTAATAAACCAGTAGGGTTTACGTAGTATTGAGCTGTGCACAAGTTTCCACTATGTTACATCACAGGGGTGATAGCAAGTCTAAGGTAAGCTAATGCAGTTCCCCATGAAACAAAGCTGCTATAAATGTGTCTCAAACTAAAAGAAGGTACATTTTATATTTTGACTGATAAATTTCATGGAAGCATTTGGTCTTCCTTGCATGTGCATCCCGTACCAGTTTCAGTTGACATTCATCAGTTTTATTGGATTCCTTATTTACCTGTGAGACACTTATACTAAAAGTTTTGGTCATAAGCAGATCAGTGTGATGTCTCTGCTTTTCTATATTTTTCCCTCTTACTCTCCAAAACAGCCGTATACAAATGTACACATCCACAGACTTGTGTACGTTCAACTTTGAAATTGTGTGGCACTGATAAACAAAATAATATGGATGTGCATATGTGACACACTAGTGTGTACGACTGGTACACAGTTGTATTTTCACTGTTTGTGAAATAAGAGACATCGAAAATCTTGCTTCTAAGCTTATAGGAATTAACTCAGTATCAAATGCAAAGATAAAAATGACAGTATTATTTTTCTTTCTGTCGCTCATTCAGACGACAGCTGCAATATGGAGACAAGGCAACATATGGCTGCATCCCATCAACGTCAGAAAGGTGAGTGTTTTTATATTAGCATGTATCCCTATATATTGCTGAGGATACATGTACATTACTTTATTCTGCACTTTTCATTACATTCAGTTACAGGGGAATGTACAACAATGCAATTACTTTTCTGTTCTGTTTCTTTTCTATCCCTTTGAAGCAGATAAACTCAGTCAGGAATTTATCAGTAAAACAGTGAACAGTTCAGCTGTATATAAAAAATCAGAATTATATTTTTTCTACAGGTTTCTACTTTTCCACGCTTTTCCCATGCTGTGTACCAAATTTTCATGTTTTTTGTAGAAGACAGAGCATAGGCCTGACAGAGAAGACAGCATTAACAACTAGAGGAAGAGTCTGAATCAGCTGAATCTAGTGATAGTGGTACGTACACCAATGGGTACATGTACACCACAAGTGAAATCTGGCAATTTCTGATCCATGACTTCCTCACCATAGGAGCAAAAGTCCTTGAGGTAGGAACTTCAAATTTTGGATGTGCTCAGTTGAGGGTCAACGTATTCACTTTAGGGTTTCCTATTTAAATTGGGTTCATTGCAATTAAATGTCTGGTTCTATGGCAACGAAATATAATAGCCATTTCAAAGACATGCTGTGAATAGAAGCCAAATCAGTTGAGATAGGAACTTCTGATTGGGATACATTATCATTTGAGGGTGAACTAAGACCCTATATAAATTCGGGTCATTTGGCTTAAATTTCTGGTTTCTGTGGCAACCAACTGTAATAGCCATGTGAAGGACAAGATGGGCACTTCAGATTTTGGATATGTGTTCAGTTGGGAGTGAACCAACACCCTATTTAAATGGAGGTTATATTGATTAAATTTCTTGTTTTTATGGCATCAAGTATATCTTACAACTGTTTGGACATGTATCTTTGTAACAGAATAAAAACTGAGCTTTTTTGTGTCTCCTGAAGACTTGACCGAAACACTAGACCTGTAGGGTTTGCACACAGCTGTATTACTTAATTTATTTATTTATTTATGAGTACGCCGTACTCAAGAATATTTCACTTACACAATGGCAGCCATCATTATGGTGGATGTAAACCAGGCAGAACCCGGGGGAAACCCACGACCATCTGCAAGTTGCTGGAAGATTGATTACTTAATGCTGATGGGATTAAGTGTGCCCACTCACTTCTGGTTCTTGCATGTCTCGTTTTAATAGGAAAGCTTAGTGCTTGAAACTGAAGCTTGTTTTATGTATAGCTTACAGGTGCAGGTATTGTATGAGATTGCGTAAATTTTCACTTTTATTTTGTGTGTATGTTTTGTAATAGTTAGGTTGATTTCTTTTTATCCAGAAAACCGAGCTTATCATCCAACAGACTGAGTTTATCATAGATGGAAGGAAAGTGAAGAAGGGATTGTCAGGGCTCACTTCAATGTTATATGGGTGACAATTAAAAAGGATTCCCAGGAAAGAGAGAAATCGACGTTTTTCTGAAGGATAATCTGTTTGTCTCATTTCCTGTCAAACCATCAAGCCAAGGTTATGAATGAGAAATATAAGCACAGAGTAAAGGTAAAAATATAACTTTTTGTAGTTAACCTAGTCACTAGGTTCACAAAGCTTCACTATACTGGCCTTTCTGAGTTGGCTCATCTGACATCATGATGGCAGTACTTAAGATTTTCTCGGAGTGTGCGTGCTACTTAATTTGAACTGCGATATCTCGGTAATTACTCATCATAAATAAAGAGACAAGGTTTTTAAACTCAGGGGTGGAAACTTTATGATCTCGTTTATACCACAGTCTGTTTTTGTTTGTTCTTCTCATTTATTTATCATTAAATTCATTAATTCATTAAAAATTTCATAAATTATAATGAATTAATTAGATGCTCTCTGCAGCATTGTGAACTGTGGTCTGATTTCAATACGTTATTTCTTTGGTTTGCTGTTTGGAATGTCATGTAGTTGCCTATGCATATATGTGGCAGAATAATATGTAGTCTCATTCTGTGATTCTCAGTCACATTTGAAATATCTCTCTGAGCGAATATTTTATTACATTCAATCGAGGAAACTGCTTATTTGACTAGTAATGTTGATGAGATTGAGAAGAAATGACAGCGCAGTTGTGTGTAGTGAAAATAGAGACCCATTGCCACAGTCCAGTCTTTACATATATTTCGCAATGGCTGGGCACAATTTTCAAAAAAAAAAACAAGACGAATATCAGTCATCTTCATTCAAAGGCTTTGTTGAGTTTGAGCTTGTGTAGTGAGGCTTCCATTTTAACTCTGTTTCCGCATGAGGTTGAAAGTAAAGGTCGGCCATGTAAGCATAAGATCATGCTCATCATTATGGATTTACGGTTTGGTGTCAGCGAACAAAATTAAATTGTGTGGCTGGTTGAAAAATGTCTTGCAATCATGTATATAGGAGTGCAATTAAATTGTATGTCAAAATGCTGAGTAGAATGTGTTAATTAATAGCAGATTGTTGAATTAGTTGATGTTTTAGATGAGAGTCCTGTAACATAACCAGGTTTAGCTCCACATATGGTTCTATATTCTACAACATTACTTGTTCTGTTCGATTTATAATTTTAATCATTGACTGTACTAAAGTGAAATATATATAGATGTGGCACAAACACCATTAAAAAACCTCACGTATCACATGAAAATTACCTTGAATTGTGAGCATTTAAGATAGGATCACCTTTGTACACACTCCATGCCCATGTTTTTGTGAATCATGAAAGTGACAATAAATGCAGCTATGTTCAATAAGATACACATTGTGTACTTTGTTCTAGATTAGGCCGGCCTCACACCGTCAAGTTTACTAGAGCCAGAATGTTGCGCAAGAAATTTAGCGGACCGTCACACGTGAGGCAATTTCCTTACCTAGATTATTGCAGAAAGACGTAGACGACTTTCTTGCAGACCTCTTGCGGAAGAAAATTGAAACCCCCCTCACACGACACTTGTTGCAATATTTGCTGCAAGATATCAGCAACTGAGTTGGGCTGTCATTGAATTGTGTTGTCACAGTGAAAGGAAATGGCTCGGTTCCAAACCGTTACAGGAATAAATCGGAAAAGAAGGGCTGCCGCGGTTATTGTTTTGTTGGAGCTGATGAAAAAAAGAAAACGCCGATGGTGGGTACGACCGTGGATCGCCAGACGGACATCACTAGGTGCATATAATGCTCTCATGGCAGAATTGATGATTGAGGACCCACAACAGCTGCGGGAATTTCTGAGGATGAGGCATGGGGACTTTCAAGTTATCCTTGATATGATTGAGGCAGAAATTACCCGCAAAGACACGGTCATGAGGAAAGCTATCCCAGCTAAGGAACGTCTTGCCCTCACACTCCGATTTTTAGCTACAGGTGAGTAATGACCATTGAACAAAACGATGTATTTATGTATTTATTTATTCAACATTCACTGTAGTTGTAAACATACTGGAGACAGTTGCTAAAGAGATGTTGACAAGGATTTATAGCGAAACCAAAAATAACAACTACTATAGTCACTACTTAATAATATTCGATTTTAGTATCGAGTAAGACTGTTCAAAGACATTTTTTCTTCAGGTGATTCATACGAGAGTTTGGCGTACTTGTTTCGTATTCCTGCAAACACGATCTCTGGGATTGTTCCTGTCGTTTGCAAAGCCATCTACAAGGCCCTGAAGGATGGCATCAAGGTAATGTATGCACTTGTTGCAGTAACACAATTTACAAAGAGGGATAGGCGTTGTATCCCGCACCAGCACAAGAGTTCGGAGCAATGCCAGAATAGGTGGCATATTGGTTTTGGTCAGTAACAATATTCTGCATGGTCGTGCTTGAGGCATGTGATTGGCTAAATGAAGGCGACGGCGTGTCAGCCCTCCAGGAAAGAGGTGACGAATGACCACTGTACTGCTGTTCATCCAGTTCCTGAGTTCTTAAAATTGTCATAGTAATATCTCGTTTGGCTCTGTTTCGAATATGTTCTCCACGAATAGCTCGAAGCTCCGTCGAAACGTACTGACCGAAAATATCAAGAGCGTCCGCTGGCGGCTCTTCAAGCACTTTTACAGCCTGAGCCAACAGGTCCTTGTTGGGTTCACGCCGGGCTTTCTTTGTTGTCGGAGCGGTGCTGGCCATTTCGATGGTTTCGTCACTTCTGTCAGGGAGAGTTTCGGAAAATCCAATCTTGAAAAAAAAAAATAAACATTGCAGTTTTTTTTCACCATGCAGCTTTAAAGAGACTATACCTCAGATTTGTGGTAAAAAATCGATCAGCGCTAATCACATTGGGGCTCCCCTAGCTACAAGACGCCCTGTTACATGGGGCTATCTACTAACCCTCTACGGCACTAGTTGTGGCACCGTTTTACTCTAAGAGCAATATTCAAAAAAACAAAAATTAGATAATTCGGGTCGAATTATCTAATTTGGCAAACTCTATTAGCGTTTTTGAACGGGAAATCGTACAAAAACAAACGTGGTATTTTCTGAAAGGTAAATGATTTGAGCTATCTTAGAAATAGAGCGAAAGCCCGATTTGATTAGCGCTGATCGATTTTTTACCACAAATCTGAGGTATAGTCTCTTTAAAAACAGCATAATATATATGTGATTATACAAACAACATCAAACTGTTCATTTAAGCTGGACGTACATATTAATATTAAATGACTGTATCAAAACAACGGTGGGCTCGATGTACCCCCATTCAAAGAGTATAATAAATTATTTCTGATAAACCCATGTGAGCTAGTCTAGTGAAGTAACAATCTGACAATGATTGACCACCATACGATAATAGAATTTACATCGTAATCTATTTTGTACTTTCAGTTTCCGCGTTCTGCAGTGGAGTGGGAAGTCGTTGCTGAAGCGTACAAAAAATTATGGCATTTCCCCCATTGCATCGGCGCACTTGATGGTAAACACGTGGTCCTGAAAGCTCCGGCCAAAAGCGGCAGTTATTGTTTCAACTATAAGGGCACACATAGTATAGTTCTGCTCGCACTTGTTGATGCCAAATACAGATTCATGTTCGTGGATATAGGCTGTAATGGGCGAGTATCAGATGGTGGTGTTTTTTTCGGCAACTCAACTTTCCACGGGTCTAAAAGAGAAGGCGCTGTCACTTCCTGATCCTTCACCACTTCCAGGTCGAACAAAACCTGTGCCTTACGTGGTTGTTGCTGACGATGCATTTGCACTTCAAGAAAATATAATGAAGCCTTATCCATTCCGAACAAGGGACATTGTCAGTCGGGTATTTAACTACAGGCTTAGTCGGGCACGACGGATGGTCGAAAGTACATTCGGTATACTGGCAACTCGATTCCGCGTTTTGCTGAAGCCCATCAATTTGAACCCAGACAAGGCTCAATTAGTTGTGCAAGCAGTCGTCGCCCTTCACAACTTCCTAATGAAGGAACCGAACGAAGCGTATACACCAATTGGTACAATTGACCTTGAAGACCGAGACGGAAATATGATGCCTGGTTCCTGGCGCGCAGATTTCAACCCCCAAGGGACGCTTCTGGGACTTCGCCATCAAGGCAGTAACCACCATGCGACATCCGCGAGAGAGATTCAACGCGAGTTTGGAGAGTATTTCATGACTCCTATTGGTGAAGTGTCCTGGCAGTATCAACATGCGTAAAGTGGACCTACCTCTGAGGAAGATCCCTGCCGTTTTTTCATCCCCGCGCCGAGAAACGACAACGCCTCCATGTACTGCCACTTACTCTTCTTTACAACACCCTCGGACCCGGACTTCCTTTTTTCTTCGGCCTTAACCTCAGCGGCATACTGAGTCCTCAGCGTGTGGAACTTCTTTTCCACCTGGAAAGAAAGACATGCATGTGTACAGTCAAGAGTGATTTTAAAGTCAGATTATTTGTTGGCGCTTAGTCTTCAGTGTCACTGATAGTGTCAGTGACCAGGGATGAATTGCCAGGGAGTATTTTTTACAAAAACGCTGTACAGTTATGTTGATGTAGCATCTCATCTTTGACTACACAAATGTATGTTAATAAAAAAAATTCAAATGTCTCACCTCGCATTGTTCCTTGTTTAAAGCTTCCGCCACTTGTTTCCACGAGTCAGATTTTTTCACCCGGTCTCTATATTCGTCTACCAATACATTCCACAGTGTCGGTCGTTCCTCCACCTCACAAATCAACTGCTTTATCTCCTCGGTTGACCACTGACCAGGCATAATTCACCTCTTTTATCTGGAATGAAAATGGGATCGACTGAACTTGACATATGCGAACATGTGTTTTTTCATGTACTATAAACTTGCTGGATAATAGGACCATGCTCTATTCCAGCAACATTGCCTCAAGTCATCGCAAGATCTCGAAAAGAGCCCTCACACGGCGCAAGAACGGGTAGTGTGCAATATTGCTACACATTGCTGGACATATTGAGCAAGTCTCTTGCGGGGGACATCACACGTACCAGAATATTGCTGCAATAGTTTCATCAATATTCTTGCTCAAGTAAACTTGATCGTGTGAGGCCGGCCTTAGAAAACAGGAACCAATAACCTCTTTGTTGCTAATATGAAATGTGAACCTATGAACAATGGGCTATTAGTACCAATTCATTGCATTTTGGTGATGGTCCAAATCCCTATTATTCACAATTGATAGAAAGCCTCCCTTTTTCGTGTTCAATCATAGGTCACACCAGACGTGGGTTCCATCCCACTCTCGAACAGGGAACTTTAAATGTTACCATTGTTCAGTTGTTTGTGGGACCTTGGTGTCAACAAAAAATAGTTGTATATGATGTTACAGGAAGAGCTCACTTCACATCTCCAGCCTTTCACCACTGTCAGATACACTCGTATCGGGAGGAGTTACAAATTTCCTCGTATGAGCATATGTCAGATGTGGGAGAGTTTGCCAGTTACTCGCCAAAGGTCGATGGTTTACCGTGGCCACTCTGCTTCCCTCCACCACACCAACAAAATCTGGCCGCCGTCAATTAATTTAAATAGTTTGATGTTAAGCAGCAATCAAAAATCAAAAAAAATGCCCTTGGGGCTTGGAGGCTATTAGTAATAGGCGCCCCTCTCTTGTGTATGCTTTTACGACTAGTTAGCCTGCCGTCCACAACTGTGACATGTCAGTTACTTGCGAAAGGAAATCAACCTTTCGCAAGTAACTGACAACAAAAAATTACAGATTTCTCTGGATCAGAGGATTGCACCCTCACCATATAATACCTTCTCGTTAACACAGTTGAGTTTTACGACTTTAGCCAGACATATGTCATAGGTTTGACAACATTCGTAAGGAAGGAGACATATTATATGGGGTCGTCTGAATGACACTGTGTAAACATTAGTCGACCAAAGGCAGACATGTACAACATTCTATTATATGCGGTCGCCTGAATGACACCGTGTAAACACTGGTCTACCAAGGGGATACATTCGACATTCTCATTAGGGGCGTCTGAATGACACTGTTGTAAAAGATGGTCTACAAAGGCAGACATATACAGCATTCTGTTTTATGTGATCGTCTGAATGACACCGTGTAAACACTGGTTGACCAAAAGTAGTTATATACGACATTCTGTTATATGCGGTCGTCTGAATGACACTGTGTAAACACCAGTCGACCAAAGCAGACGTGACATTCTCTCATATATGGTCGTCTGAATGACCCTGTGTAAAACACTGGTCAACCAAAAATAGTCATACACGACATTCTCTTATATATGGTCGTCTGAATGACTGTGTGTATGAAAGTATATGTTGTGTACTTGGGCGACCGTTTTAAAATAAAAAGTCTTTAGGTGACCAGCTTAACTTTGGGCGACCATTCTTGGTGTTTATGGGAATCCTATATTTCTAACAACTTTGATATATACAACATTGTCTTAAAAGGTATGAAAATTGGCATAGTTGGGAATACATCTTTACAAGAAGCGTAGATAAATAAGTGGTGTAAAGATAAATAACTCCAAATAAGTGGTGACTTTAGGAAATCTACACAGGTCTTTTAAAAAGGTACACATTTCTCTCCAAAGGTTCTTGGTGTTTATGGGAATCCCATATTTCTAACAACTTTGATATATACAACATTGTCTTAAAAGGTATGAAAGTTTGTCATTTGTGCGACATATTAACACCTAAACATAAGGTCTTATAATAGATAAAATATCACATGAAAATTTGTTATTTGGGCGACATATACAGATGTGGTCGCCTAAATGCCCAAAATGTTTGTGCACAAGGTAATATGTCATTTGGGCGACATATATGCGGTCGCCTAAATGACGCATTGACTTTTGGGTGACCAGATATATGCAGTGAATTGTGTATATTTGTTATTTAATAGATGATGAATTATTTTTCTATGCTGTTTGATGTGTAAATGGTTTAAGATGAAAACAAAAAATTTTTGTTCCACAGATGTTTATTTTGAGCGAATATATCAGTTTATGAAAGAATGGTTGCCCAAATGGACTATTTTTCAGGAATGGTCGCCGAAATATACAATAAAGTGTTATATATATATATATATATATATATATATATAAGTGCATATATTTACCTATCTAATGCATACATAATAAACTAAGAAAAATAAGCCAAACAAACTCAATACCACGTAAAGGTGTGGCGTGCATCGCGAATTTGGGGCGGAAAACGCCAGTACAAACCAAATCCCCCCCCCCCCCCCCCCCCCAACGACAATGGAAAACCTACATGACTTAAAAGATATTCGAAAAAAATTGTTTTCGGACCAGTACCACGGTGACGTTAACAGTGCAGATGTAGCTTTTTGAGTGCCTCAAGGCGATGAGCCTTTCTGTCTTATCCGCGGACGAACCTCCCAATGGGGACTGGTGCAATTGGAATAGAACGATGAGGCGATCGTTGCTCTTCTGGATCTCCCTTTCTCGAGGCCCCTCTCACGGTAAGACCTGTCTCCTTTACCACGAAATATTTTACTGACCCACTTGATAGGTTTTACTCTCGACACTCGCCTTCACCGGTATGCCTGGGAAATTCCTAGCCCTGACGTACTATTTCTGGTACGTCCAGGTGGCGGCGAAGTTGCGCCTCCTCGAACGGATCGGTCACAAGTTGCATTTTGCCACGGGCGCAGTTTTAATCTGCTACCCCTGATGTATTTTTTGGGTTTGGCGTACGTGGCGATCCGGACTGATAGACGACCTTGCCGTTTTTCGCCTGTCTGGCCTGTCCCGACGATTCGCCGTCCGACCGACTGATTCCCTGTCTACGACATTCCAGTGAAGCCGTTTCCCACTTGCAATGCCAGACCCGTGAAATGGTCTGCGACGCCATGATGGATCTGCTGAATAAAAGGGGGGGGTCGCTGATGACAGGCCGAGTAGTATATGCATTGGGGGTTCTGGGCCATTTCCCACTAAGACCTCTCCCCACCCCGACTGAAGGCTCCAGCTCCTTATACGTACATAATTGGGGCAATTGTGTATGTATGTCAGAGCGCGTTTGTCTAACAAGTTTTTGGGGGAATTGTGCATCTACGGCGGGGTGTGTTTATCTACACAGCTTTTTGGGGGCAATTGTGAATTTACGTCGGAGCACGTTCGCATGGACAGACCCGTGGGTCAAAAAACGCGGGGGATTCTGGGCCGCCCCCGTTCTATTAGAGATAGCCTATACCTCAGGTATACCGAAACCCCAATGAGGTTGCAGTGTGGCTGTTTCAACCTCTGTGGTCACAGCTATTTAAAGGACTACTGCAAGGTGCACCTCTCCAGGTTAAGGAAAAGCCCTGTAAATAGGGGTTAAAACACAGTATCAACTTTGTAACTCATGTGGGTACCACAAACGTGCCAATAAGGACAACCAAAGACGTATTAAGGCTCTCCGAAAGGAGTTTACACGTCTGGCCGCCATTGAAATCCTCATTTAGAGATTGTGGATGTGACGTATACCCATCCAGCAGCATGACAACTATGCTCATTCCTGCGGCAGTCTTCTTGCGTGGTGCGGGTAAAGGTCGATATTTTCCATGCTGTAAGGGCTTTAGCCTTCTAGAGCTGTTTGAGGATGTCAAGGTAGATGAGCTTACGCCCAGTTTATGTGGGTATGAGCATCCTCGACCTCTCTAAACACCTTATGTATGGCTACTACAACCAGATGAAGGCTCAGTACTCCACTGCACTGACACAGACAGCCCGCTCCAGAAGATCCAGACAGAGGATGTGAACAGGGATATGGCCAGGCATGCAGGCTTCCATGACACGTCTGCCTACCCAAAACATCACCCATTGCAAAGCATGGCGAACAAGAAGGTGTTAGGTGAGATGAAGGATATGTGAAGGATAGCCTAATACATCGGCCTGGGCCCGAAGAAGTACGGCATTCTCGAGGTCAGCGGCCACATCCGAAAGGCCAAAATATAAACAAATACCACCGTAAAGATGCATATCAAAGATGAGCACAACAAAGAGGCTCTTTTCAAAAAGTAAACCATGGACTGAATTTGGCCCATTAATGACAAATTTTGGCCTAGGGATATGCTACGGTGCTGGAAGATATCTGCCAGACCGCCTGTTTCTTGAGCCAGGCCCCAGCCACATCTTTAAAGAACTTGACAGCTTCAACCATTCTCCTGATTGCTGCAAGCCCCTTCTAGTACTCCTTGGGGCTTTAGTAGATGCACGACAGTTTCAAGATTTGTGAGATATTCGAGCAGCACAAACATTCTGTAACAGGCGGAAGCCACAGGCTCAGGCAGCCGCCAGCACTATTGCTGCGAAACGCACGGCAGCCTTTTCATCTTGTCGCCAGAGATCAAGCGACCTCTGTGCGCTACCTCTCATCGCATTAGCCAGACGGCCGGGAATCTTGTGGCGGCGAGCGTAGTGACCGACGTCTAACATCGCAAAGTA